>NC_138157.1:8002400-8339900 GCF_964199315.1 Orbicella franksi
GGGTGAAATGCAGTGTACTTCTTGCATACGGCTGGTTCGCCTTAATTTGAACTGACCAAGCAGATTCAGCAGGTGAGAAAAACTGTACTGTGCTGAAATGTATGTTCAATGGGGAAAGGCATTGAAGTCGGGCAACTTTCCTCATTGGAGAATGCATTAAATATTTACGAAAGGGGATTATAATAGGCGATTTGCATGGTGGCGTCATTTGATTACAACTACCAGAATCCTTCACTTTTTCTGTTTGTTATGCTAATTAGGGCAATTGTTATTTAAACCCCACTGGGAACTCAAAATTTAAATAATAAAGAAAAAACGAAAAGAACTCTGGTAGTTGTAGCCAAATGACGCCAACGTGCAAATCTGCTATTCCAGAATTCCAGATCACTCAGGTCAGGTGTTTTGAAATCAAATCGTCTATCGTCTTATATATATTGTCTATAAATGAAACAGTCCTGACAATAAGCGTCACCTGTAGGACAGAGGAGGAAGTAATCCTTAATATTCAAGCTCATCAGAAAAATACATAGGGAGTCCATGGTGGAAGACTGCGCAGGTGCACTTAAGCTTATGACATTTTAAAAGCCTGAAAGTTACCTTTAAAAAAATCGAAAACTTGAGAAGGTTAAAATATGTCTCTGTTCTCGTTATAAATTCGTTAATTTCGGCGCTGGATATGTTTACAAACCTTAGGGGTCTTATTTGTTGTCGCTACTTGCTGAGTCGATATTTTCATTCTTAACTTAATTATTTGGACTTCTTCCAAAAATTCTCCTTCTATCATCGTGTAATTTAAGCTGTTTTGAACAGGATGTTCTGTGCCAGTGGAAACTAAGAGCTTGTTTTCATATTCGTTTTCCGGCCATGTCACAAAAAAAAATGGGAGCTTTATTATATATAAACTCTGAAAAAACATTCGAGGTGATGTATTCCATGATGCCCCTTGCGAAACCTGAAGAACAAGAGAGCATCTTGAAGTCAATTTCGAAGAGTTTCAGCCTCTGGAGAAAGAGTACAACAATCTGCGCGTAACTCATGCAATTTTTCACGGAAATTATGTAACTAATATGCCAATAGTGCATTCTGAATTAAAACAAGGCAGCTGATCTAACACATTTTGCAAATATTGTGTTTCAAGGGAGACAAAGAGCGTTTCATATTTAATTAAAAAACTCTTAACACGTCGATATAAGAAAATACAAAGAAATTAGATAGGCTGAACCTGGTCAGCCTGAAAAATTACGAGCTGATCTTCTTTGAATTAAAGAGAACACTATTTCGAAGTTTTTACGACCTCTAAATGGGAGCTTTCAAATCACCTTTTGAAAGCTACAAGTCAAAGCGATTATTTTATTATTTTCAGTTTCCAGATCCAAAGCGCAAAAAATAGTGTCTGCCTTTTGACATACTCAAATGCAATGAAAAGTTACATAACATTTTTGAAACAGGAGTAAAAAATACAGAAGACGTACAAAATTCGCACCAGGAGAAAATAATAAATATTCCAAAATAAAAAAATAAGTCTGTGTTGTTTGCATGTTAAACAGTAACTACTGCCCGATATTGAGAGCAAACGAACAATTTTCCTTTGACTTGTAGCGCATTTATTGGTGTAGTTTGATAGCCAGCTCTATGATTAGCTTTAATTTGTTATAGGGGTTCAGGTATCTACAGTTTAAACCGGACGAGCTACATCACTCGGACTTCAGACATCTCTAAAAGTATACGGTTACCTTAACAAGAGGAATAAAGAGAAAACAAGTTGACGTTTAAATTGAAAGTAGAATCAGTTATCGTGAGCAAAGTAGCAGAGGAAATAATGTCCAAATAACGCTGCGCCTAATGACCAAGATGAAAAGAAAAATTAAAGAATAACGTTAATTTTTTTCACGAAACTTAATTCATTTAGCTAGACGCAACATAGTAAAATTGTATAATGATAATCGTAATAATAATAGAACTGAAAATAAAAACTACCTACATATACTGGAAACATAAACTATGCGAGACCAGTTACTAAAGTGAAAACTATAAAATTCAAGGAAGAAGAAAGCTCGGGATGACCACGATTATTTAGGCGTATTTAACATTTTAAAGACAATTTCAGTAAAGAGGTACGTCATCAGTGTGTTTGACGAAATTTTAAGCTCAACTGAAATCACAGAATGACAATCATTGGCAAAATGGTCGGCAATGGCGATGAATAATGGTGACAAGAAATGAAAATTTTATGGCCAAAAAACAAATTAATATTTAAGTAGTGTGCGTGTGTACGCACAATGGACTAAGAATAATTATTAATGGTAGTGTAGTTTGCTTCATACTTCTTACCACACAGAACTCATAAAATTTGCAATTGATGCACAAAATTATATCTTTGAAACTGATCGAAATGTGCTTTCCAAAATGGTGACTTCGTTATTGTTTTTCCTCATTGCATTTCTAACAGCTCTTCGTATCTCTCCAATTCTCCAGCAATATACAAGTGGATTCAAGAAGGAATTGATGAAAACAGCAGTAGTAACGTAGTCATAAACGATTTTCATTGTAGTTGTGTATCCAGTAAACGACTCCACGAAGATCGTCACAAAAAGTGGAAAAAAGAAAAGTAACAGCAAACCATAAACATAAAGTACAGTTATGGTCGATTTCCTGGACTTCAGGACGTTCACATCATGTCTTTGGACAATCCGCTGTTGCTGAGATATCTGGCGCTGATGTCTCCGAACGATCTGGAATATTTTCCAGGTGCTGAGGGCTGTAATGAGAAATGTTATCAGTAGAACGGCTACAGGGACAAAAAACCAATTGCTTATCCAAAACCTCAATAGGACGACAGAGGTTGATACTACCCAGACGACTAAAGCAGTTAGCATTATTTTGCGAATAGTGACAAGCCCGTTGTATCGTAAATGGAGGGTTAAAGCGAGAAGTCGATCAATGGAGATTCCGCTTAAGGTCGCCAAGGACACGCCAATTGTTGTATAGCTAGATATGCTCTGAATAATTCTCAAGGCACAGTAAGCGTCAAAATCATCCGTGAGTTCCGCGATGTGATAGGCCACGAAAGATGGCTGACAAACCAGCCCAACAACGAGATCAGAAGCTGCGAGGCCGGACAAAAGAACGAAGGATGGCGAATGAAGTTCTTGTTTTTTCCAGATGACACGGAGGATGATCACATTACCGGTAGATGTTAACAGAGAAAACAGTACATTTAGAATAGATGTCAGGATACTTGCCACTACGGTATTGTGTGTTCGTTCCAAATTAACGCTTAGAAAGAAGCAGTTGGGTTGAATGTGGCTGCTTCTGTTCATGTTGTAGATGAGCCTCGTTGAAATGCTATAGCTCTCAAACGTATACGTATCTGTTCTGTTTGGACCCTGCAGCTGAAGCTTACTAGTCATATATAATTTATACCTGCCATAATCTTTGGCCCGTGATTGGTAACCGAGGCGCAGTTGTCTTAGTTGTTTGCTTAACTTCGTAGGAAGAAATTACTGTGCAACTCAAACTGTCATCTGTTATCTTCACACTGAGGACTCTTGATCCACGGACGAAAATAGTTTTTGTGTTTATTTGTGTTTACCTTATTATGACCTTGTCTCAACCTAGCCAGGTTTTGGCCAGAACTCGAAGAAACAACTAATAAATTTTATTTAACACTCTCCCTCGTTTTTGCTATAAAAGGAAATTAAATTGTCGATGAAATAACTGACAATGCCGGTTGTTTGGTTTATGTAGAAATTGGTGGGAGGCATGCGCACGTAGACAATTATACAAAGTGGGCTCCAAGCTAGCCTGGTTAAATAAACGAAAAAAATATGAGCTGATATATCAGGACTAACTCAAACAACAAACCTAAAATAATAATTAAAGAAATACCCAAGTTTGTCTGGAGCTATGTTTTAACAACTGGAAATGGCCTCTAGGATTTTCGATGCGTATGCAAATTTGTCAGGTTTGGTCAGGTCGTTTTACTCAGCGAAAACTTTAAATAAACAGCCGGAATAAATGGGACAAAAGACTTCAGTTAAATAAATGCTACATTTGCTTTTGGCAGGCAACAGATCTTTTCATTTTCTTTTGTGGGTGTCGAAATTTGACACACATACATGATTTTTGGCGACAATTCGTTTGACTCTTGTTTCAAATTTTCACTGCAAATTGTACACTTTATTTGTAAACACATGTCACCACTACACGCGCTTTAAAGAAAAACCAACCTTGAAGAAATACAGAACTTGATTTTTTGGAGCGTTCAACGTTCTTTTAAGTCACTGGCACGAGCTTCCCCAAAAGATTAATCAGCCCGCAATGAATAAAACAATTCACAATGTCCTTTCATTGCTTCGACAGTCGTCCTGATGTCCTGCATGAATTACAATAATTACAATAGTTTGTTACAGGAAGACATCGAGTTCCAGTCAAAACCACAGGTGTTTTTAAGCATCTAAAATTACTGAAGACAGACGGAAAGAGTAAAATTAAAATTCTAACACAAAATCTCCATACATAATTGAAATATTCACGTACACGTACAAGACGAAATGAAGCAAACTGATAAAATCAGTTGCATAGTTAGATAGATTGAAAAAAATTAGTTGAAGATAAAACAGAAAGTATGGAAAATGAGTTGGAGGTTATCTTTTTTTATCACGCTTTTATTGCTTTCCAGTTTGTCATCTGTCGTCCTTTAATAGACGACTTATCACGTACAATGCGTAAAACCTCTGGAGTGGCCATTTTCTTGGTGAAAATTAAAAGTTTATTTTTCAAGTGTCTGCCTGGAGAATATTCTTAACTGTGATCTTGAGGTAATACACTATTCTTAAAGAGGATTTTCGTGAAAAGTTTCATGCAATACTACACAGCAGGTTGTTAATTGACAGGGCTCGGTGCCCAATTAAGGTGAGTGACTTGATAAGGAAAATCCGCTGTGAAGAACTTTTAATTAAATCTAGTCACGTTGGGGCCAAACCACCCCCAAATGTTTCGTCAGTTCTTGGGTATTTCACATTATTTCGCATTACTTAAAAAGTATTGACTCTTTCTACACCAAACTTGGCAGATGAGCAGGAGACCTATTGCCAATTATATTTACGTGGGTCCCTCCCTTGAGAAAAATCCCCAAATTGGAGCCGTAATTTTTTTCCAGCAAATGCAGCTATGTTGCACATGTGATGTGCCAGATGACTAAAACAAAAATAAAGAAGAAAATCGGAAAAAAATCATCCCTCTAGTGTTATTGCGTTAAAGTTAGTTTTGTTATGTCATAACCTGTGACGTCACCCGTTTTTTTTACTGTTAATACCGTCCTAACAAAGCCGAAAATCAAATTTCTAAAACCATACGATTTTTGACATCAAGCTTTCTATTTTTCTAGACTGACTTAAGAAGGACAGTATGGTTAAGCAAATTCCGGCGGGTGGGGACAACAAAAAATATTTAATTTACCATATCTCAAAAAACAATCATCATAGCAAAAAACGGTTTCCGGCATTTTACTCCTCAAGTCAAGGCCTCTCCAATGACATAATCTTTTTTATCAGAGTTTACAAAAAATTATAGCACATTTTGGTGATGTCATCAATTATGACGTCATAATCTGACATTTTGTCACAACTTCCAAATTAAAATAAACTGGAGAACAAAGAAAGCTCATCTGCCAAACTTCGTTCAGAAATATATAAACCAAGCAAATATAGCCTTCATGAAACATTAGGGGGGTGGTTTGGCCCCTACGTGAGTTTTTACTAAGAACCTGGTTTTGGGAATACCCGGACGGAAAATGGCTATTCCGCCCTCACGGAAAAAGAGCTGCGAGGAAATGTTTTAAAATTTAATAATGATTTCCCGAGAAAATGTGTATAACTTGTCAAACTAACCATGCAACAAAAACTAAGTTTGCTGTTTGCATGTTCACGCTATATCAGGTGAAAAAACTGTCAAGACCACATGTCAACGAAGACAATGATGTATGTGTGTAATAACAGTACAAGCCTGCCGCACTACCATCTCGTTAATGCAGCCATTGGTCTCAAGTTATTTTTACGGTCTCTTGTTGTACAAGTAGCTTAAACGACGTTGTCCACCCGAGAAAAAATACCTCAGGTTATCGCTTTGTAGGACTCAGCCAAGTGTGTGAATCTGGGGGAACTCGCACTTCCTCGACAAGGAAATTTCGAATTGACCGTTCCTGGTTAACTCGCTTGGACGGATCTTGGACGTGCTGTTTACCTTCTAAGGTTCATTGTTATTCTTTTAAAAATGTTCTTGGAGTAATGGAGCAGGGGTGGGATCAGGGGTGGTGGTGAAATCCGGCGGAGGAAAAACACAAAAATCCAATTTTCATTCATAGCTGGACGAAATGTTCGAATTTGTCAGTCTCAAAAAATTGTCGCAACAAATGACAAAAGAGCGATTAATCATCCTGGGGTGGAGCACGAAATCGTGCCTTTCGCTAAATCAATCAACATTTACCAATTTTGTCAGCTCTAGAGAGATATAAAAATTAATGGGCGTAACTATGTTAGACGCTTGCAAACTTAGACGCGCAGAGGAAAGGATTCCATGATTCCTCCAATTTAAAGTTATTTACCTTTAAAACATTTCTAATAACGTTAACATATTAACTATTTCGATGAAGTTCGACTATTCAGAAGGCCAAGTCAGCGCCCCGGTAACCGAACACGAATGCAGTAAAAAACCCGCATGTAAGAATGTGAGTTATTGGCAATTTAGGTTAAGTAGGTTCTTAATTAGGTCTTTAATTTCTATGAAGGAGATATTTGTTGATTACCAGAAAAAATAGGTCAACTTGGGTTTGGCCCTTAAATATACAGTATTCACAACTCTATTATGATAAACCTAGCACAACTAATTACAGAATGTATATTTAGTGTTGCCTCTATAACAAGAGTTCATGATTTAACTTTAAGAAGAACCAGCTTGAAGTTGCTTGGCAAAACGGGTTCTTATATTTTTGGATTTGAAAATGGCAAATTTCTGCCTGCAGGTTCTTAAACCACTGGGTTCTTGTACGAGGGTTTTCACTGTACTCCACCAGATCTGATTACTCTACCTGATCATCACTAGGTAAATTAATAAATAATAATTTAGAAAATGATTAAGCATATGAGAAGTCTTATTAAGAGAACTTTACTTCCGTGGCATTCATAGCTTAACATACATTTTCTTTCACTATTGATAGTTTGTTAAATTTGCAGCCTTCGTTTCAACAACATTTTCTATAAAAATATTCTAAATTCTAAAAACCTTCCACCGTGCAAATTAAATTGCATTTAGACATCAATGATGATCTCCTTATTAATTTCATGCCGATCTTTACATTTCTGGTCACTTTCCGTTTTCGTACCACAACTACTTTTAAGATTGATAAGGTAAATGGGAAAGAACGATACGTAAATAGGATAGATGCATTTCCCCCTCCAGATTTAAACAATAGAGAACGTTTAAAGTGGTACTGTGACGAAAGTCGCATCTTTCCTATCGCAGCCATTTTAAAACATGAACAAGTAGCCTTTGTGAGAAGAAAAATGCTATTTACTACACTCAAATATCTCTTTTCAGTCCAGAAATATTCAAGTTTTTAAAATATGCAAATCAGCCCAGTGATAACGTCGTACACTCAACCAAATTTTGATCAAATATGATGAAAAACGAAATCTCAGCCAATTTGTATCACAAAAGTTTGATTATCTGCACTAAGATTCTACTAAATGTGCTCCACAATATGAGCTTAACAGTTTGGTTACCATGGCATTCTGGATTCCAGACTTCCCCAATATTAAAGGCCTTTCGGGCTACCTTTGGTGTTTCATTTTAATATTTGCAAATTATACCTCTATGCTTGATCCAGCAAGCATATAAATATGTTAGCTCAAGTTTGTGGCCTCGTTTAATGTTTTGCAAGCTGAAAATCACTTACATATTGAAATCAAGTGGGTGGGCACTGGAAAAGAGTGAGTTGCCATGGGAACGGAATTTTTTATAGCCGTAGCTGTGTATCCTGTAGAGCTATTAGCCTACCAAGTTTCAATGGTCGGTGCTGCAAATTGACCAAGATAGCTCCATTTATATACTTGATATAAAATTTGGGTTAAGTGCATGACGTCATCAGTCATTTCATTTGCATATTTTACACATTTTTCAAACTTAAATATCTCCGGAACTAAATGCGTTTTTATTCTTTCATGGAATTCTATGTAATACACTTAAAAAATCAAGGGGGATAAAGTGGCTCAAAACAGTTTCCAGTAGTTAGATTCTGATGGGTCATTATATATAACCATTCTTTATCACTTGATGCTACAATCATGGTATTACAAAAAAAAAATGCCCAATCATTGAACGCATTGTTATAATTATTAAGTTTTAAAAATTTAAGGTGGCTCTATACTTTATGTACAGAATTTGTTTAAACTTTGCCAAAAGTTGCGTCTTATCAGGCTTGTCAAAATTTGATAATATAAAAAAATTCACCGTGCCGTTGTTGAATTATAAGCCCTTAAAGCTAGAATAAAGGGTGTTTTTAGGTCATGCTATTGCTATGGTAACTTATTATGTCACGAAAATGATAACAACATGTTCACCAATGATTTGGCAGTTTTCTGATATCATGATTGTAGCATTAAGTGATAAAGAGTGGTTATAACGACCCATCAAAATCTAAGTGCTGGAAACTGTTTTGAGCCACCTTATGGACAGGTAACTAAAGTTTTAAAATTTAGTCAAAACTCATTTCTGATAAGTTGCGTGGCCGGCGCGGGGTCGATATAGACCGCAAGAATTAAAAAAAAATTGCATCAAATTAGATTTATTCCGATTTATACCATATTTGAATTACAGCAGGCTGATAGAATTAACCAATCACTGAGCGACTTTGACCTAAGACAATTCAATATGGACTACAGATGACGATTTTTACGCGATCAAGGAATATTTCACGTCAAAATGGCGGAACACTAGATAGAATTCAAAACGATTTCAAAGATCCTGGAGATGGGTTTTGGGGTAAGAAACAAGTCAAAAGTTATCATAAGTAATTATGAAAATAAGAAAGAGTTTGTCCAATGAGTAATTGTTTTAAACACGACTGTGAAAGCTTAGGAGATGAACCACTTTAGCTTTTGATGCTCGTGATCACTCTAAAACTCCAGCTGTGTTATTTTCATGTTTATGCACCAAAGTAACAAATTATTGTATTGATGAGGTCGATTTAGTTCTAGCATTTGTCTTATCATTGATAAAATTAAATCAAACCTTTAAGCCATTGATAAATTACCGAAAGTGAGCTGTCATATTGTGCAAATACCGCAAGTATCCAATTATACATTATGCGGCAAGCCACCTGCAAAATTCTTCGTTAACCGATAGGATAAGATAGATGTCACCTTTAACCAGTATATCGAACTGCGCCAGCTAAGACAGTTGCCCACTCCAGCGTAAACACTGTGCCGGATTAGCGAAGATAATCTTCAGTGTTGTTTACATTTGTCTGAATATATGTGGAAACATATTCTTGAGTTACCTATAAAGTCGATCAGGTCAATTTTGACATTCACGAAACAAACCTCCGTTAATTGCAAACTTTTCGCAGAATACTACAGCAGCTATGTCATTGTGTATAATTATTGCTAGCATGACGTATTTCGTATAACTAATGTAATCTGCGTGAAACTCTTCATAGACAGACGGGGTGTTATCTACAGATAAGTTATCTTCAACATGGACAAAACCCATCCCAGTAATGTAACACGCGCTTTTTTGGATATAAACCTGGAGCAAACGAAAAATAGTTTTATCGCAAGTATTTTAACATGTATTGTCAATGCATTGTTTTCTTTGATAACAGTTTCTGGAAATTTTATCATTTTACGTGTCATCTGGAAAACGCAAGAGCTTCACTCGCCATCTTTTATCCTTTTATTTTGCCTCGCAGCCGCGGACCTTCTCGTTGGATTAATTTGTCAGCTATTTTTCGTGGCGTATCAGATTGCGAACTTACAGATAACTTTAGTGCCTACTGCGTTTTGAGAATGATTCAAAACATATCTGGTTGGATAACCACTGGTGTTTCGTTCGCAACATTAAGCGGAGTCTCAATTGATCGACTTCTCGCTTTAACCCTACATCTACGATACAACACCATTGTCACTGTTCAAAGAATGTTGCAAGCTGTTTTTATGTTCTGTATCGTGTCTGTGACAGTTGTCATGTTAAGAATTTGGATACACCCGTGGATTATTTTTCCTGTTGTTGTTGTAGTTTCAAGTTTTGTTGTTACAACCATAAGTACCTTAAAATATTTCAGATTGTCCGTAAACATCAGCGTCAGATACGCCAGCAACAGCAGAGTGTTCAAAGCAACACGATAAACGTTCTAAAAATGTAGAAAATCAGCCGTGACTGTACTATATGTTTACGGTTGGTTCGTGATATTATATCTTCCGTTTTGTGCGACGATGTTTGTGGAGACAGTAACTGGATATACATTAACAGTGAAAGTTGCCTATGACTACGTGACAACTGTCGTTTTCATTAATTCGTTCTTGAATCCAGTTGTGTACTGCTGGAGAATCGGCGAGATACGACGAGCTGTTAGGAATTTGCTGAGGAAAAACTGAAAAAAAAAAAAAAAAAAAAAACCCTCAAGACATTGGATATACATGCATGGATATACATTAAGTAATACTTCAATTAGCGCCTTGATGTTGAAATTGAGACTTCAACAAGACGCGTAAAGAAAAGATCGAAGAAGCGTGAAGTATAGTCAACGCTGTTTAAACAGTATAAGTGCAGATATATGCACGCTAACTTAGCGAGGCACGCATGTGATGGCAGATGTCAAGAGTTTGAAAATGTATGTAAACTTTACAAGCTCTATTTGTCGTTTTGCAATGTACAAGTGACATTTCAATTAATGTGATGCGGGTTTAGCAATTTTTGAGGGAAAGTTGTTTTGTGATAGGTGAGTACGAGGGTGTAGACGTTGTTGGGGGGAATTAGCTGACATGTAGACAAAATGTAGAAGCGCAACTTATATTCTGAACGATAAACAGGAAGTTCTGACAATACTCGATACTCGTGAAACGCATGAAGAAGATCTCGGTTTTCTCGCTCGATCACGACTTAGTTCCATGTGCTCAGTCACGTGACCTTGTTTGTGTCCCATGATTCCACTAGAGTCCACTCCTTCTTAAAGGGAGTAAACTTACGACAAAAGCTTACATGATGAAAAATTGAAACAAAGCTAACAAGAAAATCTTAACATTCTAAAATCCTCATGAGTCCACTACAGTCCACCTCTTCTTAAAGGGACTTTAATTTTCCGAAACTAAAGTTGCAAACATGTCTTTGTCAAGTTTTAACAGATAAGTCCCTCCATGTGAGCCTCCAGACATGGATAGATACGGGCACTTTGATATCAGTCCTTTCAGTTTTCCGCAACGTTTCAAAATTTCCTGGGCATCTGGAATCTGCTGGTACACTACTTTGCAGGCCTCTGATGCATATGTCTTTGCACCTGGTAGAGTGTTTAGATATTCTCCAAACGCAAATGCTAGTTTTGCTAAGTCAGGATCAATCACTGTACTCTTTTGGGTGAGCAATTCAGAAGTAGTAACAGTCTCTGTGTTAGATGTTTGGTCTTCATAATTTCTGAGATCATAAGCTGCTGCTTCTGAGAGATCATCTGGAACGACAATAATCTTCTCAATGTTTACTGTTTTAAGTTCATCCTGAGTGAATTTATGTCGAAGTCGTAAAAGATCCTGGCGACCATGGACATGTCCTATAACAGTGTAAGGACCATCAAATCGGCGGATGAACCGGGTTGCCGATCCTTTTGGTTGTGAACTTGGAGGTGGTCTTCTAACATAAACTTGCTTTCCTTCAGCTATGTTAAGTTCCCTGGATGATTTGTCATAATATTCTCTCTGAGTTCTCCTCATATCTGCTTTGATGCTTTTGAACTGTTTTTGTGCTTCACGCATACGAAACACAAGCTGCTCTGCATAGGTGCTTCTTGAGAGGCTTTCTACTGGTAAGTCAAGAGTAATGACTTCAAGTGATGGTGCGTTGCGTCCAAATACCAAGAAGAATGGACTAATTTGACCTGTACCAGGAATTGGAGATACATTGTGAGCATACACAGCTGGCTGCTGGAATTCTTCCCAACCTTCCTGATATTTCTCACAATAAATTCCTATTGCTGCATTCAACCATCTGTGAACACGTTCTATACTTCCATTTAGGCGTGGACGGTAACTGGTTGTAACAATGTGTTCAATTGAGAGAAGTTTTGTTAGCTGGTGTAATACCGCATTAAGCCATTCTCCTCATTGATCACTTTGCAAGACTGCTGGAAATCCATATTGCAGGAAAACATCATTAAACAGAGCTCGTGCTGCAGTAGTTGCTTGTTTATCTGGTACTGGAATTGCACGCAAGAAATTAGAGTAAGGATAAACAGCTGTCAAAATCCATTTATTACCAGCTGGGGTAGTAGGCAATTGTCCAACATAGTCTATACCAATGGTGCTGAAGGGATGGTCATATATGCGAATCTGCATCGGCCCATGTTTGGGATCAGTAGACTTAAATTTGAATCAAGCAGGGCATCGCCTAATCCAGTTCCGCACATGCTTAGCCATGTTTCGCCAATAAAAGTCACGTGAAAGGGATCCATAAGTAGCTTTGTGTCCTCGATGCATTCCCAAAGGTGAATCATGATACACTCGCAACAGGTGACGCTGAAGTTGAATATCATTGGGAACCATAATACGGTAGTGATCTGGGTCCTCCGTAAATTCATCTCGATACATTAGCAAATGGTCAGTAACAGCTGAGCGCTTTGCCATTTGCTTGACCCATTGTAAGTGTTCATTTGGAATGCTCTTGATTGAAGAAATATCTTGATTTGAGCTATGAAACTTGATTAACAGATTGCACCAGTAATCCTGTAGCTGTCTCTTTGAAAAACTTGATCGATTGCGGTTTAGAGACTCTAAATTTTTGAAGTCTTGAAAGTTGCACTCTGAAGACAGACTTTCTTGAGATTTAGCAACTTGTGGAGTCTTGGACTGGCTTGTGACTTTACTTTTGGGTTGAGGCTCCTTTGCACATTTGGTTCTTTTTGGAGCTGTAGTGAGACAAACTGGGTCGAGGCAATCAGCTTGAGGTATAAGGCATGCATTGTGTAAACAAGCCATAGTATTGTTAAATGTTCCATGAACAAGTTCAGGGGTATGGTGTGGAATGTCAACTGAGGTTGCGATGAACAGAAACATGATAACACTGTTCTCTGGCGGTATAACAACATTGTCTTCAGGAATGTTTTCTTCGACGGGGTGACGGCTAAGGACATCAGGAACAACATTTCTTTCCCCTTTTCTGTGTTCGATGAAAAAGTCAAACTCAGCCATGCTCATGCACCATCTTGCAACTTTTGCCTGTTGTGGTGCCATAGTAGTCAACCATTTCAGATTTGCATGATCAGTTACAACTTTAACTCTTCGGCCTAGTATGTAAGAACGAAACCAGGAACTCTTTGCTATGAAATGGGGACTTGAACATGTTCAAGTCCCCATTTCACAGCAAAGAGTTCCTGGTGCATAGTTGTCCAACGTGATTCAGCTGGTGTGAATGCTCGGGATGCAAATCTCACAGGGCGAAGCACACATCCTTCTCTTGAGTCAACATTGCTCCGCATCCAAGCTTGCTAGCATCCACGTGTAATTCAAACTGAGCATGCCAATCAGGATGGAACAACATAACATCTGGGCCAGTGATTGCTTGCTTCAAGTCTTGAAACTCTCTTGCTGTTTCTCCTGTCCAATGAAATGATACACCCTTTTTGAGGAGGGAACGCAAGGTTTGTGTTCGGGTAGACATGCATGGAATAAAGTCTCTAAAATATCCGCAGAGTCCCAGAAAACGCTTGACTGCAGAAGTGTTCGTTGGTGTGGGCATAGATAAGATTGCTTCTACTCCTTTGCTTATTGGTGTTCGACCTTCTTGAGTGATACGATGTCCCAGTATTTCGATTTCCTTTGCGAGGAAAGTACACTTGGAAGGTTTCAGTTGTACGCCAACTTTAACCAGTCTCTGAAACAACAGTGAATACTGTGCAAGGGCTTCCTCGTCTGTCATTGCCCACTGAATTATGTCATCCACGTAAACAACAAGCCACTTGTGCAAATAATCTGCAAAGACAGTGTGCAAAATCCGCTGAAAGGTGTTTGGTGCTGTTTTCAATCCAAAGGGAAGCCTGAGAAACTCATAGAGTCCCAGGTGTGTAAAAAATGCAGTTTTATGTTGATCCGACTGGCGGATGGGAATTTGCCAGTAACCACTGACCAAGTCACATTTCGCAAATACTTTTCCTTAGCTGACGATATCCAGAACGTTTGAGATGGACGGGATAGGGTAACCATCTCCTCGCGTCACACTGTTGAGGCGACGATAGTCCACCACAAATCTTGGAGGTTGCAGTTGACCCTTTTCTGGAGGTTTGCAGACCAGGATGCATGGGGAATCCCATTCTGAGTGACTTTGTTGAATTATCTTGAACTTCAGCATCCGCTCGATTTCTGCTTTGATTACTCTAAGTTCTGCTGGACTATTCTTGTATGGGTGACTATAGATGGGAGGGCATCCGCTGTGTCAATTCTGTGCTCAAACCCCTTAACAGCTCCAAGTGGACTCCCAGGGAGGAGAAATGCAATAGGATATTGAGAGATAAGTTGCTTGAATCTCTTCATAATATCTACATTAACAGTGGAATACTCCAAGCTATTCAGATCCAAGGCATGAAATATAGCGTCAGTGTAGGCAGTTGAGTACGGGTCACAGGTCAGTTCTTCTGCTGGAGGAAACTCTGGACCTTGACAGTCAAATTCCGGCACTGCATCACAAAAGGGAGACAATATGGACGAGTTGAGACCAGAATCTTCCATTTCTTTTGTTTAAACTGAAAGTTGCCATTGCTTTGGGGCACAAGAGTCAAAGTCACAATGCTTCTGCTTAGTGTTCCTTGGAGGTTGCGATGAAGAGGTTGGCTGCTGTGTATTTGCCCATGTAAGCCATCCATCTGCAAGTTGCTTGGCAGTAGTGTCTGCTGCTTCTTCAAGAATATCATCGTCATCCTTTGACATGTCTCTAATATCACCAAGAATGACATTTTCGGGGATACTTGTCTTCCTTAACTTAGATTCCACTGCCAAGGTTGTACAATATGTGATGCGCATGTCAGGAACTTCTTTGGTGAGAACTGAATCTGGTGTCTCAGGAAGATCTACGAGGTGTCCATTGTAGTATGGCTCACTCTTAGGGCGTGTGGTGTCTGGTAGCACGTGACTTAAAATTTGGCTCAGATCAAAGGGGCCACTGAGAACCTTGACACCTGGTTGAATGTCTTTGCCCTCAATCCACAGCGGTTGACGCACTTCTTGATATCCCATGAAAGCTGCAGAAAGGGTGACGCATACTTTAACAAAGTTAAGAACACGGTGAAGGGATTGTGAACGCTTGTGAACGCCTGGTGGTGGTGCTCCGGTTAGAAGGCATGTAACACTGGCGTGTGGCTTTGGCACTGATGCCTCACTTTCATGTGATGACCCACTGGATGCTGAGACACTTACGAAGCCTTCAAGTGGATTGTTGAGAGAGCACTGGACACGAAACTGCATACTTGGATGCCGAAAGGTGACGGACGGAACATAATGATCAACCAATGCTTGAGTTGCATGAAGGTGGTTCTCCCCAAAGAGCATTGGCCAGACAAGGCCTGGAACTACGAGCATGGTGAAGATAGTTTCCGGTTTTGTTTCCCATGTAATTGGGATTTCCATGGTGGCAACTGCTTTAAGATTAGATTTTGGATCCGCAGCTGTAACAGAAATGGGTTCCTCTAGGGCACAATACTTGAGATCAGACCGTTTGGAGGCTACAAAATCAGCATGTACTTTGCTCACAAGAGATACAGAACAGCAGCTATCCAATGGTAAGGGCAATTGTTGACCTGCAGATGTAATGGAGGTCCACAGAATGTTACGCTGATGTAACTGAGCTTCTGGCTTTGCTGAAGGTGCAGGGATGGTAACAGCAGGCAATCCAAATAAAGGAGTAGATGTTGATGGCTGACCAGAACTAACTGGGGGAGGTGGTCTTCAAGCTGAGGTTGCGGTTTGGTTTTCAGATCCCGCTGGAACAGAAGATGAAGAATTCTCCAGAGATTGAGCTTCGAATTTTTCTAGGCGAGTAGACAAGACTACGAGTAACTGCCTGAGAGAATTTACCTCATCGGATGGAACAGTGCTGCGAGATGTGCTTGATGGGCGATTTTCAGAATGTCTGATAGCCTTACAACCCCATTTATTACAGCGTTGGCATTTGTGTTGTCGGCCATATGAGCATTTGTTGCCATCTTCCTCACAATTAGACTTCGGGAATCGATTGAAATTCTTGCAGACCTCGGGTTATTTCGAAGCTTCTTTGCGATTTTTGGGACAGTATCTTGACAGATGATTTGTTTCTCCACAAGTGTAACAAGCCCTCTGCTGTCGTTGGAAGTGCTGATCTTGAGATTTCACGGCGGTCGAAGAAACAAAGGCATTCAGTGATGTAACTTTCCATTCATCTAGCGACTGATTTGCATTCGAGGCGGTGGGCGGAGTTTGAAATGACAACTAAACACGACAAGCCGCTTCGACAGTCTTGTCGAGAGTTTCAAATTCTGCCGCTTTCACAACGAGCTGCTGAGCAATACGGGAATTCACTTTAGAAATAAACTGAGAAATCACAAAGGTGGGGCAATCTTTCGCAATCTTTTCGCCAAGTTTCTCCAGTTGATGCAACAATTTCTTGTATTTGAACGCGAATTGCTCTACTGATTCGCCACGCTCTTGCTGGATAGCGCTCAACTCGGCTGCTAATCGGTGGCACTTGTCTTCTTTGGATTCACCGAATTCCGCACGTAACCTTTCGACACAAGTGTTAAGTTTTTCCTCTGCCACTTTTTCTGCGTAGCCTTCTGTAGTTTTGGCAATTGACAACACCGACCTTGGCCAGTCGCCAACACATTGTTGTTCCAGAAGTGACAAGCGTGTTTCGGCAAGAAGATGCCATGTTTGCTGGGTGAATCGCTCCAGGAATTCGGATATGTCGTCTTGAACCACAGAATCTCGACGAAACGATGGAAGTTGCATGGAAGGCATGGCAAGGCCTTGATTATGGTCGTGATGAGGCGCTGCAGGAGCCGCTCCGGCCATGTTGCCGACTGTTTGAGTGACTTGAGAAACATTTGCAGTTAGGTCTTTCACAACGCTGATGAGTCCAGCCACGACTCCTTGAAGTTCTTCGATTGTCGGCATGAATTCTACGAGATTTGGATTCTCCACCACTTGTAGACGTTATTGGGGGAATTAGCTGACATGTAGACAAAATGTAGAAAAGCAACTTATATTCTGAACGATAAATAGGAAGTTCTGACAATACTCGATACTCGTGAAACGCATGAAGAAGATCTCCGTTCTCTCGCTCGATCACAACTTAGTTCCATGTGCTCAGTCACGTGACCTTGTTTGTGTCCCATGATTCCACTACAAGGGGGGGAAGAGGAAGAGAAGGGGGAAATTTACTTTCTGGGAGATTGCTTAGTTCCTGGAAATTTTCATTCAAACTGATGCCGATTCCAAACCTTAGTTTAAACCAGTAACAGGAACTATTTTTTATTGCTGGGTGTTTTTATATCGAAATGCGCAGAAACGCGAGGCAAAACGGCGTTGGGATCCGCCGCTTTCAGGATACCTTGCATTTTTCCCATGATTTCAGAAAAGTTAAAGCGAACCAAAGATGAACATGTCAGAAGCAAAGGTCCAAACCATAGTTAAAAAAAGCAAATAGAAAATTCAAATTAAGCATGCCTGTAAAATGTATGCTTACCTAGGAAGCATCGCTTTTCGGAAGCTACTAACTACGTCATATGAATTGTTCAAACAAATTTCAAATTACGTTTGGTGCACTTTTTTAGTATTGAAAAAGTAGTCTTCCTATGTTTAGGCTTCCATTGTGGAAAATATGCCTTTCTCCTCTTCCAGGTTTGTATAGATTTAAACTGGCTTGACTCAAAAACAAGGAACATCGTGCCTGTCAAAATCATGTTTTGTTTTCAGCACAAGGTTTGTGATTTCGTTACATTGCACTGACTGAGCGATTTCGGTGAAGAGCTTCGATTTAATTTCGCGTAGTTATGCAAGTTTTTCAATTTGATTGCGCTGCTCACCTTTAAAACATGGCAGAACAAACTCTCAGCATCGATCAACAGTACATTTTCATGCAGGTTTAACATGACCACATACTGTGTGCCATCGATATCGCATAAATGCTTTCGATGGATATAAAAAACAGAATACAAATGGTTTTGGAAACGTAACCAGATATAAAAGCTGTAAATACTCACATTAGCTACATAAATTTATTTAAAATGAGCTAAGAGCAGGCGAAGTTATCGTTGGTTTTTTATTTGCCCTTTGGCCGGGTGCAGTTTAATATGGGCGTGTTTGTAATCTTGTTAATCATATGGTAAATAAATAATCGCATGAACGCTAGAGCAATTAAGGATTTACACTGTACTCGTTATATTTGAAAAAAATTCAAATTGCACTTGCCTATAGCTTAAGGCTAGTGCAATTTTGCCCGAAATTGGAGACATGTCAAATATCATTCGAAGTGTAAAAATCAATTACACTTACGTGCATTCGACTACTTATTTTAAAACAATAAGACAATCATATTGAGATACAGATACATTTTTATTTTTTTCTCAAGCATCTGAGCGGGCCGGAATCCTAAATCCTCGAATTTGATTGGCTAATCATACGCACATGACCGGTCCAGCTTTTTACGATACGGCCCATGGGCCGGATTTTTTTTCCCGCTGCCTAAATTTCGCTCCTAAAAGTTAGCGGTAATCGTCAATCTTTTGCCTTTTTTACACATCCATCGACGATTAGTCAACGCAAGTTTATCTCTGTTCACTTTAAAATGGCAAGGAAAGTCATTGTAAGTAAATTCAATTGAATGTTTTGAAGTTGTGAGAGTTTGCTTAATTGTTTGTAGCTTGGCGCTGTAATGGCGCGTAATCCTGTGTTTCTCTCGCCGTAAAATTTGAGTCAATTTTAATCGAGTTTACCTCTCTGATCGTTGCTGTATTTAGAAGAATTTCTATGGAATACACTTGACGAATTTCCTCGCTTTCTGCTATTCAATTTACTGCAGAAAAGTGACGAAGTGATTTTAAAAGCAACGACTGACAGAAATTGTTTTTGTAGTAAAACTTCAACTTCGCATGAAATTTCACACCGCAAAAACAATTTTGGAGAACTTAACTGGTGAAATAAATGCAACTAACACAAAGTAATTCGGACAAAAATCTGTTTTTTAATACATCTTTCTTTGTCTACTATCTGAGTTACTCGCTCGTTGCCGAGATTTTTTGCAAATCGTTAGTAGACGGCGCGGAAGCCGATTCAATGACAAGAGTTGCGTAGACAAACCCATTTGTAATCTGTAAAACCAATTTACGGGCAGCATTTTCAAGACTTCGGTCACAGTTTTTCACCATACGGACCGACCGTAAGCCGGCAAATAACTTATATATCTTATGTTTCAATATCTTCTAGGGCTGCCCCAGGGTTTTTTAATCACTCTCTGTCTCCATTGAACATCTTTCAACAAAACAAAATAGTGTTTGTAATCGCTTTTGACCTTAACAAATTGTTTTGATGCCTTTCATAAATTTTGTTGCAGGAAGAGCGTAGTCGGACAAGGATTAATATCTTATTTCTATGGATATAAGTTATGGATATAACTTATTGTTACTTGATCATGAGTTTCACGAAAAAAAAAATAAGGACTGACAAAATTAAGACTCCCCCAGCCTTATCGCTACGCTCCCGGACTCGCTCTTAACCCCTCGCGCGTGGGACTCAAAAGCTAAGTTACCCTACACGCAGCTGCAAGCTGTTTTTGCCTGTTTTCAATAAAAATTTTTTATTTTTTCTATTGTCTTCTTTACACCATCATTAGTCATTTGCCTTTAGGTCTCCCATTTAAGCTTCCGTGTTTAGGCTCTGCTCCCCCAAATCATACAATAGAGAAAACACACGATGTGCAGCTTTATAGAGAAAGCATAGAGTTGTTCTTTTAACATGTTTTAATTTCTTTTGTTATGGTTCTGTCCAATATAATTTTCAGTTAGGTAAAATTAAACTATACAGCTCCAGTTCTGAGACTCTTTGTTAGCGCGAGTGGGCATTTGAAACGTTTTCGCGGTATTTATTTAAAAACATTTAATAGGATTTTATGCGCAAACATGATCAAGATCGTGCAACGCAATCATGTAAATTATTATTACTGCCCGCTTCTCCGAAGAGATATTCGAAAAAGCAAACTTTATTTACGCACTCGCTGTCAAGCTTTTGATGTTTTCAACATATCATTATTATTTTTTGCGAATTTCACAATTGTATGAAAGCAAAAATGAACTACAGATTGAAAGCGTTTGTTCTTGGTACCATTTAATTTAATTTGCTTGCAACCAAAACAACTTCAGTTATAATTGATCCAAGATTTGAAACATAGAGATATCTGTGATTTTATTGGTCAATCACCCTTGACGACAGGTGCTATTCATAATATTGTATGCCCAACTGACTTGCTTGAAAACTCTTGAGTTTAATTTTGCTACATGTAAACGACTTTGAAATAATACTTAAAAACCAAAGGTACCTCGTGTGTTGTGAGCTGAGAAACCAATCAACAAAAAAGTTAAGGTGATAAGAAAAGCTCAATAGCGCAAAGATGTAAATTACTGACTCTACTTGTATCAACTGCATTACGCGCAAAACACACAGGTTTAAAGTACAGCTACAGTCTGTAACCGGTCAGTTATGGCCATGTTAGAAATTAACAGAACCAACTTAAGTCTTCCCAACTGCTTCTATCTGGACCTACGCTTGGAACAAACCAACGATACCTTTATCGCAACTGTTGTAACATGTATTCTCAATGCTGTGTTTTCTTTGATAACGGCTATTGGAAATTTAGTTATATTGCAAGTTGTCTGGAGAAAACAAGAACTTCATACGCCATCTTTCACCCTTTTATTTTGCCTTGCAGCCTCGGATCTCCTCGTTGGACTAGTCTGTCAGCCATTTTACGTGGCTCATAAGATAACTGAACTTACAGATAACTTTGGCGCCTATTGTATCTTAAGAGTGATTCAGAGCATATCTGGCTGGACAACAACTGGCGCATCTTTTTCAATTTTAAGTGCAGTCTCTATTGATCGACTTCTCGTTTTAACCCTTCATTTGCGATACAACACCATTGTAACCGTTAAAAGAATATTGCAAACTGTTTTTGTTGTATGGATGTTATGTGTGACAGTCGTCATGCTAAGATTTTGGATTCGCCAGTGGCTTATTTTTCCGGTGGCGATCGTCGCTACAAGTTTTCTTGTCACACTCATGAGCACCTTAAAAATCTTTCAAATCGTTCGCAGACATCAGCGCCAGATATCTCAGCAGCATCAGAATGTTCAAAGTAACACTGTAGATGTGCTCAAATGTAGAAAATCAGCTGTGACTGTTCTTTACGTTTATGGTTTGTTCGTCATATTCTATCTACCGTTGTGTGCTACAATGGTCGTAGAAACATTAACTGGATACACGTTAAGAGTTAAAGTGGTTTATGACTACGCAGCAACTGCTGTTTTTATTAACTCCTTCTTAAATCCCCTTGTATATTGCATGCGAATAGGAGAAATACGCCGAGCTGTGAAGAATTTACTTAAGAGAAACTGAAACTGACTCAAAAGAAATTCTTAGAGTCTCTTTGACCATTGGCCTTTGTTTTGCTTTTGAAATGATGGTGATAGAGCGACAAGTAAGTGAAACGGCAAGATCGGTATAATTGCAAATAATTATGTGTCCCCAGATATTGACATCAGGGCGGCACAGCACTTACATTCTTGAAGTATGGCAATATATTTTGTTTAATTTCAAGCGAGATCTATTTCGGCTTTATTACCTCGTCTTGTAGGTTTGCAAATACGGTTTTAGTGATGCCTATTTAGCAAAATTATGTGAAAAATTACGCACAGTTCATAGTCAAGCTGCCATTTCACCTTTAGAAGGTTCCTCAGTCCCGAGCAATTCTATGAGATCTGTTGTAAACATTCACTACTGAGTTTAATCGTTCACGAGCGCTCGGACTGGAAAGGGGACTATGTTAATGCACGACACATTTTGAAATATTACACGTGAGTGTCTTTCGATGGATATTTTTCGAAATCGTGGCTTATAATCTGTCTGCATCTTTCTTGCTTGCTTTTTAGTTTTACTCATAATAACGGAGCCCCTGCGCGCCGAAGGTGCGCCAGCTGAGCCCCATACCTTAGAAAATTTGGTAACCCAACGCTCTTAAAAAATTTGGTTGTCACGTGACTGTCCGTACATACGTCCGTTCGCACGTCCGCAAGTCCGTACGTCCACACGCCAAGCCCAATACCTTGAAAATTAAGAGAGTAACTCTGTTACCATAGGTACGTCTTTGATATTGGACATTCATGTTATAGTTAATTGACAGCTGTCAAAACAAGGTATTCACTGACCAGTATCACGTGACCATATCTTAGACTCAGGTTATGTATGCTGCAAAGGCTGGAAGCATGCACGTCTGGAGCAATGTTTTGTCGTGTGACGATATCACCGCGGCGACCCATTTATTGAATGATACCCTTGCAGGGATATCCAATGAATGCTTCCCCCGGATTAAGGTTAAGGTGTCTTCATGGGACCCCCCCCCTCCCCTTATATGACGACAATAGTTAAACACCTGTGTACCATCAGGAATAAGAATTTTGACCTACAAGCAAGGATCTATGAGCTTATCCTCAACAACCAAGTGTGGGCTGTACGCAATGTAAACAGCAAACATGGAACTGGGACGAAGGGTTGGTGGAATACTGTAAACAAAATTGTTACAAGAGAGTCTAAGGCACAAAATATCAGCTCTGTTATTAACCCTGAGGATATAAGCCTGTTGTCGTAAAAAAATCAACACTGACACACAGTCTTCAGTCCCGGAGCTATCACTTAAACCGGAACGAACTTGGCCTTGCTCTTGAAGTGCATACTGTTAGGTTTATGACCCGGTCGAAACGTACAGCTGCAGGTCCGGATGGAATTCCTCTACCGGCTGTGGAGAGATTTTGCACACCACCTTGCTCCAATAGTTAGAAAGCTTTTTAGTTCTTCCCTCAGACAGCATTCAGTTCCTCTTCCATGGAATTAAGCTTGCCAACATATCTGCAATACCCAAAGAATCTCCACTGTCATCGTGTGCTCAGCTTCGACCGATATCCATCACGAACATCACCATGAGAATGTTTTTAGAGGTTAATATGTATAAACAAGAGGGTTTTGAAGGAGCTTAAGTTTGCGATTGGTATGGATCAGTCCGCCTATAAGGAATATTGCAATACCACAAAGACGTTTATTAAGTGTCAACATAATTGGCTCAGTTGGTTGGTAGAAGATGTAGACCTTTGGTGGAGTTTTGTCATTTGACCTTACTAAAGCATTTGACACTGTCTCCCACAAAATATAGATAGTATGCGATAAGCTGAAGTTTACTAATCTTAATCCATATATCATCAACTGGATTATCAGCTTCCTTGGCAACTGCGAACAGAGGGTCGTTCTTGATGGGAAGATTACTGGTTATGTTGACATTAAAAGAGGGGTGCCACAGGGCACAGTCCTTCAGCCATTTTTATTCTCTCTGATGGTGAACGATATAGAACTAGTCGATTTAAATAATGGGATCGTGAAATATGCCGATGACGTCACTATTACTGTGCCTATTAGAAGAAACTTGGACACAGCGCTTGCGGAAGTTAAGAACCGTGAGAGCTGGGCAGCCAACAACAGGATGTCTTTGAATTTGTCAAAGACGTGAGAAATGCTATTGCATATTAGTATAATATCAGAGCTGAACAAATAGTTTCCAGTAATCTGATTGGTTGAGCGATTCCTTATACAACATTTTTGAGGCTTGGTTACTAAGCTCGCCTCCTTTGATATCTCGGCAAGTAAACATTGCAGACAGTTGCTGAATGAATTTTTCATTTATTTGGAAGACATCACTCCAGCTCAGGATATTTAAAAGGATGGAGAATTTTCAAAATGAAGGCCATTACCCTGGGCCCAAAAATCTTTTAATAACTCGTATTCGTTTCTGTGAGTATTCACCAATGTTCACTTCGCTTTCGGCGAATGTATAATTGTTAAGTACAACTACTAAGTCTGCTCCCCCTCCAATGTCTGGGATTAAGCAGTAAGAGTGGCTGGAACGTCGGGGAATTATTTCCAGGAAGATTGTTGTAACTGGGATCTTCATATTGACAATTTACTGTCCAGAGCTGCTAGTCAACTGTATATTCTTAGAGTATGCAGGTATGATGGATACACTAAAGATCAGCTCAATAAACTCTTCGAATCTTTGAAAATTTCACTGTTTCTGTATGGATTAGAAGTGTAGGGCTCCGCCTTTCAAGGCAAATATTTAGATCGGATTGACACCTCCATCAGGCGAGCCCATCGATTTAGTTATACAAATAAGATCATTCTAATATTTGATGTAATAAAGAATAGGGACAGCACTCTCTTAAGAGAATCACAGTGACACTGATCATATATTGTACGACTTGCTTCCACCTAAACGTAACAGGGCTCTTAGAGATAAGGGTCATGACTTCATACTCCCTAGAGCTGTGAAAACAACTGACCGATTTAAACTGGCTTTTGTATAAATAAACGTCTTTTTTAAATTTCTTTCTTAATGTCTTTTTTAACTTATAATAATTTTGTAATACATATGACAGAGCTTATTATTGGTTGTAAAGTCACACGTATGCTGTGCCTGATCTTTTAGTAAAGACCTTATTTATTTATAAGTTTGGAGCTCATCGAGATTTGGTTTTTTTTTAAGTTTACCGCTAACCATGTACTGGTTTTCCATTGGATGGCAAGCTCAAGTGAGGTTATTACTCTGGGAGAGAAGGAGGGAGTAGGTGTAAAGGCAAAATTTCGGCGCATTTCGCTCTCTTCTAACCGCTGCAAAATCGTTTTTCAGCATTTGCCTGTTGTAACCTTCAGACGCTCCCCTAACCTTCGCGACCTACTAGTTACAGCTAAACTCTCTTCTAATTCTTGTAATCCCCAACTCCCTTCTCGTTCTTTCCGTTGTGGCAAAAACTGTGCTACTTGTCCCTACATTTCTCACGGACTTACTACATATACGTTCTTTTCTACCGGGGAAACGCGCCCCATAAAATCTAACCTGACCTGTGACACTAAAAACTTTATCTACATGATTCAATGTAACCGCTGTAATTTACAATACATAGGAGAGACGAAACGACGATTAAAAGACCGATTTAATGAACACAGAGTGCCATAGATGACCCTAACAACAAATCTAAACCTACTACAGCCGCTGAACATTTCCTGTCCTCTCCTAACCACACTTCTAATGACATGCAATTAATCCCCACAGAAAAAATCTTTTCTAACTGAGACTCTATCCCTAAGGCCAGGGAAGCTTTTTTAATTCAAAAAGGCAGAACAATTGATCCTGATGGTCTGAACATCCGCGAAGAAACATATTAATTGTTTCCATTTGTTTTCTTTTATTATGTTCTTTTATCATGTTACTTCATTTTACCGTATGCTTGTCTTTAATTTACACTGTCAATTACTTTTACGTATTTCCGGTATTACGTAAATATCGGCTACATAAAAACACGTCCCGATGTAAAAATTTCCATTGTACCTGAAGAAGGCTGGTTTGGCCAGCCGAAATATAGTACACCTTCAAAAACTCATCCTATGTTGTGTCGGTTTTTGCTTTTGTATTCTGCAAAAAAAAAAAAAAAAAAAAAAAAAAAAACCTGGCGCGTTGTTGACTTCTCTCCCGACATAGTCCTTGCACAATCTTCTCTTGAAAAGTCCCTGATATATTGCGTACCTAATTTCTAAAATCTTGAGTACGCTTATTGGGTATAGTTGTCACATGATTTTCTGATCCAATAGAAACAAATCCTCTTCTTCCTTTATGGTTAATTATTGGAATTAATTAGGAGCTCCGCTTTTAGGCCTGGCTAAATCTATATCTGTAACCAGTCCGGAATATCCCGATAAATTAGGACGGTCATGACGTCATGAAGCTATTGTTAGCAGGGAAAATGGCGGACCTTATACGCTGACAAAGAAAATATGTTGTTTCCAGTCTCGCATAGAGTCTGGCCAGCATTATCCAGGACTTTTTGCGACCAAACGTTGAGAAGGAGAATAAGCGGCCATTTTGGTAGTGGGAGAACGTTGACTGTCGTTTAATCATTGAGTTTTTTTGGTATCAAGCGACGATGTTGACGCGATTTTGTGGCCAAATATTAAGGCTAGTAAAGAGTAAGCGTTATTTTCTAGTATTCACGTATTTTTCATTGAGCTGTGTATATTTTTTACTGGTTCTAGTGTTGTTAAAGTTTCATCATGCCAAATTACATGGTTGTAAACAACGCCGATATTTTGTAAACTCTCTTTGAATTTGAGGCGTCACAAGTGTACCTGAACCGCTGTTGTTGTAAGGCTTGAGTAATACATCGTTCCTTCATTTTTATGACAGTTGTTTTCAATTTCTCTCTCTTAAGTACGTGGAAGGGCATACTCGACTGCTCGAGGCACTTTGCCGAATTTTTTAGGAAAAAACAAAGGGAAAAGAGAGGAAAGAAGACGTCGCTAAGTATGCGGACGAAATTAAACAAATTTGGGAGGTCTCTGTTTTGGTGGTGATTCACCAAATGTGCACCCCAGTTTTATCACTGGAGAGCCAGCAGCCTGTTGAAAACCACCTACAGCACAGAAGTGGCAGCGAAACAGACAGGCTAGGGGTAGTGCAGTCCCTGTAAATGGACGCTATCAGTATCCCAAGGAATGGCGCAAAGGGTAGAGAGATTGTTTGTGTTCATTTACCAGACGTTGAGGGCCATGCAAACATGTAAGTTAAGGTTTGTAGGGGGCATTGTACTCTTTTTTTTTTTTGGCATTTTTTAAAAACTATACACACAGCAGCTGTTCCTAGTAGATGATGATTCTTTTCACCTCCCCATGAAGCTTGAATGTACCAGAAAGTAATGCTTTTGCAAAATAATTTTTGTGAACGCAAAGACTGAAAAGGTACAAGAGTTTGGAATGTAGTGTCAAGTGCTGAACATTACTAATTGTGAAACTAATGCAAAACATTAATTGGTTGTGAACAGGAAACATATCAGTTTGGTTAGGAATATGTAATAAAAAATAGAAAACATAAGAGTTATCAGACCACTTGAGGGAAATCTCTTATTTATTGAGACTAATGTGGTAATTACATTCAAAATAAATTCATCTGTTAAAACGAAAAATACATTTGTAATAATATTGACATCTGTAAGCAATGTAATAATCTTCCAAGTGCTTGTGATTTGTTTCAGGTCCTGCATTCTGCTAAGAGGCAAATTCAAGGTTGAGAGTACCTAAAGAGTGAATAAAATGAAATGGATTTCACTTTCAAGACTGAATTTACTTTGTATACTTTAAATAAATAAATAATAAAACCTTGGGACATGTGGATGGATTGTGAATGCTCCCTTGTCAACCTGTCCAGGAATTATATTTTGATATTTTTGGGTAAATACCTTGTGAAAGTCAGCAATTATATGTAAGTTTTCATAATTTAAATGTGGAAATCAGACATGATATCTTCTGGCACAGCAACAAGTAGATACAAGAAATATTTAAAATAAATACCAAAATGGAGAAATTTCAGCTTTACAAAGTAACAGAATTTTTGACTCTCCATGCATCTGACAACACTAAAATTCTGGATACATTTTTCTAGTTTAGTTTATTTGGTATAACAGAACAAGAATTTCTCACACGTATGCGTTATTGAAAATTCTGTTTTAATAATGATTTCATTTCCTCGATTTAGCCAGAAAAACGTATAGTATTTTGGACATTTTACAATTTATCTTTGCTGGCATATAAGAACACGCGCGTGCTGTCAATTTCGGCCCGATAATCCCTAGATAAGAGGAAAGCCTCAATTCTCATATCGATCATTTCTGTTGTTAGAAAAATGTAGAATAAAGATGCTTACCGATTGTACGGTCTCTTTCCAAAGAATGATAACTGCAGCTCGTCAAACTTGGCCCGCATTGCGTTCCGAAGTGCTTCCTTCAGTCCGAGGATAATCATTATCTGGGCAGAATTGTCTGTGACATGGAAGGCGAACACAAACTTTCCTTTTATTTTATAATTTGGACAGTATTAACTCAATTCAAGATAAATATATACCTCCTGAAGGCCCGCATTCATGGCATTGGAAAGTATTCGCGACTCTCTTTGTCCGCCATCTTGAATCTTTTGGTTTGTTGTGAAACACAACACTCCAACCAAAACACGAATTGTCATTGGTTGAAACGTGAGTTTCGTGACATCACAGATGTCCTAATATATCGGAATATTCCGGACTGGTAACACAGCTTAAGTTAACTGTGCTAAACGGGGTCATTCGTCAATCGAATTTCAGCCATTACAGAGGATTACAATTGAAATGCCTTCTGGCTCCAGTTTTAAGACCAGGCTTTTACAGCTGATGATCATGCATGGCATAACGAGACGGTTTCTAGAATTTCGGTAGGAAATGCTTCACAAGAAGTGTCCCTGCACAGCCCACAATAAGCTTCGATCAGGCTCTTGTGGCTACGAAAGGAATAATGATCTGCTTTTACGCGCTGACAATAAATCGACGTAAATAATTTATTACACATTTCCTCAGTTGAGTGCTCACATTTTACCAAATGCACTTCTTGTATTTAACTAACTGTACGTAAATCATTCATTAGACAGATGGATATTTTAGAATTATTTAATTGTCAGACATTGTGATTGACTAAAAAGAAATGACTCGAATATATCATCTGATCGAGTGATGTTTTGATGTCAGGATATGCAAGTCTGATATTGATCTATAAATTCACCGAAAGAAACCATAACTGACTACGTAATTATTCAATACAGCAAGTATATATATGAATTAAATATAAAAATTCGAATCTAACCTGCACAAATCTCATCATGCATCATTTACAGCATACCATGAGGCATGCTAGCTATTGCTGTGTATGAGACTATCTACAATATGAACAAACACATCATCTGAACTGCTTCTTTCTGGACGTAAATCTGGAACAAACCAAAAATACAAATATTTCAGACGTTCTAACATGCGTTCTCAATTCAGTGTTCTCTCTCGTAACATCTACTGGAAATGCTCTAATTCTACATGTCATCTGGAAAACGCAAGAACTTCATTCGCCATCTTTCATCTTTTTATTTTGTCTTGCTGCTACGGATCTTCTCGTTGGACTTATTATATTTACGCAGCCTTTTTACGTGGCTTACAAGATTGCCGAGCTTACAAATAACTATGGTGCCTATTGCATCTTGAGAATGATTAAGAGCATATCTGGGTGGACAACGAGTGGCGCATCTTTGGCAATCTTAAGTGGAGTCTCTATTGATCGACTTCTTGTTTTAACCCTTCATTTACGGTACAACGCCATTGTAACCGTTCAAGGAGTATTGCAAACTGTTTTTGTTGTATGGATGTTATCTGTGACAATCGTCATGCTAAGATTTCGGATTCGCCAGTGGCTTATTTTTCCCGCTGCAATAGTTGTGACAAGAAAACTTGTCACAACCATGAGCACCTTGAAAATATTTCAGATCGTTCGCAGACATCAGCGCCAGATATCTCAGCAGCAGCAGAGTGTTCAAAGTAACACTATAAACGCGCTCAAATGTAGAAAATCAGTTGTGACTGCACTTTACGTTTATGGTTTGTTCATGATATTCTATCTTCCTTTTTGGGCGACGATGATTATGCGAGCTGTTACAGGATATACGTTGACAGTGAAAACCACCTATAACTACACAGCACCTGCTGTTTTCATTAACCCCTGCTTAAATCCTCTAGTGTACTGTTGGAGAATAACAGAAATAAGACTAGCTGTGAAGAATACGCTGAGCATAAACTGAAAGAAACAAACAAAACAAAACAAATTAGCGACTTTTCCGCTTTAGCACTTCGCTTTGAAATTGAGCAGACATCGGAAAGATGGGTGTGGCTTAACCAGGGTGTTGTTTTGTGTGTTTGTAGGAAGGATTTTGATGCGATGCATGTTGAATTACCAAACGTTTCGAAATGCTGGTGGAACTTGTACTTTGGCCTTAATGTAGGCGGTCATTTCACCTCCGTCTCTATCTCAGTCACACTTACTAAGCAAGTAATACAAATAACTACGTCACATTTTCAATATTTCGAAACCTAACCGTCCTTGTTTCAGGAAGAAGATAAACGAAATACAAAGGCTTTACGAGCGTAATAACTACGAAGAAAATTTACGACCACATATTCCCAACTCACAGATAATTCATCAAGTCTAAACAGGGGAAATCATGACTGTGGCGGTGTTTGAATATCTTGTCTTAATCAGCATAAAATTTTCCATTTTCTTGTTAGTTTTAGCTTCGTTTGAGAAAATCTCTCAAACACTCAAAACAGTGTTTAGCCACATTTCCAAACACCTTGAAGTTCATCAAACATACTCCGCTACGCGTCGTATTTTCAACTCTCTTCTCGGTGTTTGGAACTGTGAACACAATGTTTCGTGTTTGATATATTATTGACTTCAAAGAGAGCTAACAAAAACATGGGTTAATTTCCCGTGCAAATTGGTATCGCAATGCTATAAATTTTGTAAAAGAAATATTGTATTTATTATTAATCCAAAACACATTTTCTGAAGTTCTTCCACAAAAAGTTAAACAAAAACAAACAAACAAACAAACAAATGCAGGTGATTGTATGACAGCTGATCTGTTGCCGCCTAATTAACAACCCAAATTTTATATATATTCGATAAGAGAAAAGGGAAAACAGTCTGGAACTAGGGAAATATGAATAGGACCATCCGACTTTATATTTACGCTGCTCTTTCTACTGTACAGGGAGTTTATGATGCAGCTGATTTATTCAGTGTTTATCGTTTAGTCCTTTTGATTTGCCTCGCTACCAATTAAGCGTCATGACACCAAGTCGTTCTAAGTAATTTAAGAGGTGAATGTTCACAAGCTTCAGGAATTAAAGCAAGGTATTCCCAATATTCAAGCTACAGTGGCATGTCACACTTTGCGACTTTTACTAAAATAGACCATTTTACAGTTGTCTGCTCAGTGACCTGACCTTTTTATGGCAGCGAGGCTAGAGTTGACCTTGTTTTGATACAGACCTCACTGCTTTTGTCATGTAAATGCACCTAGTTGGCATCAGAACAACTTGTTTTACACAACAAAAGCAGTGAGGTCTGTATCAAAACAAGGTCAACTCTAGCCTCGCTGCCATACAAAGGCCAGGTCACTGAGCAGACAACTGTAAAATGGTCTATTTATCAGGAAATATATGGGCTTTCGGTGGTTTAATCTTTAGCAAGCTTTTCCATGTAGATATTATTAATTTTGAAAGCATTGGAAACGTCATGCAAATTAAAATTAAAATTTTAATATTAATGGTGTCAAAAAAGGCACTCTTAATAATTCTATGATGGTTTTTTGTTTCGGCTTTTCAGGTCGCACCACGACAATACTAGTGATTGCCAAGTGCTCGTGATATTAGCATTTGCAGAACCTATTGACAAAAGCTATTACCGTAATCACGCAATAGAATATTAGATCCAACTGAAAAAAGAAAAGTTTTCTTAAAGTTGGCTTTATGTTCAAATTGACTGTAATTTTAAAAGTGACGAAATAAGTTGTTATTAGGAGTTTGACTGTCAAATTTTTAGAGAACAAGTGAGATCGAAACTTTCTCCGTTTCAACTGTTCCGACTAGATAGGCGACTCACTCCAGCGTTAGAACTGTTATTGATTTCTGATTGGAAATGGTCGGCAATAGCGATGAATAATGGTGACAAGAAATGAAAATTTTATGGCAAAAAGCAAATTAATATATAAGTAGTGTGCGTGTGTACGTACAATGGACTAAGAATAATTATTAATGGTAGTGTAGTTTGCTTCATACTTCTTACCACACAGAACTCATAAAATTTGCAATTGATGCACAAAATTATATCTTTGAAACTGATCGAAATGTGCTTTCCAAAATGGTGACTTCGTTATTGTTTTTCCTCAGTGCATTTCTAACAGCTCTTCGTATCTCTCCAATTCTCCAGCAATATACAAGTGGATTCAAGAAGGAATTGATGTAAACAGCAGTAGTAACGTAGTCATAAATGATTTTCATTGTAGTTGTGTATCCAGTAAACGACTCCATGAAGATCGTCACAAAAAGTGGAAGAAAGAAAAGTAAAAGCAAACCATAAACATAAAGTACAGTTATGGTCGATTTCCTGGACTTCAGGACGTTCACATCATGTCTTTGAACATTCCGCTGTTGCTGAGATATCTGGCGCTGATGTCTCCGAACGATCTGAAATATTTTCCAGGTGCTGAGGGCTGTAATGAGAAATGTTATCAGTAGAACGGCTACAGGGACAAAAAACCAATTGCTTATCCAAAACCTCAATAGAACGACAGAGGTTGATACTACCCAGACGACTAAAGCAGTTAGCATTACTTTGGGAATAGTGACAAGCCCGTTGTATCGTAAATGAAGGGTTAAAGCGAGAAGTCGATCAATGGAGATTCCGCTTAAGGTCGCCAAGGACACGCCAATTGTTGTATAGCTAGATATGCTCTGAATAATTCTCAAGGCACAGTAAGCGTCAAAATCATCCGTGAGTTCCGCGATGTGATAGGCCACGAAAGACGGCTGACAAACCAGCCCAACAATGAGATCAGAAGCTGCGAGGCCGGACAAAAGAACGAAGGATGGCGAATGAAGTTCTTGTTTTTTCCAGATGACACGGAGGATGATCACATTACCGGTAGATGTTAACAGAGAAAACAGTACATTTAGAATAGATGTTAGGATACTTGCCACCACGGTATTGTGTGTTCGTTCCAAATTAACGCTTAGAAAGAAGCAGTTGGGTTGAATGTCGCTGCTTCTGTTCATGTTGGAGATGAGCCTCGTTGAAATGCTATAGCTCTCAGACGTATACGTATCTGTTCTGTTTGGACCCTGCAGCTGAAGCTTGCTAGTCATATATAATTCATACCTGCCATAATCTTTGGCTCGTGATTGGTAACCGAGACGGAGTTGTCTTAGTTGTTTGCTTATCTTTGTATGAAGAAATTACTGTGTAACTCAAACTGTCATCTGTTATCTTCACACTGAGGACTCTTGATCCATGGACGAAAATAGTTTTTGTGTTTACCTTATTATGACCTGTTTCAACTTAGCCAGGTTTTGGCCAGAGCTCGAAGACACAACTAATAAATTTTATTTAACACTTTTCCTCGTTTTTACTATAACAGGAAATTAAATTGCCAGTGATAACAATGGAAAAAATTATTTGAAGATAAAACAGAAAGTATGGAAAATGAGTTGGAGGTTATCTTTTTTTTTTTATCAGGCTTTTATTGCTTTCCAGTTTGTCATCTGTCGTCCTTTAATAGACGACTTATGTCACATACTATGCATAAAACCTCTGGAGAGGCCATTTTCTTGATGAAAATTAAAAGTTTATTTTTCAAGTGTCTGCCTAGATAATATTCTTAACTGAAATCTTGAGATAATACACTATTCTTAAAGAGGATTTTCGTGAAAAGTTTCGTGGAATACTACATAGCAGGCTGTTAATTGACAGGGCTCGGTGCCCAATTAAGGTGCGAGACTTGATAAGGAAAATCCGGCTATCTTTATAACGGGGAACGGGGAACGGGGAATCTTTAAAATGCGGAATCTTTAAAAGCGGGAATCTTTAAATTGGGGAATCTTTAAAAGCGGGAATTTTTGAAATGGGGAATTTTTAAAAGCGGGAATCTTTAAAATGGAGAATCTTTAAAATGAGGAATATTTAAAAGCGGGGAATCTTTTTTAAGCGGGAATCTTTAAAAGTGGGTGATTTCCTGTCAACCACTGTTTCGACTTTCCTTCGTTGTTCCTGGTTTTTATGATGAAAACGGCTTCAAACGACCCTTCCCCTATCACATCTCGTTCGCCGAGACCATTCCACTTAAACTGTGGAAGACCTTCAAAACGACCGATTCTTTCTTCTTTAAAGTGAATGCAATGGGCACTTTGAAATTGTCTTCGCATGACTGCATGGCGTAGAAAGAGGTATCATGAAGCAAACAGTGACGGATTATACGCGAAATTCGCCGCCACATCGTTCGGGCATCGAGCATCGAATTACTTTATTGCTGGTTTTCAGTGTCACGCCGTTCAAAATAAATCAAAATAAAAATCAAAACAGTTCAAATGATAAAGTCCAGAATCTTGAAGAGAACAAAGGTAAATATGGGAAGACTTTCACCAAGATTCACGTCACAGCAATGTTTCTTACGCAAGATATGCAGAGAAATTTTTTGCCCAAATTTATAGAGATTTTGATGGAGACGCCATGCTGGCGCCCATCGGGATGGCAGCCGGAAAACAACAGAAACATCTGTCACTGAGTTTTGCCACAAAAGCGTGAATTTATCTCTCCAGGAACTCAAAAACATTTTAAAAATGATACTTTTTCTAATACATGAACTGTTCAGATAACCAAATTCCCCGGAATAAGTCACTCTTTCAACCAACATCACAGCTTTCTTGCCCGTCATGTAAACGCCGCGTCACCCAAAAGCTTAGAAATTCGAGCGTAGTCTATTACAAAACCAAGAACCCACTTGGAGCGACAATTTGTATGAATATTAATTTTCAGCTGCTCTTATACATCATGAAAGTAAAATCTCAGGAGAATCCATAGTTTTGTAGTTTGAATTTTAGCGACGTCATGTGAAAACCAGATTTAGGGGACTGTTGATTTATCGATTAAATAACCAAAAATGTGTGTTCCTTACCATATATTTGCAGATATTTGTCGTTAAGTCGTAAGTCCTTCCATTAGCACATGATAAGGCTAGGAAAAATATCCATCGCTGTGAAACTCAATTTAAAAACGTCACAGTCCGAGTTAAGATAAATCCAGGCGGTTCGATTCTTTGGTCGGCGGGTCTAGCGGATCTCAAAGAGTGAGAATCGAGATTTGAACCGCTCCACTATCCCGCTAAACCGATGTGCTTTAATAGCGTGCACATCGCGCAGAATTCTATTGTCTTTCGCGATATATACTTGCAGTGCTCATTTTTTCAATGCGCGGAATAATAATTACAAATATTAGCTGTCGGAATTCCGACTGCTCTCGTCAATGAATCGGCGGCTGTCAATCAAACGGTCTGATGTGTGAAGTAAATCCCAAGGTGTAATAAGCTAACAAAAGCGCTCTAATTTAAAGGCGGCCTGCGCTCTTCACAAAGACTTTTGTCAACAAAGTCGTGTGCAGCGACATTCTCACTTTTTTTGTTAACATGTCACACTCGAAATGGTTTGAGCGCGAGAGCCAAAAGTTCTCCCACAAAAAATTCTTCTTCCAAAGCGTTGCCAAATTGAAAGAACGGTGCGCATAAAACTTTCTTCTACTTTATCGTTGTCCTCTTTTACTCGACCGGTCAAAGCAGTTCACCAGACGTAGTCTTTTACTCGATCGGTTTACGTAGCCTGTCGTTGATCGAGGACTTAAAAGACAACACAGGTCTCTATCTATTCGAAAGATGAAGGGGAAAATAGATGACATTTCTGTTTGAAATCCAGAGCCGAACAAAAAAGCAAAGGCACGCAGCGCGTCTTACGCCTGAGTGAGCATTGTTGTCCGCTGCATGTGTGAGATAATTATTCAAAATTGGAACCGTTTTAATTGATCAAAACATTTAAAATGCCCAGGTTCGAGTATTCAGTTATTAGAATCCTCTTTGGAGTAACATGTCAAAGCGTACGAGACAGCTGGGCTTTTACGCATCACTATTTGATGACGTTTATGATCGTGGCCTCAGTTATAAGTACCGACCCAAGCAAAAGCCCGTTGTTATGGGTATTTATGAAGTTGAGCGCATAGTCTCTCAACGAAATCAAGGGGGCAAGGCAGAGTATTTTATTCAGTGGAAGAATTATCCTTTAACTGAAAACACATGGGAGCTGTCCGAACACTTCTTATGTTGATGAAATTACATGTAAAGTGATGTTAAAGTGCACCTAACCCCAAAATTTGTTTTTCGCTAAAACAAATCTAGACTTTATTTGAAGCATTTGGGCGAAAAAATTTTTGAATTTGGTTGAATCCTCGATTTTCTATGCCCTTTCAAAGTCGCGATTAAGTGTTTCACGACCGCGTTTTAGGGAGTCTGGGGCGGCGGTTCCTGATGACGTCTACCCAGGAACCAAACACAATAGCGCCTCAGTCAACTCACTGTATTTGCTCGAGAAAATAGAATGCAAAACTAACCGTTCCGATGTATTTTGGGACTAAAACGTCCAAGTTTTGTCTCAGAATCATTTCTTTTTCGTCACTGGAGTCAGAGTTAAGTTTCGATTCGGAAGGCTCCGAAATAAACTTCGATCGAGCACGTTCGACAACTGTGAACTCACTGCTTAGAGCTTTGAGAACAATTTGCAATATTTCAAGCGACGACGGGGAAGACGTCTTTGCGGACGAGCTGCTTGTATATTAGGAATGGAAAGCTAGATACGAAGTGGAGGAGCAGGCAAACGAACAGCAGGAAAGAAAACTCAAGGACTGCTTTGGATGGTAATTTCCTCAACTAAATATAAGATTCCCACGCGTGTTTATAGCCCGTTTACATTTGTCCTTACCGAGAATGTATTTTGTCAAGGTTCTGTTAAATCCAGTTTGTGTTTTACTTTCAGTTGAATGCTTCATGTTTATAAGAGCGACGTACGTGTTGCAGTTTTCGAGACTTGATGACTTGCAAAACATGAGCTTCGATCGATTGAAAATCGTATTGTTTGGACCTGCATTTTTGAAGCTGCGGGAAGCAAGGCGGAAGGAAACATTTCATACAATTACTGATTTCACATTGTCACACGTTTTAAGTCGTAACTCCAAATAACCAATGTAAATTGTTCTCAAAGTTTGCAGTGAAATTCGTCGGATAAGCGAAAAGGATGTGTTCCCTAAGCGGTCCGCAGATAATGTTACGCGGTCATATTTTCGACGCTATTGCACAGAATCCTTGTCACACTGCTGATTTCCAAACCTTCGAAAAACTCTGTGAGTCTAACAATTTTGTTATCATGTAATTCTAGAGGATTAATCTTCGACTTTCATCTAAATCGAAAGAGAAATAAGTGTTGGTTGGCGGCGTACAGTTGCGATCTATTTACGTATCAGTATAACGCTTCTTGATCATGACCGGATCACACAACTTTGCCGGTTATGTTATAAATACTGCGGGATTGGAAGATATAGGTTGTCGGTGGTATTTCTACAAATTGATGGTTAGCTTTAAGCAGAAAATTTATGAAAACAGCGTTCGAAAGTCTGCGGAACAAATTCCGGTGAGAGTTCTTCAATGGTTCTCACAGATTCAGTTCGCTTGTTTCGGTTCGACAAACTCAACCATCGTTTACGTCTTTATTGCACCATTAGCCGATCATCGCCAGTAAATTGTACAGTATACCTTTCTTTAAATCTGGAATATTGCTGCAACAGCCGATAGCACCTCTGGAAGGCGTTTCTGCGCACTTTTCGAATGTGTATTGCACCATCCTGAAGGAGATGAGAGGAAATGAGATATCCAACCTTCCTGGGTAGACGTCACAAGAGCCGCTGGACCCATTCTCCTCAAACTCGGTCGTGAAACAAAATGGCGGTGTTTTGGAGCTAGTTTCGAGATTTCGTCGTGGCACAGAAAATCGAGGATTTAACGGAATCCAAAAATTTTTTTCGCAGAACTATTTCAAATAATAAGTAGATTCGTTTTAGCGAAAAAAAATTTTTGGGGTTAGGTGCACTTTAAAACGACGTTCAGAACACTCTGAGATCTTTTTTTCAACGAAAATCAAAAATGATCTCTTTGAGACCGGCTGAGGATGAAGTACTCTGCTTCGCTTCCTTTAACTCTTTTATCTCTCTGAGATCATTTTTGCCTTGACAACGCGCCACTGCCAGAGAGCCTCACCGTTTATTTGAAGATAAAACATTGGGTCGTAGCCTTTCAGTGGAGTGGACATGTACAAGAAAACGGGATTGACCGGGGATTCAATGAGCTCTAAAAAGAGCTCCCGATCAACGCGCTGCATTTCTTGCACAGATGACATGCTGAACATTCGTTTATTGCAACTCGCGCAAAGCGTTACTTTAAATACGATGGTTAAGTGATACATTTTATCACCTCTCAATTTCAATGCCTTATAGCGTCGGCGTCTGTCCTATTGTTTGTGGAGGCGGAGCTTGGCATATATTAACATTCCGCCGGGAAATTCAAAAGAGTTTCGCTCTATTGTTCTTCTAGTCTCCGAGGCGAACGAAGGCTGAAGGATCGTTACGAGTGTTCGAAAGTTGGCAGAATGACCACTTCGAAACATTATTTTCCGTTAAAACTTGGCATAAAGCTTCCTTTAACAACATACATTCAAAGTCGTATGATAACCGTTAAGAAGGGCACTTTGAAGGAGTAAAATTCTTCCTCCAAATATTTCCTCATATAATATTTTCCCTCAAATGGACCAAATTCAGGAAAAGAAAACGACTAAATCCACTTTTCGTAACATTTCAAAAAATGTGTCCTTTATTCCATCAATGTCTCATCTACAAAAGCCATATGATAACCACTACGAAACACAAGTATGAAGCACGTAAACTCTAAACAAGTATGCGTAGTCGGCCATTTTCTGGTCATTTTCTTTGTTGTTTAGCCATCGGCAGCCTAATTAATAATTAACTTTCGCGCGCACTCTACATTTAAGTCCCGGATATGTCGCGGCATTCTGCGCGATGAATATAATTAGAATGAATAAATTCCACAACTGTCTCTGTACCTGATAAGTTGATACATGTGACAGAATAAATAGGTTCCAGTAAGAAACTGAGAGATTCTCGCTCACTTTTCAGTAAAGATTAACGCTATTAAAGATCCCCCATTTTATAGATTCCCCGCTTTTAAAGGCTCCCCGCTTTTAAGGCTCCCCATTTTAAAGATTCCCGCTTTTAAAGATTTCTGCTTTTAAAGATTCCCCATTTTAAAGATTCCCGCTTTTAAAGATTCTATTATTTTAAAGGTTCCCGTTTTTAAAGATTCCCGCTTTTAAAGATTCCCCATTTTAAAGATTCCCGCTTGTAAAGATTCCTCATTTTAAAGACTCCCGCTTTTAATGATTCCCCATTTTAAAGATTCCCCGTTCCCCGTTCCCCATTCCAATTCTCCGTTTTTCCCATTCCCCGTTTCTTATTTTAAAGATAGCCGGAAAATCCGCTGTCAAGAACTTTTAATTAAATCTAGGTTCTACTAAAAACCAGGTTTTCGGAATACCTAGACGGAAAATAACTACTCCCGGCGCCCTCACGGTTAAAAGAGCCGCGAGGAAACGTTTCAAAATTTAATAATGATTTCACGAGAAATTATATATAACTTGTCAAACTAACCGTGCAACGAAAACTAAGTTTGCTGTTTGCATGTTCACGCTATGTCAGTTGAAAAAACTGTCGAGACCACATGTCAACGAAGACAATGATGTATGTGTGTAATAACAGCACAAGCCTGCCGCACAACCATCTCGTTAATGCAGCCACTGGCCTCAAGTTATTTTTACGGTCTCTTGTTGTACAAGTAGCCTAAACGACGTTGTCGAACCGAGAAAAAAATACCTCAGGTTATCGCTTTGTAGGACTCAGCCAAGTGTGTGAATCTGGGGGAACTCGCACTTCCTCGACAAGAAAATTTCGAATTGACCGTTCCTGGTTAACTCGCTTGGACGGATCTTGGACGTGCTGTTTACCTTCTAAGGTTCATTGTTATTCTTTTAAAAATGTTCTTGGAGCAATGGAGCAGGGGTGGGATCAGGGGTGGGATCAGGGGTGGTGGTGAAATCCGGCCGTGGAAAAACACAAAAATCCAATTTTCATTCATAGCTGGACGAAAATGTTCGAATTTGTCAGTCTCCAAAAATTGTTACGACAAATGGCAAATGAGCGATTAATCATTCTGGGGCTGAGCACGAAATCGTACCTTTCGCTAAATCAATCAACATTTACCAATTTTGTCAGCTCTAGAGAGATATAAAAATTAATGGGCGTAACTATATTAGACGCTTGCAAACTCAGGCGCGCAGAGGAAGGAATTCCATGATTCCTCCAATTTAAACTTATTGCCATTTAAAACATTTCTGATAACCTTAACATATTAACTTTCTCGATGAAGTTCGACTATTCAGAAGGCCAAGTCATCGCCCCTGTTACCGAACACGAATGCAGTAAAAACGCGCGTGTAAGAATGTACGTTATTGGCAATTTAGGATAAGTAGGTCTTTAATTAGGTTCTTAATTTCTATGAAGGAGATATTTGTTGATTATCAGAAAAATAAGTCAACTTGGGTTTGGTCCTTAAATATACAATATTTATTCACAACTGATTATTGTAAGCCTGGCGAAACTAATTACAGAATGTATATGCAGTGTTGCCTCTATAACAAAAGTTTATAATTTAACTGTAACCCATATATAAGAACCTGCTTGATCTTGCTTGGCTAAACAGGTTCCAAATTTTAAGGGTTGAAAATGGCAAATTTCTGCCTGCAGGTTCTTAAACCACTGGGTTCTTACACGAGGGTTTTTACTGTACTCCACCAGATTTGATTACTCTACCTGATCATCACCAAGCTAATGAATAATAATTTAGATAATGATTTACCATGAAACGTTTTTATTAGCAGAACGTTATGTTTCCTTGGCATCCATAACTTAACAGACTTTTTCTTTCAATATTGATGGTTTGTTAAATTTGCAGCGTTCGTTTCAACAAAAATTTCTATAAAAATACTCTAAATTCTAAAAACCTACAAACCACCGTGGAAAATTACATCATCAATGGTAGGTATCATTATTAATCCTCCGTAGGCAAAAAGATGGCGACTGGCACATTTACCCATAGTTCTTGGCGCACGAAAACCGAAATAACGTTCATAAAAACGTACAGAAACGTTATAGAATCTTCAAACCTAGGCTACTTAATATCCTTAGTACAGGGACAAAATATTGCAATGATAAGGCTTTCTTCGTGCTTTTTGGGCTGTGTTAGGTTTGCGAGGCGTTGTGGTAAAATGTACAGTCGCCATCTTTTTTTCCTACGGTGGATTTCATGCCGATCTTTACATTTCTAGTTATTTTCCATTTTCGTTCCACAACTATTTTTAAGATTGACAAGGTGAATTGGAAAGAACGATAAGTAAGATAAATAAATTTGTTTCCCAGATTTAAACGATAAAGAATGTTTAAGGTCAAGTGACTAAAGTTTTAAAATTTAGTTAAAACTCATTTCGATATAGACCGCAGGAATAAAAAATGCAACAAATTGATTTAATTCCGATTTATACTACATTTGAATTACAGCAGGCTGATAGAATCAACCAATCACTGAGCGATTTTGACCTAAGACAATTTAATATGGTCTATTTAGATAATGATTTTTGCGCGATCAAGGAATATATTTCACCTCAAAATGCGGAACATTAGATAAAATTCAAAACTATTTCAGAGATCCTGGAGAAATGCACGTGCTTTTGGGTAAGAAACAACTCAAAAGTTATCATAAGTTATTATGAAAGAAATAAAAAAGCTTGTCCAATATAATCAGTAATTTTTTTAAACACGACTGTGACAGCTTAGCAGATGAATCACTTTTAGTAGTAGTAGTAGTAGTAGTAGTAGTAGTAGTAGTAGTAGTGGTAGTTAACTTTATTTAAGTGTCAGTCGTTCTAATGCTTGTGGTCGCTTAAGAGACTCCAGCAGTGTTGTTTTCATGTTTATATACCTAAGTAAGTAACACATTATTGTATTGATGTGGTCGATTCAATTCTAGCATTTGTCTGATCATTGATAAAATTTAAGCAAACCTTTTGGCCATTGATAAATTACCGAAAGCGACCTGTCATATTGTGCAAATACCGCAAGTATACAATTGTATATTATATGGCAAGCCACCTGCAAAAATTATCATCAACCGATAGGATGAGATAAATGTCTTCCTTAACCACTGTATCGAGCTGTGCCACCTAATAGGGTTGTCCACTCCAGCGTAAACACCGTGCCGGATTATTGAAGATAATCTTAAGTGTTGTTTACATTTGTCTGAATATATGTGGAAATATATTCTTGAGTTCCCTATAAAGTCGAACAGGTCAGCTTTGACATTTTTACTGTCATTTACGAAACAAACCTGTTCTCCGTTAATTGTAAACTTATCGCACAATACAGCAGCTACGTTATTGTATATTACTAGCATGACGTATTTGGTATAACTTATGTAATTTACGTGCAACTCTTCATAAACAGACGGTTGTTATCTACAGATAAGTTATCTTCAGCATGGACAAAACCCATCCCAGTAATGTAACTTGCGCTTTTTTGGATATAAACTTGGAACAAACGAATAATACTTTTATCGCAAGTATTCTAACATGTATTCTCAATGCAGTGTTTTCTTTGATAACGGTCTCTGGAAATTTTATCATTTTACGTGTCATCTGGAAAACGCAAGAGCTTCACTCGCCATCTTTTATCCTTTTATTTTGCCTCGCAGCCGCGGACCTTCTCGTTGGATTAATTTGTCAGCCATTTTTTGTGGCGTATCAGATTGCGGAACTTACAGATAACTTTAGTGCCTACTGCGTTTTGAGAATGATTCAAAACATATCTGGTTGGATAACCACTGGTGTTTCGCTCGCAACATTAAGCGGAGTCTCAATTGATCGACTTCTCGCTTTAACCCTACATCTACGATACAACACCATTGTCACTGCTCAAAGAATGTTGCAAGCTGTTTTTATGTTCTGTATCGTGTCTGTGACAGTTGTCATGTTAAGATTTTGGATACACCCATGGATTGTTTTTCCTGTTGTAGTTGTAGTTGCAAGTTTTGTTGTTACAACCATAAGTACCTTAAAAATATTTCAGATTGTCCGTAAACATCAGCGTCAGATAAGCCAGCAAAAACAGAGTGTTCAAAGCAACACCGTTAACGTTCTAAAATGTAGAAAATCTGCCGTGACTGTACTATATGTTTACGGTTTGTTCGTGATATTATATCTTCCGTTTTTTGCGACGATGTTTGTGGAGACAGTAACTGGATATACATTAACAGTGAAAATCGCCTATGACTACGTGACAACTGTCGTTTCATTAATTCGTTCTTGAATCCAATTGTGTACTGCTGGAGAATCGGCGAGATACGACGAGCTGTTAAGAATTTCCTGAGGAAAAACTAAAAAAAAAAAAAAAAAAAACCCTCAAGACATTAGATATCTGATTTTTAGTAATACTTCAATTAGTGCATTGACGTTGAAATTGAGGCTTCAACAAGACGCATAAAGAAAAGATCGAAGGAGCGTGAACTATAATCAACGCTGTTTGAACAGCATAAGTGCAGATATATGCAAGCTAACTTAGCGAGGCACGTATGTGATGGCAGATGTCAAGATTTTGAAAATGTATGCAAACTTTACAAGCTCTATTTGTCGTTTTGCGATTTGCAAGTGACATTTCAATTAATGTGATGCGGGTTTAGCAATTTTTGATGGAAAGTTGTTTTGTGATAGGTGAGTACGAGGGGGGGCGGGGAAGAAGGGGCGGAATTTCCTTTCTGGGAGATGGCGTAGTTCCTGTAATTTCTCATTCAAACTGATGCCGATTGCAAACCTTAGTTTAAATCGGTAACAGAAACTATTTTTTATTGCTGGGTGTTTTTATGATCGAAATGCGCAGAAACACGAAGCAAAACGGCGTTGGAATCCGCCGCTTTCAGGATACTTTGCTTTTTCCCAATGACCTCAGACAAGTTAAAAGCGATCCAAAGATGAACATGTCAGAAACAAAGGTCCAAACCATAGTTAAAAAAAGGAAATAGAAAATTCAAATTAAGCATGCCTGTAAAATGTATGCTTACCTAGGAAGCATCGCTTTTCGAAAGCTACCAACTATGTCATATGAATTGTTCAAACAAATTTCAAATTACGTTTGGTACACTTTTTTAGTATTGAAAAGGTAGTCTTCCTATGTTTAGGCTCCCATTGTGGAAAACATGCCTTTCTCCTCTTCCGGGTCTGTATAGATTTAAACTGGCTTGACTCAAAAACAAGGAACATCATGCCTGTCAAAATCATGTTTTGTTTTCAGCACAAGGTTTGTGATTTGGTTACATTGCACTGGCTGAGCGATTTCAGAGAAGAGCTTCGATTTAATTTGGCGTAGTTATGCAAGTTTCTCAATTTAATTGCTTTGCTCACCTTTCAAACATGGCAGAACAAACTCTCAGCATCGATCAACAGTACATTTACATGCAGGTTTAACATGACCACATACTGTGTGCCATCGAGATCACATAAATGCTATCGATGGATTAAAAAAACAGAATACAAATTGTTTTGGAAACGTAACCAGATATAAAAGCTGTAAATACTCATATTAGCTACATAAATTTATTTACAATGGGCTAAGAGCAGGCGAAGTTATCGTTGGTTTTTTATTTGCCCTTTGGCTGGGTGCACTTTAATATGGGCGTGTTTGTCATTTTCTCAATGATATGGTAAATAAATAATCGCATGAACGCTAGAGCAATTAAGGATTTACACTATACCCGTGATATTTGAAAAAAATTCAAATTGCACTTGCCTATAGCTTGAGGCTAGTGCAATTTTGCCCGAAATTGGAGACATGTCAAATATCATTTGAAGTGTAAATAATCAGTTACACTTACGAGGATTCGACTACTTATTTTAAAACAATAAGACAACCATGTTGAGGTTGAGATTCATTTATCTTATGTTTCAATATCTTCTAGGGCTGCCCCAGGGTTTTTTAATCACTCTTTGTCTCCATTGAACATCGTTAAACAAGACAAAATTGTGTTTGTAAACGCGTTTTGACCTTAACAAAATTGTTCTGATTCCTTTCATGAATTATATTCCAGAAAGAGCGTAGTCGGACAAGAACTAATATCTCATTTCTATAGATATAAGTTATGGATATAACTTATCGTTACTTGAGTTTCACGAAGGAATAGGGACTGAGAAAATTAAGACTCCTCAAGCCTTATCGCTACGCTCCCGGACTCGCTCTTAACCCCTCGCGCGCGGGACTCAAAAGCTAAGTTACCCTACACGCAGGCTGTTTTTGCCTGTTTTCAATAAAATCCTTTTATTTTTTCTATTGTCTTCTTTACACCATCATTTGTCATTTGCCTTTAGGTCTCCCATTTAAGCTTCCGTGTTTAGGCTCTGCTCCCCCAAATCGTACAATAGAGAAAACACACGATGTGCAGCTTTGTAGCGAAAGCATAGAGTTGTTCTTTTAACATGTTTTAATTTCTTTTGTTATGGTTCTGTCCAATATGATTTTCAGTTAGGTAAAATTAAACTATACAGCTCCAGTTCTGAGACTCTTTGTTAGCGCGAGTGGGCATTTGAAACGTTTTCGCGGTATTTATTTAAAGACATTTAATAGGATTTTATGCGCAAACATGATCAAGACCGTGCATTGAGATATTCGAAAAAGCAAACTTTATTTACGCACTCGCTGTCGAGCTTTTGATGTTTACAACATATCATTATTATTTTTTGCGAATTTCACAATTGTATGAAAGCAAAAATGAACTACAGATTGAAAGCGTTTGTTCTTGGTATCATTTAATTTGCTTCCAATCAAAACAACTTCAGTTATTATTGATCCAAGATTTGAAACATGGAGATATCTGTGATTTTATTGGTCAATCACCCTTGAAGACAGGTGCTATTCATAATATTCAGTATGTCCAACTGACTTGCTTGAAAACTCTTGAGTTTAATTTTGCTACATGTAAACAACTTTGAAATAATACTTAAAAAACAAAGGCACCTCGTGTGTTGTGAGCCGAGAAACCAATCAACAAAACTAAGGTGATAAGAAAAGCTCAATAGCGCAAAGATGTAAATTACTGACTCTACTTGTATCAACTGCACTACGCGCACAACACACAGGTTTAAAGTACAGCTACAGTCTATAACCGGTCAGTTATGGTCATGTCAGAAATTAACAGAACCAACTTAAGTCTTCCCAACTGCTTCTATTTGGACCTACGCTTGGAACAAACCAACGATACCTTTATCGCAACTTTTGTAACATGTATTCTCAATGCTGTGTTTTCTTTGATAACGGCTATTGGAAATTTAGTTATATTGCAAGTCGTCTGGAGAAAACAAGAACTTCATATGCCATCTTTCACCCTTTTATTTTGCCTTGCAGCCTCGGATCTCCTCGTTGGATTAGTATGTCAGCCATTTTACGTGGCTCATAAGATAACCGAACTTACAGATAACTTTGGTGCCTATTGTATCTTAAGGATGATTCAGAGCATATCTGGCTGGACAACAACTGGCGCATCTTTTTCAATTTTAAGTGCAGTCTCTATTGATCGACTTCTCGCTTTAACCCTTCATTTACGATACAACACCATTGTAACCGTTAAAAGAATATTGCAAACTGTTTTTGTTGTATGGATGTTGTGTGTGACAATCGTCATGCTAAGATTTTGGATTCGCCAGTGGCTTATTTTTCCAGTGACGATCGTCGCTACAAGTTTTCTTGTCACACTCATGAGCACCTTAAAAATATTTCAAATCGTTCGCAGACATCAGCGCCAGATATCTCAGCTGCAGCAGAGTGTTCAAAGTAACACTGTAGACGTGCTGAAATGTAGAAAATCAGCCGTGACTGCACTTTACGTTTACGGTTTGTTCGTAATATTCTATCTACCGTTGTGTGCGACAATGGTTGTAGAAACATTAACTGGATACACGTTAAGAGTTAAAATTGCTTATGACTACGCAGCAACTGCGGTTTTTATTAACTCCTTCTTAAATCCCCTTGTATATTGCATGCGAATAGGAGAAATACGCCGAGCTGTGAAGAATTTATTTAAGAGAAACTGAAAACTCAAGAGAAATTCTTACAGACTCTTTAACCATTGGCCAATGTTTTGTTTTTGAAATGATGGTGATAGAGTGACAAGTAAGTGAAACAAGATCGGTATAATTGCAAATAATTATGTGTCCCCAGATATTGACATCAGGGTGGCAAAGCACTTACATTCTTGATGTATGGCAATATATTTTGTTTAACTTCAAGCGAGATCTATATCGCCTTTATTACCTCGTCGTCTTGCAGGTTTGCAAATACGGTTTTAGTGATGCGTATTCAGCAAAATTATATGAAAAATTACGCACAATTCATAGTTAAGCTGCCATTTCACCTTTAGAAGGTTCCTCAATCCCAAGCAATTCTATGAGATCTGTTGTAAACATTTACTACTGAGTTTAGTCGTTCACGAGCGCTCGGACTGGAAAGGGGACTACGTCAATACACGACACATCTAGAAATATTACACGTGTCTTTCGATCGATATTTTTCGAAGATCGTGGTTTATAATCTGTCTGCATCTTTCTTGCTTGCTTTTTAGTTTTACTCATAATAACGGAGCCCCTGCGCGCCAAAGATGAGCGAGCTGAGCCCCATACCTTAGAAAGTTAGGTAACCCAACGCTCTTAAAAAATTTCGTTGTCACGTGACTGTCCGTACATACGTCCGTTCGTAAGTCCGTAAGTCCGTACGTCCATACGCCAAGCCCAATACCTTGAAAATTAAGAAAGTAACTCCGTTACCATAGGTACGTCTTTGATATTGGACATTCATGTTATAGTTAATTGGCAGCTGTCAAAACAAGGCATCCACTGACCAGTATCACGTGACCATATCGCGGGCTCAGGTTATGTATGCTTCAAAGGTTGGAAGCATGCGTGTCTGAAGCAATATATTTTCGTGTGACGATATCACCGAGGCGACCCATTTATGGAATGATACCCTTGCAGGGATATCCAATGAATGCCTCCCCCTGATCAAGGTTAAGGTGTCTTCATGGGACCCTCCTTATATGTCGCCAATAGCTAAACACCTGTGTACCATCAGGAATAAGAATGCTGACCTACAAGCAAGGATCTATGAGGTTATCCTCAACAACCAAGTGCGGGCTGTAGGCAATGTAAACAGCAAACATGGAACTGGGACGAAGGGTTGGTGGAATACTGTAAACAAAATTGCTACAAGAGGGTCTAAGGCACAAAACAACAGCTCTGTTATTAACCCTGAGGATATAAACCTGTTGTCGTAAAAAAATAACACTGGCACACAGTCGTCAGCCCCGGAGCTATCGCCTATTCCGGAACGAACTTGCATCCTTACTCTTGAAGTGCATACTGCTAGGTTTATGACCCGTTCGAAACGTACAGCTGCAGGTCCGGATGAAATTCCCCTACCGGCTATGGAGAGAGTTTGCACACCGTCTTGCTCCAATAGTTCTTCCCTCAGACAGCAGTCAGTTCCTCTTCCATGGAATGAAGCTTGCCAACATATCTGCAATACCCAAAGAATCTCCACTGTCATCGTGTGCTCAGCTTCGACTGATATCCCTCACGAACATCACCATGAGAATGATTTTAGGGGTTAATAGTTATAAACAAGAGGTTTTTGAAGGAGCTTAAGTCTGTGATTGGTATGGATCAGTTCGCCAATAAGGAATATTGCAATACCACAACGACGTTTATTGTCAACATAATTGGCTCAGATGGTTGGAAGAGGATGTAGACCTTTGTTAGAGATTTGTCATTTGACCTTACTAAAGCATTTGACACCATCTCCCACAATATATCTATAGTCTGCGATAAGCTGAAGTCTACTAATCTTAATCCATATATCATCAACTGGATTAGCAGCTTCCTTGACAACCGCAAACAGAGGGTCGTCCTTGATGGAAAGATTACTGGTTATGTTGACATTAAAAGAGGGGTGCCACAGAGCACAGTCCTCGAGCCATTTTTATTCTCTCTGATGGTGAACGATATAAAACTTGTCGATTTAAACAATGGGATCGTGAAATATGCCGATGACATCACTATTACTGTGGCTGTTAGAAGAAACTCTGACACAGCGCTTGCGGAAGTTAAGAACCTTGACAGCTGGGCAGCCAACAACAGGATGTCTTTGAATTTGACAAAGATGTGAGAAATGCTATTGCATATTAGTATAATATCAGAGCTGAACAAATAGTTTCCAGCAATCTGATTGGTCGAGCGATTCCTTGTATGCCATTATATTTAGCGCGCCAGGCGGTGAATATAACGTTTTTTAGGCCTGGTTACTAGGCTCGCCTCCTTTGACATCTCGGCAAGTAAACGTGGCAGACAGTTGCTGAATGAATTTTTCATTTATTCGGAAGATATCACTCCAAGTCCAGGATATTTAAAAGGACAGAGAATTTTCAAAATGACTGCCGTTGCCCTTGGACCAAAAATCCTTTCAGTAACTCATATTCATTTCTGTGAATATTCACCAATGTTCACTTCGCTTTCGGCGAATGTATAATTGTTAAGTACAACTACTAAGTCTGCCCCTCCTCCAGTGTCTGGGATTAAGCAGAAAGAGTGGCTGAAACGTCGGGGAATTATTTTCCAGGAAGATTGTTGTAACTGGGATCTTCATATTGACAACTTACTCGCTAGAGCTGCTAGTCAACTGTATATTCTTAGAGTATGCAAGTATGATGGATACACCAAAGATCAGCTCAATAAACTCTTCGAATCTTTGATAATGTCACTATTTCTGTATGGATTAGAAGTGTAGGGCTCCGCCTTTCAAGGCAAATATTTAGATCGGAATGACACCTTCATTAAGCGAGCCTATCGATTTAGTTATACAAATAAGATCATTCTGATATCTGATGTAATAAAGAATAGGGACTGTGCTCTGTTAAGAGAATCACCAGTGACACTGATCATATATTGTATGACTTGCTGCCACCTAGACGTAACAGGGCCCTTAGAGATAAGGGTCATGACTTCATACTCCCTAGAGCTGTGAAAACAACTGAACGGTTTAAACCGGCTTTTGTAAATAAACGTCTTTTTTAAATTTATTTCTTAATATCTTTTTTAACTTAAAATAATTTTGTAATACATATGACAGAGATTATTATTGGTTGTAAAGTCACACGTATGCTGTGCCTGATCTTTCAGTAAAGACCTTATTTATTTATAAGTCTGGAGCTCATCGAGATTGCGTTTTCTTTTTTTTTTAAGTTAACCGCTAACCATGTACTGGTTTTCCATTGGATGGCAAGCTCAATTCAGGTTATTACTCTGGGAGAGAAGGAGGGAGTAGGTATAAAGGCAAAATTTCGGCCTCCCCTCCCCCCCCCCCCCAAAAAAAAAAAACCTGGCGCGTTGTTGACTTCTCTCCCGACATAGTCCTTGCACAATCTTCTCTTGAAAAGTCCCTGATATATTGCGTACCTAATTCTACAATCTTGGGTACGCTTATTGGGTATAGTTTGTCAAAATGTAACTACAAAAATAGCGAAACCACACGCTGAACTGTTACACGGGTTTCTGATCCAATAGAAACAAATCCTCTTCTTCTTTTATGGTTAATTATTGGAATCAATTAGGAGCTCCGCTTTTAGGCCTGGCTAAATCTATATCTGTAACACAGCTTAAGGTCATTCCACTGAAATAGAACCTGCACTGAGATTTTCGTCAAACTTTGCCTATTGTTTGTTCAAATTATAGGAACTTAAATTTTGAAATAAAAATGAAGGGTCCCCATGTTCGTTTAGGAGCAACAGCACCCCGTTTATACCCATATAAATCCTTATAATAGCACCACGATTGTAGTCACGATTGCTTGCTAAATTCACGTTTCCGACGATTGCTTTTTGTTCTACACTGAGTATTGGTCCATATTTATTTTACACAGAGAAATTTATTACTCAATTCAAAACACAGATAAAAATGATAGGTCACCATACTCGTTTGCGAGAAAATGACGATTTACCACTATGGCGAGGTCCAGCTGTAAACAAAAAGCCGCCATTTTTTAATGCGCGCGCGCTAATCACGCGTGAAATTATGCGAAGTAGGGATGCGCAATGCAATACTGGGGAATGACCTTAAGTTAACTGTGCTAAACGGGGTCTTTCGTCAATCGAATTTCAGCCATTTCAGAGGATTAGAATTGAAATGCCTTCTGGCTCCAGTTTTAAGACCAGGCTTTTACAGCTGATGATGATGCATGGCATAACGAGACGGTTTTAGGATTTCGGTAGGAGACGCTTCACAAGAAGTGTCCCTGCACAGCCCACAATAAGCTTCGATCAGGCTCTTGTGGCTACGAAAAGAATAATGATCTACTTTTACGCGCTAACAATAAATCGACGTAAACAATTTATTACACATTTCCTCAGTCGAGTGCTAACAATAAATAGCACACTTTAATGGCATTTTGCCAAATGCACTTCTTGTATTTAACTAGCTGGATGTAAATAATTCATTAGACATATTGATATATTAAAATTATTCAATTGTCAGACATTGTGATTGGCTAAAAAGAAATGACTGGAATATATCATTATCTGATCGAGTGATGTTTTGATGTCAGGATACGCAAGTCTGATATTGATCGATAAATTCACCGAAAGAAACCATAACTGACTACGTAATTATTCAATATGGCAAGTATATATATATGAATTAAATATAACAATTGAATGTAAACTGCAAAAATCTCATCGTGCATCATTTACAGCATACCATGAGGCGTGCTAGCTATTGCTGTGTATGAAACTATCTACAATATGAACAAAACACATCAGCTGAACTGCTTCTTTCTGGACGTAAATCTGGAACAAACCAAAAATACATCTATTTCAGACGTTCTAACATGCATTCTCAATTCAGTGTTTTCTCTTATAACATCTACTGGAAATGCTCTAATTCTACATGTCATCTGGAAAACGCAAGAACTTCATTCGCCATCTTTCATCTTTTTATTTTGTCTTGCTGCTACGGATCTTCTCGTTGGACTTATTACGCAGCCTTTTTACGTGGCTTACAAGATTGCCGAGCTTACAAATAACTATGGTGCCTATTGCATCTTGAGAATTATTAAGAGCATATCTGGGCGGTGGACAACGAGTGGCGCATCTTTGGCAATCTTAAGTGGAGTCTCTATTGATCGACTTCTTGTTAAACCTTCATTTACGGTACAACGCCATTGTAACCGTTCAAAGAGTATTGCAAACTGTTTTTGTTGTATGGATGCTATCTGTGACAATCGTCGTGCTAAGATTTCGGATTCGCCAGTGGCTTATTTTTCCCGCTGCAATAGTTGTGACAAGTTTTCTTGTCACAACCACGAGCACCTTGAAAATATTTCAGATCGTTCGCAGACATCAGCGCCAGATATCTCAGCAGCAGCAGAGTGTTCAAAGTAACACTATAAACGCGCTCAAATGTAGAAAATCAGTTGTGACTGCACTTTACGTTTATGGTTTGTTCATGATATTCTATCTTCCTTTTCGGGCGACGATGATTATGCGAGCTGTTACAGGATATACGTTGACAGTGAAAACCACCTATAACTACACAGCACCTGCTGTTTTCATTAACCCCTGCTTAAATCCTCTAGTGTACTGTTGGAGAATAACAGAAATAAGACTAGCTGTGAAGAATACGCTGAGCAAAAACTGAAAGAAACAAACAAAACAAAACAAATTAGCGACTTTTCCGCTTTAGTACTTCGCTTTGAAATTGAGCAGACATCGGAAAGATGGGTGTGGCTTAACCAGGGTGTTGTTTTGTGGGTTTGTAGGAAGGATTTTAATGCGATGCATGTTGAATTACCAAGCGTTTCGAAATGCTGGTGGAACTTGTACTTTGGCCTTAATGTAGGCGGTCATTTCACCTCCGTCTCTATCTCAGTCACACTTACTAAGCAAGTAATACAAATAACTACGTCACATTTTCAATATTTCGGAACCTAACCGTCCTTGTTTCAGGAGGAAGATAAACGAAATACAAAGGCTTTACGAGCGTAATAACTACGAAGAAAATTTACGACCACATATTCCCAACTCACAGATAATTCATCAAGTCTAAACAGGGGAAATCATGACTGTGGCGGTGTTTGAATATCTTGTCTTAATCAGCATAAAATTTTCCATTTTCTTGTTAGTTTTAGCTTCGTTTGAGAAAATCTCTCAAACACTCAAAACAGTGTTTAGCCACATTTCCAAACACCTTGAAGTTCATCAAACATACTCCGCTACGCGTCGTATTTTCAACTCTCTTCTCGGTGTTTGGAACTGTGAACACAATGTTTCGTGTTTGATATATTATTGACTTCAAAGAGAGCTAACAAAAACATGGGTTAATTTCCCGTGCAAATTGGTATCGCAATGCTATAAATTTTGTAAAAGAAATATTGTATTTATTATTAATCCAAAACACATTTTCTGAAGTTCTTCCACAAAAAGTTAAACAAAAACAAACAAACAAACAAACAAATGCAGGTGATTGTATGACAGCTGATCTGTTGCCGCCTAATTAACAAGCCAAATTTTACATATATTCGATAAGAGAAAAGGGAAAACAGTCTGGAACTAGGGAAATATGAATAGGACCATCCGACTTTATATTTACGCTGCTCTTTCTACTGTACAGGGAGTTTATGATGCAGCCGATTTATTCAGTGTTTATCGTTTAGTCCTTTTGATTTGCCTCGCTACCAATTAAGCGTCATGACACCAAGTCGTTCTAAATAATTTAAGAGGTGAATGTTTACAAGCTTCAGGAATTAAAGCAAGGTATTCCCAATATTCAAGCTACAGTGGCATGTCACACTTTGCGACTTTTACTAAAATAGACCATTTTACAGTTGTCTGCTCAGTGACCTGGCCTTTTTATGGCAGCGAGGCTAGAGTTGACCTTGTTTTGATACAGACCTCACTGCTTTTGTCATGTAAATGCACCTAGTTGGCATCAGAACAACTTGTTTTACACAACAAAAGCAGTGAGGTCTGTATCAAAACAAGGTCAACTCTAGCCTCGCTGCCATACAAAGGCCAGGTCACTGAGCAGACAACTGTAAAATGGTCTATTTATCAGGAAATATATGGGCTTTCGGTGGTTTAATCTTTAGCAAGCTTTTCCATGTAGATATTATTAATTTTGAAAGCATTGGAAACGTCATGCAAATTAAAATTAAAATTTTAATATTAATGGTGTCAAAAAAGGCACTCTTAATAATTCTATGATGGTTTTTTGCTTCGGCTTTTCAGGTCGCACCACGACAATACTAGTGATTGCCAAGTGCTCGTGATATTAGCATTTGCAGAACCTATTGACAAAAGCTATTACCGTAATCACGCAATAGAATATTAAATCCAACTGCAAAAAGAAAAGTTTTCTTAAGGTTGGCTTTATGTTCAAATTGACTGTAATTTTAAAAGTGACGAAATAAGTTGTTATTAGGAGTTTGACTGTCAAATTTTTAGAGAACAAGTGAGATCGAAACTTTCTCCGTTTCAACTGTTCCGACTAGATAGGCGACTCACTCCAGCGTTAGAACTGTGATTGATTTCTGATTGGAAATGGTCGGCAATAGCGATGAATAATGGTGACAAGAAATGAAAATTTTATGGCAAAAAGCAAATTAATATATAAGTAGTGTGCGTGTGTACGTACAATGGACTAAGAATAATTATTAATGGTAGTGTAGTTTGCTTCATACTTCTTACCACACAGAACTCATAAAATTTGCAATTGATGCACAAAATTATATCTTTGAAACTGATCGAAATGTGCTTTCCAAAATGGTGACTTCGTTATTGTTTTTCCTCAGTGCATTTCTAACAGCTCTTCGTATCTCTCCAATTCTCCAGCAATATACAAGTGGATTCAAGAAGGAATTGATGAAAACAGCAGTAGTAACGTAGTCATAAATGATTTTCATTGTAGTTGTGTATCCAGTAAACGACTCCATGAAGATCGTCACAAAAAGTGGAAGAAAGAAAAGTAAAAGCAAACCATAAACATAAAGTACAGTTATGGTCGATTTCCTGGACTTCAGGACGTTCACATCATGTCTTTGAACATTCCGCTGTTGCTGAGATATCTGGCGCTGATGTCTCCGAACGATCTGAAATATTTTCCAGGTGCTGAGGGCTGTAATGAGAAATGTTATCAGTAGAACGGCTACAGGGACAAAAAACCAATTGCTTATCCAAAACCTCAATAGAACGACAGAGGTTGATACTACCCAGACGACTAAAGCAGTTAGCATTACTTTGGGAATAGTGACAAGCCCGTTGTATCGTAAATGAAGGGTTAAAGCGAGAAGTCGATCAATGGAGATTCCGCTTAAGGTCGCCAAGGACACGCCAATTGTTGTATAGCTAGATATGCTCTGAATAATTCTCAAGGCACAGTAAAGGTTAAAATCATCCGTGAGTTCCGCGATGTGATAGGCCACGAAAGATGGCTGACAAACCAGTCCAACAATGAGATCAGAAGCTGCGAGGCCGGACAAAAGAACGAAGGATGGCGAATGAAGTTCTTGTTTTTTCCAGATGACACGGAGGATGATCACATTACCGGTAGATGTTAACAGAGAAAACAGTACATTTAGAATAGATGTTAGGATACTTGCCACCACGGTATTGTGTGTTCGTTCCAAATTAACGCTTAGAAAGAAGCAGTTGGGTTGAATGTCGCTGCTTCTGTTCATGTTGGAGATGAGCCTCGTTGAAATGCTATAGCTCTCAAACGTATACGTATCTGTTCTGTTTGGACCCTGCAGCTGAAGCTTGCTAGTCATATATAATTCATACCTGCCATAATCTTTGGCTCGTGATTGGTAACCGAGACGGAGTTGTCTTAGTTGTTTGCTTATCTTTGTAGGAAGAAATTACTGTGTAACTCAAACTGTCATCTGTTATCTTCACACCGAGGACTCTTGATCCATGGACGAAAATAGTTTTTGTGTTTACCTTATTATGACCTGTTTCAACCTAGCCAGGTTTTGGCCAGAACTCGAAGACACAACTAATAAATTTTATTTAACACTTTTCCTCGTTTTTACTATAACAGGAAATTAAATTGCCAGTGATAACAATGGAAAAAATTATTTGAAGATAAAACAGAAAGTATGGAAAATGATTTGGAGGTTATCTTTTTTTTTTTTTATCAGGCTTTTATTGCTTTCCAGTTTGTCATCTGTCGTCCTTTAATAGACGACTTATGTCACGTACTATGCATAAAACCTCTGGAGAGGCCATTTTCTTGGTGAAAATTAAAAGTTTATTTTTCAAGTGTCTGCCTAGAGAATATTCTTAACTGAAATCTTGAGATAATACACTATTCTTAAAGAGGATTTTCGTGAAAAGTTTCGTGGAATACTACATAGCAGGCTGTTAATTGACAGAGCTCGGTGCCCAATTAAGGTGCGAGACTTGATAAGGAAAATCCGGCTATCTTTATAACGGGGAACGGGGAATCGAGGAATCGGGAAATGGAAATTGAAGAATTGAAATGGAGAACGGGGAACGGGGAACGGGGAACGGGGAACGGGGAATCTTTAAAATGCGGAATCTTTAAAAGCGGAAATCTTTAAATTGGGGAATCTTTAAAAGCGGGAATTTTTGAAATGGGGAATTTTTAAAAGCGGGAATCTTTAAAATGGAGAATCTTTAAAATGAGGAATCTTTAAAAGCGGGGAATCTTTTTTAAGCGGGAATCTTTAAAAGTGGGTGATTTCCTATCAACCACTGTTTCGACTTTCCATCGTTGGTCCTGGTGTTTATGATGAAAACGGCTTCAAACGACCCTTCCCCTATCACATCTCGTTCGCCGAGACCATTCCACTTAAACTGTGGAAGACCTTCAAAACGACCGATTCTTCCTTCTTTAAAGTGAATGCAATGGGCACTTTGAAATTGTCTTTGCATGACTGCATGGCGTAGAAAGAGGTATCATGAAGCAAACAGTGACGGATTATACGCGAAATTCGCCGCCGCATCGTTCGGGCATCGAGCATCGAATTACTTTATTGCTGGTTTTCAGTGTCACGCCGTTCAAAATAAATCAAAATAAAAATCAAAACAGTTCAAATGATAAAGTTTAGAATCTTGAAGAGAACAAAGGTAAATATGGGAAGACTTTCGCCAAGATTCAGGTCACAGCAATGTTTCTTACGCAAGATATGCAGAGAAATTTTTTACCCAAATTTATAGAGATTTTGATGGAGACGCCATGCTGGCACCCATCGGGATGGCGGCCGGAAAACAACAGAAACATCTGTCACTGAGTTTTGCTACAAAAGCGTGAATTTATCTCTCCAGGAACTCAAAAACATTTTAAAAATGATACTTTTTCTAATACATGAACTGTTCAGATAACCAAATTCCCCGGAATAAGTCACTCTTTCAACCAACATCACAGCTTTCTTGCCCGTCATGTAAACGCCGCGTCACGCAAAAGCTTAGAAATTCGAGCGTAGTCTATTACAAAACCAAGAACCCACTTGGAGCGACAATTTGTATGAATATTAATTTTCAGCTGCTCTTATACATCATGAAAGTAAAATCTCAGGAGAATCAATAGTTTTGTAGTTTGAATTTTAGCGACGTCATGTGAAAACCAGATTTAGGGGACTGTTGATTTATCGATTAAATAACCAAAAATGTGTGTTCCTTGCCACATATTTGCAGATATTTGTCGTTAAGTCGTAAGTCCTTCCATTAGCACATGATAAGGCTAGGACAAATATCCATCGCTGTGAAACTCAATTTAAAAACGTCACAGTCCGAGTTAAGATAAATCCAGGCGGTTCGATTCTTTGGTCGGCGGGTCTAGCGAATCTCAAAGAGTGAGAATCGAGATTTGAACCGCTCCACTATCCCGCTAAACCGATGTGCTTTAATAACGTGCACATCGCGCAGAATTCTATTGTCTTTCGCGATATATACTTGCAGTGCTCATTTTTTCAATGCGCGGAATAATAATTGTAAATATTAGCTGTCGGAATTCCGACTGCTCTCGTCAATGAATCGGCGGCTGTCAATCAAACGGTCTGATGTGTGAAGTAAATCCCAAGGTGTAATAAGCTAACAAAAGCGCTCTAATTTAAAGGCGGACTGCGCTCTTCACAAAGACTTTTGTCAACAAAGTCGTGTGCAGCGACATTCTCACTTTTTTTGTTAACATGTCACACTCGAAATGGTTTGAGCGCGAGAGCCAAACGTTCTCCCAAAAAAGATTCTTCTTCCAAAGCGTTGCCAAATTGAAAGAACGGTGCGCATAAAACTTTCTTCTACTTTATCGTTGTCCTCTTTTACTCGACCGGTCAAAGCAGTTCACCAGACGTAGTCTTTTACTCGATCGGTTTACGTAGCCTGTCGTTGATCGAGGACTTAAAAGACAACACAGGTCTTTATCTATTCGAAAGATGAAGGGGAAAATATATGACATTTCTGTTTGAAATCCAGAGCCGAACAAAAAAGCAAAGGCACGCAGCGCGTCTTACGCCTGAGTGAGCATTGTTGTCCACTGCATGTGTGAGATAATTATTCAAAATTGGAACCGTTTTAATTGATCAAAACATTTAAAAGGCCCGGGTTCGAGTATTCAGTTATTAGAATCTTCTTTGGAGTAACATGTCAAAGCGTACGAGACAGCTCGGCTTTTACGCATCACTATTTGATGACGTTTATGATTGTGGCCTCAGTTATAAGTACCGACCCAAGCAAAAGCCCGTTGTTATGGGTATTTATGAAGTTGAGCGCATAGCCTCTCAACGAAATCAAGGGGGCAAGGCAGAGTATTTTATTCAGTGGAAGAATTATCCTTTAACTGAAAACACATGGGAGCCGTCCGAACACTTCTTATGTTGATGAAATTACATGTAAAGTGACGTTAAAACGACGTTCAGAACACTCTGAGATCTTTTTTTCAACGAAAATCAAAAATGATCTCTTTGAGACCGGCTGAGGATGAAGTACTCTGCTTCGCTACCTTTAACTCTTTTATCTCTCTGAGATCATTTTTGCCTTGACAACGCGCCACTGCCAGAGAGCCTCACCGTTTATTTGAAGATAAAACATTGGGTCGTAGCCTTTCAGTGGAGTGGACATGTGCAAGAAAGCGGGATTGACCGGGGATTCAATGAGCTCTAAAAAGAGCTCCCGATCAACGCGCTGCATTTCTTGCACAGATGACATGCTGAAAATTCGTTTATTGCAACTCGCGCAAAGCGTTACTTTAAATACGATGGTTAAGTGATACATTTTATCACCTCTCAATTTCAATGCCTTATAGCGTCGGCGTGTGTCCTATTGTTTGTGGAGGCGGAGCTTGGCATACATTAATATTCCGCCGGGAAATTCAAAAGAGTTTCGCTCTATTGTTCTTCTAGTCTCCGAGGCGAACGAAAGCTGAAGGATCGTTACGAGTGTTAGCAGAATGATCACTTCGAAACATTATTTTCCGTTAAAACTTGGCATAAAGCTTCCTTTAACAACATACATTCAAAGTCGTATGATAACCGTTAAGAAGGGCACTTTGAAGGAGTAAAATTCTTCCTCCAAATATTTCCTCATATAATATTTTCCCTCAAATGGACCAAATTCAGGAAAAGAAAACGACTAAATCCACTTTTCGTAACATTTCAAAAAATGTGTCCTTTATTCCATCAATGTCTCATCTACAAAAGCCATATGATAACCACTACGAAACACAAGTATGAAGCACGTAAACTCTAAACAAGTATGCGTAGTCGGCCATTTTCTGGTCATTTTCTTTGTTGTTTAGCCATCGGCAGCCTAATTAATAATTAACTTTCGCGCGCACTCTACATTTAAGTCCCGGATATGTCGCGGCATTCTGCGCGATGAACATAATTAGAATGAATAAATTCCACAACTGTCTCTGTACCTGTTAAGTTGATACATGTGACAGAATAAATAGGTTCCAGTAAGAAACTGAGAGATTCTCGCTCACTTTTCAGTAAAGATTAACGCTATTAAAGATCCCCCATTTTATAGATTCCCCGCTTTTAAAGGCTCCCCGCTTTTAAGGCTCCCCATTTTAAAGATTCCCGCTTTTAAAGATTTCTGCTTTTAAAGATTCCCCATTTTAAAGATTCCCGCTTTTAAAGATTCTATTATTTTAAAGATTCCCGTTTTTAAAGATTCCCGTTTTTAAAGATTCCCGCTTTTAAAGATTCCCCATTTTAAAGATTCCCGCTTGTAAAGATTCCTCATTTTAAAGACTCCCGCTTTTAATGATTCCCCATTTAAAGATTCCCCGTTCCCCGTTCCCCATTCCCATTCCCCGATTTTCCTATTCCCCGTTCCTTATTTTAAGGATAGCCGGAAAATCCGCTGTCAAGAACTTTTAATTAAATCTAGGTTCTACTAAAAACCTGGTTTTCGGAATACCTAGACGGAAAATAACTACTCCCGGCGCCCTCACGGTTAAAAGAGCCGCGAGGAAACGTTTCAAAATTTAATAATGATTTCACGAGAAATTATCTATAACTTGTCAAACTAACCATGTAACGAAAACAAAGTTTGCTGTTTGCATGTTCACGCTATACCAGTTGAAAAAACTGTCGAGACCACATGTCAACGAAGACAATGATGTATGTGTGTAATAACAGCACAAGCCTGCCGCACAACCATCTCGTTAATGCAGCCACTGGCCTCAAGTTATTTTTACGGTCTCTTGTTGTACCCGCTTTTAAAGATTCCCTGCTTTTATAGGCTCCCCATTTTAAAGATTCCCCATTTTAAAGATTCCCGCTTTTAAAGGTTCTATTGTTTTAAAGATTCCCGTTTTAAAAGATTCCCCATGTTAAAGATTCCCGCTTTTAAAGATTCCCCACTTTAAAGATTTCCGCTTGTAAAGATTCCCTATTTTAAACATGATTCCCGCTTTTAATGATTCCCCATTTTAAAGATTGCCCGTTCCCCGTTCCCCATTCCCATTCCCCGATTTTCCCATTCCCCGTTCCTTATTTTAGAGATGGCCGGAAAATCTGCTGTCAAGAACTTTTAATTAAAGCTAGGTTCTACTAAAAACCTGGTTTTCGGAATACCTAGACGGAAAATAACTACTCCCGGCGCCCTCACGGAAAAAGAGCCGCAAAGAAAAGTTTCAAAATTTAATAATGATTTCACGAGAAATTATCTATAACTTGTCAAACTAACCATGTAACGAAAACAAAGTTTGCTGTTTGCATGTTCACGCTATACCAGTTGAAAAAACTGTCGAGACCCCATGTCAACGAAGAAAATGATGTATGTGTGTAACAACAGCACAAGCCTGCCGCACAACCATCTCGTTAATGCAGCCACTGGCCTCAAGTTATTTTTACGGTCTCTTGTTGTACAAGTAGCCTAAACGACGTTGTCGAACCGAGAAAAAAATACCTCAGGTTATCGCTTTGTAGGACTCAGCCAAGTGTGTGAATCTGGGGGAACTCGCACTTCCTCGACAAGAAAATTTCGAATTGACAGTTCCTGGTTAACTCGCTTGGACGGATCTTGGACGTGCTGTTTACCTTCTAAGGTTCATTGTTATTCTTTTAAAAATGTTCTTGGAGTAATGGAGCAGGGGTGTGATCACGGGTGGGATCAGGGGTGGTGGTGAAATCCGGCCGTGGAAAAACACAAAAATCCAATTTTCATTCTTAGCTGGACGAAAATGTTCGAATTTGTCAGTCTCCAAAAATTGTTACGACAAATGGCAAATGAGCGATTAATCATTCTGGGGCTGAGCACGAAATCGTACCTTTCGCTAAATCAATCAACATTTACCAATTTTGTCAGCTCTAGAGAGATATAAAAAGTAATGGGCGTAACTATATTAGACGCTTGCAAACTCAGGCGCGCAAAGAAAGGAATTCCATGATTCCTCCAATTTAAACTTATTGACATTTAAAACATTTCTGATAACGTTAACATATTAACTTTTTCGATGAAGTTCGACTATTCAGAAGGCCAAGTCATCGCCCCTGTTACCGAACACGAATGCAGTAAAAACACGCGAGTAAGAATGTACGTTATTGGCAATTTAGGCTGAGTAGGTTCTTAATTAGGTTCTTAATTTCTATGAAGGAGATATTTGTTGATTACCAGAAAAATAAGTGAACTTGGGTTTGGTCCTTAAATATACAATATTTATTCACAACTGATCATTGTAAGCCTAGCGCAACTAATTACAGAATGTATATGCAGTGTTGCCTCTATAACAAAAGTCCTTAATTTAACTGTAGCCTATATATAAGAATCTGCTTGATCTTGCTTGGCTAAACAGGTTCCAAATTTTAAGGGTTGAAAATGGCAAATTTCTGCCTGCAGGTTCTTAAACCACTGGGTTCTTACGCAAGGGTTTTTACTGTACTTCACCAGATTTGATTACTCTACCTGATCATCACCAAGCTAATGAGTAATAATTTAGATAATGATTTACCATGACACGTTTTTATTAGCAGAACTTTATGTTTCCTTGGCATCCATAACTTAACAGAGTTTTTCTTTCAACATTGATGCTTTGTTAAATTTGCAGCGTTCCTTTCAACAAAAATTTCTATAAAAATACTCTAAATTCTAAAAACCTACAAACCACCGTGGAAAATTACATTTAGACATCAATGGTGGGTATCCTTATTAATCCTCCGTAGGAAAAAAGGTGGCGGTTGGCACATTTACCCATAGTTCTTGGCGCACGAAAACCGAAATAACGTTCATAAAACGTACAGAAACGTTATAAAATCTTCTTTAGGCTACCTAATATCCTTAGTACAGGGACAAACTATTGCAATGATAAGGCTTTCTTCGTGCCTTTTGGGCTGTGTTAGGTTTGCGAGGCATTGTGGTAAAATGTACAGCCGCCATCTTTTTTTCCTACGGTGGATTTCATGCCGATCTTTACATTTCTGGTTGTTTTCCATTTTCCTTCCACAACTATTTTTAAGATTGACAAGGTGAATTGGAAAGAACGATAAGTAAGATAAATGCATTTGTTTCCCAGATTTAAATGATAAAGAATGTTTAAGGTCAAGTGACTAAAGTTTTAAAATTTAGTTAAAACTCATTTCGATATAGACCGCAGGAATAAAAAATGCAACAAATTGATTTAATTCCGATTTATACTACATTTGAATTACAGCAGGCTGATAGAATCAACCAATCACTGAGCGATTTTGACCTAAGACAATTTAATATGGTCTATTTAGATAATGATTTTTGCGCGATCAAGGAATATATTTCACCTCAAAATGCGGAACATTAGATAAAATTCAAAACTATTTCAGAGATCCTGGAGAAATGCACGTGCTTTTGAGTAAGAAACAACTCAAAAGTTATCATAAGTTATTATGAAAGAAATAAAAAAGCTTGTCCAATATAATCAGGAATTTTTTTAAACACGACTGTGACAGCTTAGCAGATGAATCACTTTTAGTAGTAGTAGTAGTAGTAGTAGTAGTTAACTTTATTTAAGTGTCGTTCTAATGCCTGTGGTCGCTTAAGAGGCTCCAGGAGTGTTGTTTTCATGTTTATATACCTAAGTAACACATTATTGTATTGATGTGGTCGATTCAATTCTAGCATTTGTCTGATCATTGATAAAATTTAAGCAAACCTTTTGAAGGCGAGCTGTCATATTGTGCAAATACCGCAAGTATACAATTGTATATTATATGGCAAACCACCTGCAAAAATTATCATCAACCGATAGGATGAGATAAATGTCTTCCTTAACCACTGTATCGAACTGTGCCACCTAATAGGGTTGTCCACTCCAGCGTAAACACCGTGCTGGATTAGCGAAGATAATCTTAAGTGTTGTTTACGTTTATCTGAATATATGTGGAAATATATTCTTGAGTTCCCTATAAAGTCGAACAGGTCAGCTTTGACATTTTTACTGTCATTTACGAAACAAACCTGTTCTCCGTTAATTGTAAACTTATCGCACAATACAGCAGCTACGTTATTGTATATTACTAGCATGACGTATTTGGTATAACTTATGTAATTTACGTGCAACTCTTCACAAACAGACGGGTTGTTATCTACAGATAAGTTATCTTCAGCATGGACAAAACCCATCCCAGTAATGTAACTTGCGCTTTTTTGGATATAAACCTGGAACAAACGAATAATACTTTTATCGCAAGTATTCTAACATGTATTCTCAATGCAGTGTTTTCTTTGATAACGGTTTCTGGAAATTTTATCATTTTACGTGTCATCTGGAAAACGCAAGAGCTTCACTCGCCATCTTTTATCCTTTTATTTTGCCTCGCAGCCGCGGACCTTCTCGTTGGATTAATTTGTCAGCCATTTTTCGTGGCGTATCAGATTGCGGAACTTACAGATAACTTTAGTGCCTACTGCGTTTTGAGAATGATTCAAAACATATCTGGTTGGATAACCACTGGTGTTTCGCTCGCAACATTAAGCGGAGTCTCAATTGATCGACTTCTCGCTTTAACCCTACATCTACGATACAGCACCATTGTCACTGCTCAAAGAATGTTGCAAGCTGTTTTTATGTTCTGTATCGTGTCTGTGACAGTTGTCATGTTAAGATTTTGGATACACCCATGGATTGTTTTTCCTGTTGTAGTTGTAGTTGCAAGTTTTGTTGTTACAACCATAAGTACCTTAAAGATATTTCAGATTGTCCGTAAACATCAGCGTCAGATAAGCCAGCAACAGCAGAGTGTTCAAAGCAACGCGATAAACATGCTCAAATGTAGAAAATCTGCCGTGACTGTACTATATGTTTACGGTTTGTTCGTGATATTATATATTCCGTTTTGTGCGACGATGCTTGTGGAGACAGTAACTGGATATACATTAACAGTGAAAATCGCCTATGACTACGTGACAACTGTCGTTTTCATTAATTCGTTCTTGAATCCAATTGTGTACTGCTGGAGAATCGGCGAGATACGACGAGCTGTTAAGAATTTGCTCATGGAAAACTGAAAAAATGGAAAAAAAAACCCTCAAGACATTGGTAATCTGATTCTTAGTAATACTTCAGTTAGCGCATTGACGTTGAAATAAAGGCTTCAACAAGACGCATAAAGAAAAGATCGAAGGAGCGTAAACAACGATGTTTGAACAGTATAAGTGCAGATGTATGCATGCTAACTTAGTGAGCCACGTATGTAATGGCAGATGTCAAGATTTTGAAAATGTATGCAAACTTTACAAGCTCTGTTTGTCGTTTTGTAATTTGCAAGTGAAATTAATGTGATGCGGGTTTAGCAATTTTTGATGGAAAGTTGTTTTGTGATAGGCGGGGGGAAAATTTCCTTTCTGGGAGATTGCTTAGTTCTTGGAAATTTCTCATTCAAATTGAAACCGATTCCAAACCTTAGTTTACATCGGTAACAGGAACTATTTTATATTGCTGGGTGCTTTTATGATCGAAATGCGCAGAAACACGAGGCAAAACGGCGCTCGGATCCGTCGCTTTCAGGATACCTTGCTTTTTCCCAATGATTTCAGAAAAGTTAAAGCGATCCAAAGATGAACATGTCGGAAACAAAGGTCCAAACCATAGTTAAAAAAAGGAAATAGAATAATAAATAATAAATTCAAATTAAGCATGCCTGTAAGCATGCCTGAAAGCTACTAACTATGTCATATGAATTGTTCAAACAAATTTCAAGTTACGTTTGGTGCACTTTTTTAGTATTGAAAAAGTAGTCTTCCTATGTTTAGTCTCCCATTGTGGAAATATGCCTTTCTCCTCTTCCGGGTCTGTATAGATTTAAACTGGCTTGACTCAAAAACAAGGAATATCATGCCTGTCAAAATCATGTTTTGTTTTCAGCACAAGGTTTGTGATTTCGCTACATTGCACTGACTGAGCGATTTCAGTGAAGAGCTTCGATTTAATTTCGCGCAGTTATGCAAGTTTTTCAATTTAATTGCTTCCTTCAAACATGGCAGACCAACTCTCAGCATCGATCAACAGTACATTTACATGCAGGTTTAACATGACCACATACTGTGTGCCATCGATATCACATAAATGCTATCGATGGATTAGAAAAAACAGAATACAAATTGTTTTGGAAACGTAACCAGATATAAAAGCTGTAAAGACTCACGTTAGCTACATAAATTTATTTACAATGGGCTAAGAGCAGGCGAAGTTATCGTTGGTTTTTTATTTGCCCTTTGGCTGGGTGCACTTTAATATGGGCGTGTTTGTAATTTTCTCAATCATATGGTAAATAAATAATCGCATGAACGCTAGAGCAATTAAGGATTTACACTATACCCGTGATATTTGAAAAAAATTCAAATTGCACTTGCCTATAGCTTGAGGCTAGTGCAATTTTGCCCGAAATTGGAGACATGTCAAATATCATTTGAAGTGTAAATAATCAGTTACACTTAGAGGATTCGACCACTTATTTTAAAACAATAAGACAACCATGTTGAGGTTGAGATACATTTATCTTATGTTTCAATATCTTCTAGGGCTGCCCCAGGGTTTTTTAATCACTCTTTGTCTCCATTGAACATCGTTAAACAAGACAAAATTGTGTTTGTAATCGCGTTTTGACCTTAACAAAATTGTTCTGATTCCTTTCATGAATTATATTCCAGAAAGAGCGTAGTCGGACAAGAACTAATATCTCATTTCTATAGATATAAGTTATGGATATAACTTATCGTTACTTGAGTTTCACGAAGGAATAGGGACTGAGAAAATTAAGACTCCTCCGGCCTTATCGCTACGCTCCCGGACTCGCTCTTAACCCCTCGCGCGCGGGACTCAAAAGCTAAGTTACCCTACACGCAGGCTGTTTTTGCCTGTTTTCAATAAAATCCTTTTATTTTTTCTATTGTCTTCTTTACACCATCATTTGTCATTTGCCTTTAGGTCTCCCATTTAAGCTTCCGTGTTTAGGCTCTGCTCCCCCAAATCGTACAATAGAGAAAACACACGATGTGCAGCTTTGTAGAGAAAGCATAGAGTTGTTCTTTAAACATGTTTTGATTTCTTTTGTTATGGTTCTGTCCAATATAATTTTCAGTTAGATAAAATTAAACTATACAGCTCCAGTTCTGAGACTCTTTGTTAGCGCGAGTGGGCATTTGAAACGTTTTCGCGGTATTTATTTAAAAACATGTAATGGGATTTTATGCGCAAACATGATCAAGACCGTGCAACGCAATCATGTAAATTATTATTACTGTCCGTTTTTCCGAAGAGATATTCGAAAAAGCAAACTTTATTTACGCACTCGCTGTCAAGCTTTTGATGTTTTCAACATATCATTATTATTTTTTGCGAATTTCACAATTGTATGAAAGCAAAAATGAACTACAGATTGAAAGCGTTTGTTCTTGGTACCATTTAATTCAATTTGCTTGCAACCAAAACAACTTCAGTTATAATTGATCCAAGATTTGAAACATGGAGATATCTGTGATTTTATTGGTCAATCACCCTTGAAGACAGGTGCTATTCATAATATTGTATGCCCAACTGACTTGCTTGAAAACTCTTGAGTTCAATTTTGCTACATGTAAACAACTTTGAAATAATACTTAAAAAACAAAGGCACCTCGTGTGTTGTGGGCCGATAAACCAATCAACAAAATTAAGGTGATAAGAAAAGCTCAATAGCGCAAAGATGTAAATTACTGACTCTACTTGTATCAACTGCACTACGCGCGCAACACACAGGTTTAAAGTACAGCTACAGTCTATAACCGGTCAGTTATGGTCATGTCAGAAATTAACAGAACCAACTTAAGTCTTCCCAACTGCTTCTATCTGGACCTACGCTTGGAACAAACCAACGATACCTTTATCGCAACTGTTGTAACATGTATTCTCAATGCTGTGTTTTCTTTGATAACGGCTATTGGAAATTTAGTTATATTGCACGTCATCTGGAGAAAACAAGAACTTCATACGCCATCTTTCACCCTTTTATTTTGCCTTGCAGCCTCGGATCTCCTCGTTGGATTAGTTTGTCAGCCATTTTACGTGGCTCATAAGATAACTGAACTTACAGATAACTTTGGTGCCTATTGTATCTTAAGAATGATTCAGAGCATATCTGGCTGGACAACAACTGGCGCATCTCTTTCAATTTTAAGTGCAGTCTCTATTGATCGACTTCTCGTTTTAACCCTTCATTTACGATACAACACCATTGTAACCGTTAAAAGAATATTGCAAACTGTTTTTGTTGTATGGATGTTATGTGTGACAATCGTCATGCTAAGATTTTGGATTCGCCAGTGGCTTATTTTTCCGGTGGCGATCGTCGCTACAAGTTTTGTTGTCACACTCATGAGCACCTTAAAAATATTTCAAATCGTTCGCAGACATCAGCGCCAGATATCTCAGCAGCATCAGAGCGTTCAAAGTAACACTGTAGACGTGCTCAAATGTAGAAAATCAGCTGTGACTGTTCTTTACGTTTATGGTTTGTTCGTCATATTCTATCTACCGTTGTCTGCTACAATGGTCGTAGAAACATTAACTGGATACACGTTAAGAGTTAAAGTGGCTTATGACTACGCAGCAACTGCCGTTTTTATTAACTCCTTCTTAAATCCCCTTGTATATTGCATGCGAATAGGAGAAATACGCCGAGCTGTGAAGAATTTACTTAAGAGAAACTGAAACTGACTCAAGAGAAATTCTTAGAGTCTCTTTGACAATTGGCTGTTGTTTTGCTTTTGAAATGATGGTGATAGAGCGACAAGTAAGTGAAACAAGATCGGTATAATTGCAAATAATTATGTGTCCCCAGATATTGACATCAGGGCGGCACAGCACTTACATTCTTGAAGTATGGCAATATATTTTGTTTAATTTCAAGCGAGATCTATATCGGCTTTATTACCTCGTCTTGTAGGTTTGCAAATACGGTTTTAGTGATGCGTATTCAGCAAAATTATATGAAAAATTACGCCCAGTCCATAGTCAAGCTGCCATTTCACCTTTAGAAGGTTCCTCAATCCCGAGCAGTTCTATGAGATCTGTTGTAAACATTTACTACTGAGTTTAGTCGTTCACGAGCGCTCGGACTGGAAAGGGGACTACGTCAATGCACGACACATCTAGAATTATTACACGTAAATGTCTTTCGATCGATATTTTTCGAAGATCGTCGTTTATAACCTGTCTACATCTTCCTTGCTTGCTTTTTAGTTTTACTCATAATAACGGAGCCCCTGCGCGCCGAAGGTGCACCAGCTGAGCCCCACACCTTAGAAAATTTGGTAACCCAACGCTCTTAAAAAATGTGGTTGTCACGTGACTGTCCGTACATACGTCCGTTCGTACGTCAATAAGTCCGTACGTCCACACGCCAAGCCCAATACCTTGAAAATTAAGAGAGTAACTCCGTTACCATAGGTACGTCTTTGATATTGGACATTTATATTATAGTTAATTGACAGCTGTCAAAACAAGGCATCCACTGACCAGTATCACGTGACTATATCGCGGGCTCAGGTTATGTATGCTGCAAAGACTGGAAGCATGCCCTTTTGGAGCAATGTATTGTCGTGTGACGATATCACCGAGGCGACCCATTTATTAAATGACACCCTTGTAGGGATATCCAATGAATGCCTCCCCCTGATCAAGGTTAAGGTGTCTTCATGGGACCCCCCTTGTATGTCGCCAATAGTTAAACACCTGTGTACCATCAGGAATAAGAATGCTGACCTACAAGCAAGGATCTATGAGCTTATCCTCAACAACCAAGTGCGGGCTGTAGGCAATGTAAACAGAAAACATGGAACTGGGACGAAGGGTTGGTGGAATACTGTAAACAAAATTGCTACAAGAGGGTCTAAGGCACAAAACAACAGCTCTGTTATTAACCCTGAGGATATAAGCCTGTTGTCGTAAAAAAGTTAACACTGACACACAGTCTTCAGCCTCGGAGCTATCACCTATTCCGGAACGAACATACATCTTTACTCTTGAAGTGCATACTGTTGGGTTTAGGACACGGTCGAAACGCACAGCTGCAGGTCCGGATGGAATTCCCCTACTGGCTGTGGAGAGATTTTGCACACCATCTTGCTCCAATAATTAAAAAGCTTTTTCATTCTTCCCTCAGACAGCATTAAATTGCTCTTCCATGGAATTAAGCTTGCCAACATATCTACAATACCCAAAGAATCTCCACTAGTCATAGTGTGCTCAGCTTCGACTGATATCCCTCACGAACACCACCATGAGAATGTTTTTAGAGGTTTTTGAATCGAAGGAGCTTAAGTCTGCGATTGGTTTGGATCAGTTCGCCTACAAGGAATATTGCAATATCACAATGACGTTTATTAAGTGTCAACATAATTGGCTCAGATGGTTCGAAGAGGATTTAGACCTTTGTTCGAGATTTGTCATTTGACCTCACTAAAGCATTTGACACCGTCTCCCACAAAATATCTATAGTCTGCGATAAGCTGAGGTCTACTAATCTTAATCCATATATCATCAACTGGATTATCAGCTTCCTTGACAACCGCAAACAGAGGGTCATTCTTGATGGAAAGATTACTGGTTATGTTGACATTAAAAGAGGGGTGCCACAGGGCACAGTCCTTGAGCCATTTTTATTCACTCTGATGGTGAACGATGTAAAACTTGTCGATTTAAAGAACGGGATCGTGAAATATGCCGATGACATCACTATTACTGTGGCTGGTAGAAGAAACTCTGACACAGCGCTTGCGGAAGTTAAGAACCTTGACAGCTGGGCAGCCAACAACAGGATGTCTTTGAATATGTCAAAGACGTGAGAAATGCTATTGCATATTAGTATAATACCAGAACTGAACAAATAGTTTCCAGCAATCTGATTGGTTGAGCGATTGCTTATATGACGTTATATTCAGCGATCCACGCGGTGAATATAACATTTTTGAGGCCTGGTTACTAAGCTCGCCTCCTTTGATTAGGATTTTAATTTTTAATTAGGATTAATTAAGAGCACTAATTTTTAATTAGGATTTTAATTTTAAAGTATTGTAAAGCGCCATGGACAATTAGTGGAAAATGGCGCTATATAAATGTATATTTATTTATTTATTTATTTGACATCTCGGCAAGTAAACGTGGCAGACAGTTGCTGAATGAATTTTTCATTTATTCGGAAGATATCACTCCAAGTCCAGGATATTTAAAAGGACAGAGAATTTTCAAAATGACTGCCGTTGCCCTTGGGCCAAAAATCCTTTCAGTAACGCGTATTCGTTTCTGTGAATATTCACCAATGTTAACTTCGCTTTCGGCGATTACGTAGGGGCCAAACCCGCCCCCAAATGTTGGATATTTCACATTATTTCGCATTACTTAAAAAGTATTGACTCTTTCTACGCCAAACTTGGCAGATGAGCAGGAGACCTATTGCCAATTATATTTACGTGAAAAATGTCAGTAAATGTCAAAGTTGTGACGTCACAGTGATGACGTCATGTTTTTTTTTGCCACTTTTGAAGTTTTTAATATGCATATTTTTTTAGAATGTGTTCGAAAGAGCACATCAAGGGGAGCTGAAACCTGAAAAAATTTTGTCCATATCACAAAAATTAAATGAAATATGGCATTTTGAAATATGAAAAATAACTCTGCAAAATATGGGGTCCCCCCTTGAAAAAATCCCCAAATTGGAGCCGTAATTTTGTTCCAGCAAATGCAGCTATGTTGCACATGTGATGTGCCAGATGACTTAAGCAAAAATAAAGAAGAAAATCGGAATAAAAAATTATCCCTCTAGTGTTATTTCGTTAAAATTAGTTTTTTTTTACGTCATAACCTGTGACGTCACCCGTTTTTTAACTGTTAATACCATCCTAACAAAGCCGAAAATCAAATTTCTAAAACCATACGATTTTTGACAACATCAAGCTTTCTATTTTTCTAGATTATTAGCCTTCCTAGAAAAAAACTGAAAAAAATAAACCAAAGAGACTGACTTAAGAAGAACAGTATGGTTAAGCAAATTCCGGGGGGACAGCAAAAAAATTTTTAATTTACCATATGTCAAAAAATAATCATCATAGCAGAAAACGGTTTCCAGCATTTTACTCCTCAAGTCAGGGCCTTTCCAATGACATAATCTTTACATCAGATTTTACAAAAAATTATAGCACGTTTTGGTGACGTCATCAATTATGACGTCATAATCTGACATTTTGTCACAACTTCTAAATTAAAATAAACTGGAGAACAAAGAAAGCTCATCTGCCAAACTTGGTTCAGAAATATATAAACCAAGCAAATATAGCCTTCATGAAACATTAAGTACAACTACTTAGTCTGCTCCTCCACCAGCGTCTGGGATTGAGCACAAAGAGTGGCTGAAACATCGGGGAATTATTTTCCAGGAAGATTGTTGTAACTGGGATCTTCATATTGACAACTTACTGTCCAGAGCCACTAGTCAACTGTATATTCTTAGAGTATGCAAGTATGATGGATACACTAAAGATCAGCTCAATAAACTCTTCGAATCTTTGAAAATGTCACTGTTTCTGTATGGATTAGAAGTGTAGGGCCCCGTCTTTCAAGGCAAACATTTAGATCGGATTGACACCTTCATTAGGCGAGTCTATCGATTTAGTTACATACATACATACATACTTTATTGTTACCTCCCCAATGGGGCTTTTCAGGAACAATTACTTAAATTACTAAGTTACTAATAATTACACAATCAAAATTAATCAAATTTAAAAAACATTTACAACATTATCTAAACTTTGTAGTCGCGAAAAATACTAAAAATAAATGAAGTTTAGGGAGTATTTACAAAATTGTCTAAAAGCTTATTCTTTAAGATACGTTTAAAAACTTGAACTGAACAGCTTGATTTTAAAAAGGGGTCTAAATTGTTCCGAAGTCCAATAGTTCTGTAATAAAATGTTCTTTGTCCTGAGGCTGTTTTAAAAAAAGGTATATCAAGCTTTTGGCCACTCCTAGTTGTACGCTTGGTAACTTGCTCGCGAGTAATGAATTGTGACGTCAGATATTTGGAGGCGTGTCCGGAAATGCATTTAAAAGTCATGGTAGCTTGGCGGTAGTATAGTTGGTCCTTAACGGGTAACGAAGACAAACTTTTTAAGTGGGGAGTTACATGATCGTACTTTCTCGCGCCACTAACGATTCGACATGCGTAGTTCTGCACAGTCTGTAATTTCCTTATATTTTTCTCTGTGGTATTTGCCCAGACGTTCGAGCAGTAGTACAACTTACTGAAAACCAAGGCATTTATCACGGTTAACAACGACGTTCTGTCAAGACAGTGTTTGACACGGCTAATTTGCGCAAGGCGTGCGATACATTCCGATACTGTGGTCTTAATATGATCATCAAATGTCAAGTTCGAATCCAAAATCACGCCGAGATCTTTGGGTGATTGTACTGGGGAGATGTCTTTTCCCAACAAAGACAAACGAAAATCATGGGGCTTCGAAGTCATCTGTCGGCTCCCGAAAACAATTAATTTCGTCTTGTCTGGACTTAGTACTAGTCGATTTCTGAAGCACCAGTTGCGCACATCGAGGAGGTCTTCGTTCATCTCCTCAACAATCCGTTGGGTGTCTTAGTTATACAAATAAGAACATTCTGATATCTGATGTAATAAAGAATAGGAACAGTGCTCTGTTAAGAGAATCACCAGTGACACTGATCATATATTGTATGACTTGCTTCCACCTAAACGTAACAGGGCTCTTAGAGATAACGGTCATGACTTCATACTCCCTAGAGCTGTGAAAACAACTGAACGGTTTAAACTGGCTTTTGCAAATAAACGTCTTTTTAAATTTCTTTCCTAATATCTTTTTTAATTAACTTCAAATAATTTTGTAATACATATGACAGAGTTTATTATTGGTTGTAAAGTCACATGCACGTATGCTGTGCCTGATCCTTTCGTAAAGACCTTATTTATTTATAAGTTTGGAGCTCATCGAGATTGCGTTTTTTTTAAAGTTTACCGCTAACCATGTACTGGTTTTCCATTGGATGGCAAGCTCAAGTCGGGTTATTACTCTGGGAGAGAAGGAGGGAGTAGGTGTAAAGGCAAAATTTCGGCGCCAAAAAAGACCTGGCGTGTTGTTGACTTCTCTCCCGACATAGTCCTTGCACAATCTTCTCTTGAAAAGTCCCTGATATATTGCGTACCTAATTTCTACAATCTTGAGTACGCTTATTGGGTGTAGTTTGTCAAAATGTAACTAGAAAAATAGCGAAACCACACGCTGAACTGTTACATGAGTTTCTGATCCAATAGAAACAAATCCTCTTCTTCCTTTAGGGTTAATTATTAGAATTACTTAGGAGCTCCGCTTTTAGGCCTGACTAAATCTATATCTGTAACACAGCTTAAGTTAACTGTGCTAAACGAGGTCATTCATCATACGAATTTCAGCCATTACAGAGGATTACAATTGAAATGCCTTCTAGCTCCAGTTTTAAGACCAGGCTTTTACAGCTGATGATCATGCATGCATGGCATAACCAGACGGTTTCTAAAATTTCGGTAGGAGACGCTTCACAAGAAGTGCCCCTGCACAGCCCACAATAAGCTTCGATCAGGCGGCTTGTGGCTACGAAAAGAATAATGATCTACTTTTACGCGCTGACAATAAGTCGACGTAGATAATTTATTACACATTTCCTCAGTTGAGTGCTCACATTTTGCCAAATGCACTTCTTGTATTTAACTGACTGGACGTAAATAATTCATTAGACAGATGGATATTTTAAAATTATTTCATTGTCAGACTTTGTGATTGGCTAAAAAGAAATGACTCGAAAATATCATTATCTGATCGAGTGATGTTTTGATGTCAGGATACGCAAGTCTGATATTGATCGATAAATTCACCGAAAGAAACCATAACTGACTACGTAATTATTCAATATAGCAAGTATATATATATGAATTAAATATAACAATCGAATGTAAACTGCAAAAATCTCATCGTGCATCATTTACAGCATACCATGAGGCGTGCTAGCTATTGCTGTGTATGAAACTATCTACAATATGAACAAAACACATCATCTGAACTGCTTCTTTCTGGACGTAAATCTGGAACAAACCAAAAATACATCTATTTCAGACGTTCTAACATGCATTCTCAATTCAGTGTTTTCTCTTATAACATCTACTGGAAATGCTCTAATTCTACATGTCATCTGGAAAACGCAAGAACTTCATTCGCCATCTTTCATCTTTTTATTTTGTCTTGCTGCTACGGATCTTCTCGTTGGACTTATTACGCAGCCTTTTTACGTGGCTTACAAGATTGCCGAGCTTACAAATAACTATGGTGCCTATCGCATCTTGAGAATGATTAAGAGCATATCTGGGTGGACAACGAGTGGCGCATCTTTGGCAATCTTAAGTGGAGTCTCTATTGATCGACTTCTTGTTTTAACCCTTCATTTACGGTACAACACCTTTGTAACCGTTCAAAGAGTATTGCAAACTGTTTTTGTTGTATGAATGTTATCTGTGACAATCGTCATGCTAAGATTTTGGATTCGCCAGTGGCGTATTTTTCCCGCGGCAATAGTTGTTACCAGTTTTCTTGTCACAACCATGAGCACCTTGAAAGTATTTCAGATCGTTCGCAGACATCAGCGCCAGATATCTCAGCAGCAGCAGAGTGTTCAAAGTAACACTGTAAACGTGCTCAAATGTAGAAAATCAGCTGTGACTGCACTTTACGTTTATGGTTTGTTCATGATATTCTATGTTCCATTTTGGGCGACGATGGTTATGCAAGCTGTTACTGGATACACGTTAACAGTGAAAACCACCTATAACTACACAGCAACTGCTGTTTTCATTAACTCCTGCTTAAATCCTCTAGTGTACTGTTGGAGAATAACAGAAATAAGACTAGCTGTGAAGAATACGCTGAGCAAAAACTGAAAGAAAGAAACAAAACAAAACAAATTAGCGACTTTTCCGCTTTAGCGTTTCGCTTTGAAATTGAGCAGACATCGGAAAGGTGGGTGTAACTGCAAATATTTAAACATGTGCATCCGACTAATGTCAAGATTTAAAATTGTTTGCTTCAAGGTGTTTAAGCCTTGTTACCTTAACCAGGGTGTTGTTTTGTGGGTTTGTAGGAAGGATTTTAATGCGATGCATGTTGAATTACCAAACGTTCCGAAATGGTGATGGAACTTGTACTGTGGCCTTAATGTAGGCGGTCATTTCACCTCCATCTCTATCTCAGTCAAAATTACGAAGCAAGCAATACAAATAACCACGTCACATTTTCAATATTTCGAAACCTAACCGTCCTTGTTTCTCATGGAAGGTGGGTTGATGGAGGCCCCCTGAGGTTATCGCTGTAATTAGTCTTCAAGTCAAAATGCTGGTACTATGGTGGTCAAACAACGTGGGTAAGCAGCTGAGAAATCAAAGTGGCTACCGTTGTTCATAAATGCAGCAAAACCGTGAGGACTCCCTCAGCAACCTCAAGCTCGTTCGCAGTGACTTTTTACAGGTTTCTCTGGTTAGCAATAAACCCTTTTCATCAAATGTGCTCTAGTTGGCACTAAATCAGCCTGAATAATTTATTTACACAGATGTTCTTTAGTAGTAGGAAAAATACACAGCAAACTCTAATGGCTTTTTACCAAATGCGCGTCTCGTTTATCACTAAATTGACGTAAATAGTTCATTAGAGAGCGATGTTCACCATTTGCTATTTGTGTTTCCTCAGACATAATATTAACATATACAGTTTTGTAAGAAATTTTGAACAGTGATATATTTACTTGATCCGGCTCAGAAATTTGATTATTTAGCGCCGCAACGGTGCGTACAACTGCGCATACCGATCTGATCTGATTCTGATAAAAATCATAAAACCGAAATAAAATGCACCTTCCCTTGTTAAATTAAAAAAATGTATATATTTTAGCGCTGTAATCAGAGAACGAGAAAACGTTTTATTGTCGTTAGCATGAAAAGAACAATTAACTGAACATAATTTTCAAAGCGGGTTTAGCGTAGTGTCGGATCTTGGGGAGCCGTTGGATTTTTATTCCGGTGGTGTTATTTCTGCTGAAGTTTCTTGCTATTTTGTTCTCATTACAACCCCACAGACAACTTTAAACTTGAAAATTATTTCAGAACGTTCGCAGACACCAGCGCCAGATAAGGTAGCACTGAACAGCGGAGTTTTCAGGGCAACGTGGTAACCGAGTTCAAATGTAGCAAATCCGTCATTACTATACGCGTTTGCGATATCCTGTCTTCCATCGACGATGTTCGTGGAGACATTAGGTGGGTTCACAGTTGAAATCGCCTATGTTTGCATTACTGCTAATGTTTGTGTTAACCTGTTCTTGCATCCGCCTGATGGTCTTGCTGGAGAATTATCATTATGCTTGCGTCTGAATTATAAAATGAATCAAAATAATATGAAATCGAACAAATAAGATATTGGACATTTTCTTGCCAGGAAATTATTGACAGGAGATAAACGAAATACAAAGGCTTTATGAGCGTAATAACGACGAAGAAATTTACGACCACATATTCTCAACTCATAGATAATTCATCAAGTCTAAACAAGGGAAATCATACACCTTATTCCAAAATGGCCGCAATTTCAGTATTCTTTTGTTTACTTGCAAATTAGTCCTTGTTGCCTCGTTCTTAAACTCGAAATTCAAAAGAATATTTTCCCTTAAACGAAGCAACAAGGGCTAATTTGCAAGTAAACAAAAGAATACTAAAATTGCGGCCATTTTGGAATAAGGTGTATGACTGTGACGGTGTTTGAATATCTTGTCTTAATCAGGGTAGAATTTTCCATTTTCTTGTTAGTTTTAGCTTCGATTAAGAAAATCTTTCAAACACTCAAGACAGCATTTAGCCACATTTCCAAACACCTTGAAGTTCATCAAACATACTCCGCTACGCGTCGTATCTTCAACACTCTTCACGGTGTTTGGAACTGTGAACACAGTGTTTCGTGTTTGATATATTATTGACTTCAAAGAGAGCTAACAAAAACACGGGTTAATGTCCTATGCAAATTGGTATCGGAGTGCTATAAATTTTGTAAAAATATTGTATTTATAATTAATACAAAACACATCTTCTGAAGTTCTCCCACAAAAAATTAAACAACAAAAAAACATACAAATACAGGTAATTGTATGACAGATGATTTGTTGTCGCCTAATTAACAGCCCAAATTTTATAGATATTCGATAAGGGAAGAGGAAAAACAGTCTGGAACCAGGGAAATATGAATAGGACCATCTGACTTTATATTTACGCTGCTCTTTCTCCTGTACAGGGAGTTTATGATGCAGCCGATATATTGTTTATCGTTTAGTCCTTTTGATTTGCCTCGCTACCAATTAAGCGTCATGACACCAAGTCGTTCTAAATAATTTAAGAGGTGAATGTTCACAAGCCTCAGGAATTAAAACAAGGTATTCCCAATATTCAAGCTACAGTGGTATGTCACACTTTGCGACTTTTACTAAAATTTATCGGGAAATATATGGGGTTTCAGTGGCTTAATCTTTAGCAAGCTTTTCCATGTAGATATTATTAATTTTGAAAGCATGGAAAACGTCATGCAAATTAAAATTAAAATTTTAATATTAACGGTGTCGCAAAAGGCACTCTTAATAATTCTATGATGGTTTTTTGTTTCGGCTTTTCAGGTCGCATCACGACAATACTAGTGATTGCCAAGTGCACGTGATATTAGCATGTGCAGAACCTATTGACAAAAAGCTATTACCGTAATCACGCAATAGAATATTAGATCCAGCCGAAAAAAGAAAAGGTTGGCTTTATGTTCAGATTGACTGTAATTTTAAAAGTGACTGTCAAATTTCTAGAGAACAAGTGAGATCGAAACTTTCTCCGTTTCAACTGTTCCGACTAGGTAGGCGACTCACTCAGCGTTAGAACTGTGATTGGCTTAAATGTAAGAATGTAAGACTCTAAGAATTCATTTGTTTCAAGTTTATCGTCTCCTACTCAACATTTAAATTTTTATAAACATCCAGAAAACAAACCTGGCGCCGTTAATTGGCACTCCCACTGTTACAAGTAAATACAGCAGCTATTTGTACATAATTATTAGACTTGTATGCAATATGTGTCAAATGGGTATAAGTCTTCATTCAAGATGAACAAAACCTAGCTTAGTCATCCTGCCTGCTTGTTTTTGGATGTCAACTTGGAACGAACGAAAGGCACTTTTATCGCAAGGGTTCTAACTGTTTTTCTCGATGCGGTGTTTTCTTTGATAACAGCTTCTGGGAATTTTATTATTTTACAAGTCATTTGGAAGGCACAAGAACTTCATTCACCATCTTTCATCCTTTTGTTTTGCCTCGCCGTTTCAGATTTCCTAGTTGGACTCATTTGCCAGCCATTTTTCGTGGCTTATCAGATTGCCGAACTTTTAGAAAGTTTCAGTGCATACTGTACTTTGCGAATGACTCAGAACATATCAAGCTGGACAACGTCTGGCGTGTCATTGTTAATTTTAAGCGCAGTCTCTATTGATCGACTTCTCGCTTTAACCCTGCATCTACGATACAACACGGTTATTACTGTTCCTCGCGTGATTCAGACTGCTGTTTGCCTTTGGATCTTCGCCAAAGCTGTTGCTACATTGAAGTTTTGGATGAACAAGTGGATTATCGTTCCAGCGTTGATATTGGTTCGGGCATTTCTTATTACAACTTTGAGCACCTTGAAAATATTTCAGATCGTTCGCAGACATCAGCGTCTGATAAGCCAGCAACAGCATAGTGTTCAAAGCAACACGATAAACATGCTCAAATGTAGAAAATCAGCAGTGACTGTACTTTATGTTTACGGTTTGTTTGTGATATTCTATCTCCCATTTTGTACAACGATGTTTGTCGAAACATTTACTGGATACACAGTAACAGTGAAAATCGTTTATGACTACGCGACAACTGTCGTTTATATCAACTCCTTCTTAAATCCAGTTGTGTACTGCTGGAGAATTGGGGACTGAGGTACGACGAGCTATAACGAATAGACTGAGAAATTGAAAATGATTTTGGGACAGCAGTTTTAGCTATGTATTGGTAATCGAATGCATGCGAGTGCAGTACGAGTGATATTAATATGAGAATTTCCCAGATACTATTCATTATAATTATTGTTATGGCTTTGATATTACGAAAGTGCACGTATTAATTTGTAGTGCAGTGCAAATTAAAAATGAACGGCAAATTGGCCGCCTCTCAGCCAATCACAATCAAGTAATTTTCTTAGTCGTATATTAATAGATATATAAAATAATTTTTTTTTTAGCTCGAGCAAGGAATATGATAAAAACCTGTACTGTGAAACCTTTTGGGTCCTGTTGTAAATGAACTATTCTGATAGAAAGGTTGCTGCGTTACTCTTTGCTTTCAACAAATTAAAGCATCTCTCTGCCCGTGCTTTTAGCTCGATTATTTTATCAAGAAACGGTGAGAGCAATCGCTACGTATGTTGATCACCGACAGTTATGTAACAATAGATAGTTGTGGTCGAGGGAGAAACAAACTAGGGCTGAATATTGGTATATAACCCAGATTTCTGATAAAAATCTAGATCTCGTTGAACTGCAATAAAGTAAGTAAGTAAGTAAGTAAGTAAGTAAGTAAGTAAGTAAAGACTTTATTTAAAGAGGGTAGCAGAAAAACAAATCATGTAGTCATCTTCAAGATATCAGCGAGAATGAGAGAATGCCACGTTTCCACACTAGTGTCTATTAGTTCTATAGTAGAACCTGCTCTCTCAAACTTTTAAGTCATTATTCATAAAGCATCTGAATGCAAATGATGATTTATGTAAATTCCTTCCCTGGTCACTTGAGCTAACGTTTTGCGGCTGTGTGTTGTTTTGTGTAGCATTCATTGGAAGGACCAAGTTAATCTGGATCCCGAGGCATTTTTTCCAAAAAAAAGGACGAAATTTACATCTAACCATCTTAAACATATTTCTGTCTGGTTTACTAGTTTTTCCGTTTTACGGCAACTTTTGTTGCCATTTTTTAATTGTTGAAAATCTATGTTTTGTGTATATATTTTTCAGGTTATATAATTTCATTTTATTTAATATCCAGTGCAAGTTGTAATCACTGTAGGGATCTTAAATAAGTTCTACGATTTTGCATCCCTTGAAAACAATGAGGAGTTCAGTCTGTGTTTCCAGTCATACTAAATGATTTTTGTAACTCTCTTACAGAGCCGTTTCATAAATGGCTGTCAATTTTAAATTATTTTGTATGTATTTAAATTTGCCTCACTAAACCCGTTTGGGAGTAAACATTCTTTTGAATTATCAACTCAAAAACGAGGTTAGTCAGGCTAATTTTAGTACTTACAAAAGGATTTATAATTGGCAGCCATTTTTGAAAAGGGTCAACAGAGTGACTAGTCACCGATCACTATATGGATAAATATGCTGATTGTATTGCCACATCTTTTGTATTACCCAGCTTTCTTTGCTTTTTGGAGACGAAGACCACAACACGACATTTTTGACAGGGGTATTATTTTGTTTGAACGTGTTATTTGGTTTCGTGAGTGGCTTTTAATTAAAAGGGAAACACCTTTTTTCGCTCCTTGAACTTCGCAGTAAATTATTTTGCTAGGATCTGAAATTACGTTGGGATATGTGAATACTGTATAAAATCAAGCTTTCATAATTTTGCATTTTAGCCGAACAAGAACTTCATTTCGAAATAATTAACTCTATGCTCAAATATAAAGGTCTAATAAGAGCCGGTTTTGGTGTAGTATGTGCAACATATTACTAACCAGGCGCAGTTGACTCTAGTACTGCAAATGACTCATTTCAAAGTTGAAAAAATAATGGGATGTGATTGGTCTTTTCACTTCGGGTGATGTTTTTAATACTTCCATAGACTTCTTTGAGAGCACTTGAGTTTTCATATGCAAACAACTTTGAAGCACCAAAGACTGCTCCCACCGTCTTGGTAATCAATCACCAAACTCAATTATTTTTAGTGTTGAACGTCGCAGGTGTATATTACATATACCGTAAGGCATATTTCAACTGCTATACAACTTTAAAAATCATAGCGCACAATATTTCTTATCTTCCAACATGAACAGCACCAATGTAAGTCATCTAAACTGCTTCTTTTTGAACGTAAACTTGGACCAGACAAAAGACACCTTCATCGCAATCATTCTGACATGTACTCTCAATGTAGTGTTTTCTCTATTCACCTCTACTGGGAACATGGTTATTTTACATGTCATCTGGAAGAAACATGAACTTCATTCACCGTCTGTCACCCTTCTGTTTTGCCTTTCTGCTTCGGATCTTCTCGTGGGACTGATTTGTCAGCCATGTTTCGTGATTTACAATATTGCCGAACTTTCAGATAACTTTAATGTGTACTGCACATTCCGAATCGTTCAGACGATATCTGGCTACATAACGTCTGGTATGTCTTTGGCAACTCTAAGCAGGATCTCCGTCGACCGACTTCTCGCCCTAACCCTGCATCTACGATACAACACGGTTGTTACTGTCGACAGAATAGTGCGAACTGTTTCTGTTCTTTGGATCGCATCTATAACGGTGGTTGCGTTGCGATTCTGGATAAGCAAGTGGATTATTTTTCCTACTGTTTTATTTCTTTCAACCTGTGTTGTAACAACCCTGAGCACTTTGAAGATATTTCAAATCGTTCGCACACATCAGCGCCTGATAAGCCAACAACAGCAGAGTATTCAGATTAACACAGTAACGGCGTTGAAGTGTAGGAAATCTGCTGTGACTGTACTTTTTGTTTATGGTTTGTTCATGTTTTTCTATCTTCCTTTCTTTGTGACAATGCTTGTGGACTCCTTAACTGGATACTCACTAGATGTGAAAATCGCCTATGAATACGCGGGAACTGCCGTTTTTATCAACTCCTTCTTAAATCCACTTGTGTACTGCTGGAGAATTAGTGAGATACGGCGAGCTGTTAAGAATTTGTTAAGAAAAAACTGAAAAGACACTCGACAATTACAATATTATTCTTAAATTCCGATCTTTCTCAATCTTGCCCTTTGTTACACGCAAGGTTCCTAGGAAGCTTGATGTCTGGGCTCCAGTATCGCTTTCTAGACTTTCTAGCTGTGACTGAACAAAATACACCAGCTGCCATGAAAACAAAATTTCCTGTAGAATATTCATCATGCTGGGACATGCTGATCTGTCTGGGTACTTTATTCATTCGGCCTTTCAATTATTCTGGGAATCATCCCATGCCATCGATAGATAGCTATATTTATAGTCTTTCAATTGAAGTGTCTTCAGCCTGCTTTGTCACACGATCGCGAAGAGATTTTACAATACCCAACTCACGCGAGAACTGTCAGTTGTCTTTGGTACTCATAGTTGTTTTAGGGACCTTACAATTGTGAGTATCTGTATTAATATTTTTTTTTATTTGATGATTGACGATTTCAATGCAGTTTTGTTAAAATAAGATGTAGTTAAAGGAAAGTGCAAAATGCAAAATGAAGTAAACTAATTATATGGCTTTTAATTAGATCCCGTGTTTCAGGATAAAAAGAAAACTAGTGTACGAGGGGAAAGAGTAAACCCATAGTAAATAAATGGTTTATGTTACTCTTGTTAATACTGAGCAAAATAAAACCGGTAAAGTGGCTTTTTACGTAGTTTTCTGGTCGGCTAATTACGTATATAAATATATGAATGTCATTCCAATATTGGCATCCAATAATAGTAAGACAAGTTTCCTTATATTTATTCTGAGTACTGCAAATATATGGTGGCTGCATTGGCTCCCACGGAACGTTACTACAGCAGATCACAAGTGTCCTTTTGACAACCTCGTCACCAGGACTTCTTTCCTTACCACCCGGTCTGGTTCGAGCCACGCTCTGCATTTTTCTCCCGTTCCATTTGTATTCTTTGCAAAAACCATATGGTCCCTTGTAATTTCAAGGTTATGGAACAGATTAGGAAGGATGTTCAAACGGGAAAACAGAATGGGGCGATTTAGGCAGTACGAATTATTTTGTGTACACCCCGCTTGAAAAACATAATCTCGGCGATGTTTTAAGAAAAAACGAAAATAAAAATAGAAATAAAAAAAAGAAAAGAACAACAGGCGAAGGGATATGGATGTAGGGGAACACTTCTGTTGGCATCACTATTATCATATTGCTCTGAAATGTCATTTTCGCAGAGATACCTAACTATTGGCAGATAATGTCGTCATATTTAATTTGCATAGCAATATTTATGAAAAACTTTGCGGTAAGTATCGTGCACATGGTCTATTGCCACGCGCACCGTATTTTTTAACAGAAAATGCGTCACTCGATCAGTTAAAATCCGGAGGCACTAGGTCAAAACTGTTAGTTACGTGCGCTGAATTGGTTTAAATTTAGTGCAAATTAAAACTAGTTCGGGCTGACGAAATAAAATTTCACGTTGCCTGGTGGTTAGAATAGCCCTTTACGGTCAAACTTTGCTTAGCGTATTTACTCGATTAAACGCCGCCCTCGAATAAACGCCGCATTTTGGAGCAGAGGTATTAACAAACGCCGCGCTTGAATAAACGCGTGATGGGGCGTTTATTCGAATATTAAAATCAAAAAGCAAACGCAGTAATAATCAAGTTTGGTCAGGAAGCTTAAGAAATTTATTTTCCTTAATTGTAACAATGTCTTCGAATATCAGTACATTAGAAGCTCAAAGGAATATAATCAAAACACGAGAGCAACATATGGTATTTCAACTTAAACAAGCTTTGTAGATTTGCTTTTATCGATAACTATGTTTATTTCAGCTCGGAGTATACTTCATTGCTCTTTCAATGCTCTTTCAATGCTCCTACCATACTATTGTTTGCAAGAAATAATTTGGATTTTAAATAAACGCCGCCCTCGAATAAACTCCGCACTCGATTAACGAAAAATTTACTAAACGCCGCGGCGTTTAATCGAGTTAATACGGCAGTTAAATTGCAATATAATATAGCATGTATGTAAAGCATTTTCGGGCTATTTTGTAGCTGAAGCCTAAAATTGCTTCGCATCCACGTTGCAGGATTACATGCTTGATTACATTGTAAATGAGAAAAACTAACCGTGAAAATGACTATTGAACCCTGTCACCGCCGCAGTCCAACTGAGCTCGACCCTGCAGTTTAATTTTTCATTTATGCACACATCGATAATATAGGAATACATGCATTATGTATAAGATGAGACGATTACCTATGACTGTCACATGTGAGGTAACTGAGAAAGGCCTTGTCATATACGCCCACGATCATTTTTATGAGAGTCATGACGTTGTTGTACGTTTTATGCACAGGTTGGTGGGGACGAAAATCTTTGTAAAAGGTCAGATCAAATGTGTTTTGATAGCTACCTTTCAGAGAAAAAAAGAAAAGAAAAAAAAAGTGTATCAGACCATCCTATAATAATGTTGTTAAAATGGAGTCCCGATGTTTGAGATACGTTTATGATTAAGAAAACTCTATAACATGTAACTCCCTGTCAACATAAAATAAACAATACTAAAACATCTGTCATGGCACAGCAAACAAAAAAATATTAACAAAGAGAGTGGAAAATGTACTTTCTGTACCACATTATGAATAAAATAAAAAATCCGAATATTCCAGTCGTTTAGATTATGCATGATGAAGCCAAAATTTCCCTTCGTGCAACAAGGAAGAAGTACAACGAAAACTTGTGCCATCATGTTACAGCTCAAACTATTTTGCACCTTTGCAGTCAAGGAGAGCTAACTTTTATTACAGAAAAACAGCCTTTTCAGATATTGTTTGACTGCGGATCGCACTAGCTTAATTCTCCAGCAGTATATAATAGGGTTTATTGAGGAGTTTATTAACACAACTATTGTGGCGTACTCGCAAGCCGTTCCTACTGACCGCGTGGTACCTTTTATTGTTTCAAGAACCATAACCACTATGAAAGGAAGATAAAAAGCCAACAACAAGCCATAAACGTAGAGTACTGTTATGACTGATTTTTTGCATTTGAGCACCTCAACTGTGTTGTGTTGTAAGTTAGCCATTGTTTGGTTTCGCGTATTTATTTGACGTTGGTGCTTAAGAGCAATCTGGAATATTTTACTTGTGCAAAACGCAATTGTTAGAAGAGTTGCCATTGCTGCTATACTTGGAAGAATAACCCATTTGTCAAACCAAAACTTTATGATGGTCCCAGCAGAACAAACGATCCAAACTCCTACTATAACCATTACCACCCGTGGCACTGTGATCAGATTGCTGTACCGCAGATGCAGGGTTAAAGCGAGAAGTCGATCGATGCAGACTCCGCTCAGGGTTAAGAAAGAAACTCCAGAAGTTATCCATCCGCAAAAGAACTGAACCATCCTCAGTTTACAATAAGCGCTGAAATTCTCTAAAAGCTCTGCTAACTTGTAAGCAACGAAGCATGGCTGAACAACCAATCCAACAAGCAGATCTGAAGATGCCAAACAAAATAGCAGCGTAAAAGATGGTGAATGAAGTTCTCGAGTTTTGCAAATTACAAGCATAACGATGCAATTTCCCAGTATTGCAGTGAGCGTGAACAGTGCAGTTACAACACACGACAAAATGCTTCCTGTAACATCACGTCCTGTTTGCTCCCAATAAACCTCCAAGAAAAAACATTTTAAGTCTGTCACGTTCATGGTAAATCTTAGGTTGTGGGAAGCTGATTCCCGATCTCCAGTTACTGCGAGAATGGTCGAGACTGATATGAACAAAATGGAAATCGTTCTTGAATCCAAGTTTCGTCTGTATGTTCATCTGTTATAAAGAGTATATTATGTCAGAGAAAGAGAAATCGAGCCAATTTAAGCTGTCAAATTTCAAGGCATGTCCTCTATTGTCCTTAACTAAAGAAATACTGTACGAGTTATTCAAGAGAAAACACGCGATATTTCTAGTTCAAGCTCTGTTATTGTTATGTCTTATGTAGGAGCAAATTCAGAGCGGAGGATTGTAAAAACAATGTGTGAAAACATTGTCAGATTGTTTATGCCTTGTGAAAAGACAACTTTGACGGGAGCATATGGTTTGTCAAGCTGTTTAAGCTGAGTAAAGACATTTTATTTATGCACATATGTAATATGTAATAGTATGTATGTAAGTTGAACATTTTAGAGTTAGGGTCTTCCGTATATATACTCGGCCATCGTGGTATTTAGACGTGTTTCACGCTCACCAGCCGGTAGGGATGACCATCGATAGCGGTACCATTGGTAACATGATCCACCACACAGGCACCCAGCGACGTAACTGCTGTGTCACACCTATTTTTCAATCGGTTTACCATAGTAGGTGCTCGTCCCTACCTCAAGTCCTCGATGAGACATGCTTTTCATTCACCCGCAGCAGCCACGAGTTCATACCTCGTCCTCCTCCGAATCGAATATACACCTTGACCCCGCAACAATCTACTTTTCACAGATAACAGAGCTAATTTCAACTTTCTCCTGAATTGCCGATGACCTGCATCTGTGGAGGGAACACCGCACTAGATCTTCTCTAGGTTCATGTACAAGCCCTCCACAAATATGATCTCTGCCTCTCTGTTTTAAAGACTGTTATCAACCCCCCACAATATCCTAGGCTGGTTTTGGAACTCTTGTGCTTAACAGGCGAGCGCACACGCACATCGTGTTGTCGGCATGATTGTTCCGAGCGCGACACCGTGGGTCAGATGAAGCTCTTCTGCGAATCCAAATAGTCGATCTATACTACATTCTGCAATGCCTCATAAGAACTTGGCTACTGCTCGCACCATTACACTGCCCAAACCAGACGACCAGGTATGGATTTTCACTACTACGCTGCGTTTAGTAGGGGTCAGTTTAGTGCAAAATTGCGATAGTCACAGGCAAAGTGACCACCTTGCGAAATAGACGCCCAGGCTATCGCTTCAGACGCCAAACACTTAAGCACATATCTGATCAAGTCTCACCAAAAGGTCTGCATCCTGACAGACAGTAAGCCCTGCATGCACGCATACGAAAGGCTCACAAGTCTATGTTCGATTCCTCTCCACCGTCGGTCGATATGAAACATCAGTCGGGTATTTTTCCGGGTCAGTAATCCTGCCTTCCAATCTCGCTAGCCGCAAAGTAGCACCATGCTGCCATGCTGCCATGCTGTCAGATCTGATCTTTGTCGCATACCCCAAGCTGCAACACTAAACGTAAACCTTACACCCAACTTCAAATGTAGGGGTATAGCCGTCCTCTTGCCCCCCATCCGATACTGTCGGGGTATTCTTCGCTACAGACATCATTAATCGCTCCAGACAGTACAGCTCGCGCTTGTACTACGGGAGTCCGGCACTTCGCTGACACCCACAAGTCTGCCGGAGGACGAGCGCCATCACATTCTTGGTGAAGCTCTCATCTTCCTTCGCTTCAAAATGCGTTCTCTTGACGGACCCTTGCCTTGAGATACAATATTCACCAACCACCAAATTTCCCTACAGGACAAAGAAATCATCTTAGGTCAGCATGAGCAACGCCTGGCCAATCACCCGCACATTGAGAAGTCCAAGGCACCAGTTGCAAAGTTAGAGTCGTCCAGCAGGTAAAAATCTCTGTTAATGATCTCACATACACTGTGACCAGACCAACACCTAAGCCCGTGACCGCGTCCTAGTTGTGGCATTATCAAGGGTTTTTTTTTGCAAGATTAGAACGTTTGGAAGAGATGATTAACCATCGCAGTTATACACACCACTTGAGTAGCCTGTTTTTTTGTTTTGTTTTGTTTTGTTTTTTTCTTTCAGGCTTTATTTCAAAACTGCTTAAGTTAATTTTCTGCATAACTGCAATGAACAATCATGTGTTCATATCGTTCTCCGAAGAAAGTTTAATTTGTTGGCTTCCAATTCCGTAGTACATCCTACAAAGTGGAGACAACTGTCACCAACGCGCTTCAAATACAAATGCAGATTGATCAGGTGCTGAAACTCACCTCAGCAATCGTTACATACCCTGACTTCTCGCGCCATAACAAGCGTAAAATCTACACGAGGAATTTAACCCAGGAAGTTCCGTGCAATGATGAACTTACCTCTAGCAACAAGGACCCGTCCACCTCTCCAGCCATCCCTGATCCATAAGGAGATTCCTGTGTCGCTGATATTAGTCACCCTGATACATCTCGTCCTTCTCGCACATCTTTACGGATACGTCACCGCCCAGTTTGCTTTGATGACTCTGCTATAGTCGCTTCTGTTAGTGGTTAAAACGTCCTTTGATATTTTGTCCCAATCACTTTAGAACTTTAAGGAACAAGAGAAAGGAAGGAACACCAGAGCTGGCCAGCTGTACTTCTGCTGCATGAGTACGTAATTCGTTCCTTTTAGCTTCCCTCGTGTTTTGTACTCGCGTTTCTGAAGTCTCGCTTATTAGAGGTCATTAAGTTGTGTTACGGACCGTGTTGTCGATCTATCGATCTTCTATTTACTGGCACTTTTAAAATTAGAGGGCCGACTTGAAATTGAAATTGTTAGTGCTCTTTATTGGTTTACTTAGTGCAAATCCTGACTCTATTTTGGTCTAAAGAAGCAAAATCTCACGTGGTCTTATTGTTAGAATTATGTACTCTCAACGCCGCGGTCCGGGCTCAATCCTTGCAGATTCATATGCATAATTCAAGAGTACATGATGTTAGATGGGACGATTACGTACGACTGTCACATGTGAGGTAACTGAGAAAGGTCTTGTGTTCCATTTACAGGCCTACCATCATCTTTATATGACAATCATTATCTTTGTTGTACTTTTTTGCGCAGGTGGCGTGGGACAAAAATCTTTGTCACAGGTTTTGAAACAGGTTAGATTCATGTGGTTTTAATAGCTTTTCAAAGGAAACGAATTATGAATCCAACAAGAACATGTACAAGACCATCCTATAATGCGGATCGCACTAGTTTAATTCTCCAGCAGTATATAATAGGGTTTGATTGAGGAGTTTATTAACACAGCCATTGTAGCGTGTTCATAAGCCATTCTTACTGAGCGCGCGGGACCATTGATGGCTTCAATAACCATAGCTACTAAGAACGGGAGATAAAAAACCAGCAGCAAACCGTAAGCGTAGAGAACTGTTACGGCTGATTTTTTGCATTTAAGTACGGTAACAGTGTTGTTTTGTAAGTTAATCATTGTTTGGTTTGCGCGTTTATTTGGCGTTGATGCTTAAGAGTTATTTGGAATATTTTACTTGTGCAAAACGCAATCAATAGAAGGTTCGGCCCTGCTAAGATACCTGGAAAAATTACCCATTTGTCAAACCAAAACTTTATGATGGCGAGCAGAACAAACGATCCAAACTCCTACTATAACCATTATCACCCGTGGCACTGTGATCAGACTGCTGTACCGCAGATGCAGGGTTAAAGCGAGAAGTCGACCGATGCAGACTCCGATCAGGGTTAAGAAAGAAACTCCAGAAGTTATCCATCCGCAAAAGAACTGAATCATCCTCAGTTTGCAATACCGGCTGAAATGATCTAGAAGCTTCGCTACTTTGTAAGCAACGAAGCATGGCTGAACAACCATTCCGTCAAGAAGATCTGAGACCGCCAAACAAAATAGCAGCGTAAAAGATGGCGAATGAAGTTGTCGTGTTTTGCAAATTACAAGCATGACGATGCCATTTTCCAGTATTGCGCTCAGCGAGAACAGTGTAGTAATAACACACGACAAGATGCTTGCTGTGACATCATGTCTCTGTTCCCAATAAACTTTAAGGAAAAAGCATTCGAAGCTTGTTGAGTTCATCTGAAAGCCAAAGTTGCGGATAACGACCGATACTGATTTGCGATGTCCAGAGAAAAAGCGAAACTAATGTGATAAATAAAAGGGAAATCGCACTGGTTCATGCATTAAGTTTTAAATTGCGTGTTCATCTATTATAAATAAGTGTACTATGTCGGTAGAAAAGACAAATGGAGCCAATTTTAATTGTCAAAATTCAAGGGATCGCTTTTTTATGGTGCTTATTGAGCTTTAGATATATTATTCGTTAGTAACAACAAAACACGCGATATTTGTTGTTATTCCTTTATTAATATTATTATTGTTATTATTATTATTATTATTATTATTATTTATGTGCGATCAAATCAAAATAGAGCTGAGGGTTGTAGAAGAACGTATGCAAAACTAACATGTTTATTTTAAAGATTATTTATGCTTTGTGAAGAAAAGCTTGGCCCGAAGCATATGGCCGGCCTTTCAAGTGTTTTAAGCCGCGCATTTTGGAATTACATGTGCCTGATATTAACACATACCTTCGAGTCCTTCGTTGATAAACATTTCTCTAAAAGCCAGATGCACTGCAACATTCATTGCGATTGATCTGGCCATGTTAACCTCGCATCTGGCGAATTTTCTTTGGCTCTATATGTACCTTTTGTTTGTATTTTCACATGAATGCTCTCCGCTCACTTTCTATGGTTGAGTGACAATGATTGCCATGACTTGTTAATAGCCAATCAAAATCACTCCCAAAAAGCAATTCTCGCGGCGGGATCGCGTTGAGCGCAGGCGTGGTACGAAGTATCTTCCTTTCAATAAGCAAATATTGGATTTAAAAGAAAATGAAAATGGGATTGTAATCTTCTTCTTCTTCTTCTTCTTCTTCTTTTCATTTATTCATGATCCATGGCCATTTCTGCTCAATACAACAAAGGACAAATTCAGAAGATGGAAAAAAATTTGAATTCAAATGTACCCGCCCACTCATTTCTACATATACCTTATTTTAACTTACGTAAACTTGATTTTAAAAAAAATGGAATTGGAAGCGGCAAATTTTGGCGAGACTGCTTAAAGAAATTGAATTTCGCGATGCTTTTCAAATATTGATCCCAATCAACAAACAAATAGTCTCAGAGTCATACCCACAGATAATTTATTTTAGTCTTTTTGGACAAACCTATTTTACAATGATATTGGACGAAATGAAATGCTGGCATACTCGTTTCCGACGAAGCGCAACGTCTTACTTCAAAGGTAAACATTTACGTTATGAATTTTGCATGTCGTATAATTGCGAGGAATATATCGCTCGAGAGAAACAACGCGCAAGTATAAAAACGCTACATAATTATCTAAGGTGACGTTGAGATATAAAGGGTTTTACGCCGGGAGATTTAACTTTGTGTCCTTAATTTTTGGTATAATTTTTTTTTACAAGTGAATATATGAAAGATCATATATTTGAACTACTGCCCAAAAAGATATGAAGACATGATTGATTGACAACTTAAGCAACTGTGAAATTAAAGCTTGAAAAAAATTCCGGCTTGAACGGGATTCGAACCAGCCCATGACCTCTGCGATACCGGTGCAGTGCTCTGCCAAGTGAGCTATGAAGCCAACTGGGAGCTGGTCACTTTGTGAGTTCTTTAATAATATACCCGTAGATGATATTTGAACTGCGGAGAAAGATATGAAGACAAGATGGTCATCGCAGTTAAGTTCATAACTTTTTTTCGCGGGCCTTTAATTTCGTAATCGTTTCGCTATCGTGGAAATGGAAATAAGATAGGCAACAATCAGAAAGATCAAACAAGTTTACCTTACTGTTACGTCGCTGCGTTCAATCTTCTTCCTAGAAGTTAACTACCAATATATTCATCTGCACTGTACTATCGGACACAACTGGGCTGCATAAAATGAGCAAAACTGTTATTTCGGGGAAAAGACAGGAAGCAACTTTAACGGAAGATAAAATTTCCGGGAATCGTGTGACTGTAAAATTACCGAGACCCAGAGATACAAAAGAAAATACTCAATAATAATACAAAACAAACAAACAAACAAACGGGAAAATCCTCAAGAAATATTCTCTTCAGTTTAAAACCTGGTGCAAGACCTCAACACTCCTCTGACCCTCACATTTCTGGCAGTTTAATTTCACGCTGGGTATTTATTGAGCATGCGATTTCTCGAACTGCGGTTACTGATCATAAATCAATAAAGCCACCATGAAAATCTACACCGGCAGCAAAATTGCTACACTCGATAAATAATTAATTCTGATCGCTGTAGAAGCTGTTTTTCTTTCTTTTTTTTTTAATTATGGCTCTCACATAGAAAGTTGCTTCTTATGGAGTGAAAATGAGACTTCTAGATTTTACCTTACTCCTTTTCGTTTTGATTTTAAAGCCATGGAATTGTACCACTGGTCGTCACGGTAGTACTTCCAAGAAATTTATAAAGCCATGCTTTGATGGAGACGAAATTGAAAACACGTGCTCAGAACCAAGCGATTCTTGCCACGAGAAGCTAGGAACCGAGTTTAAGCTCGTCCGTTTGGAGGGATTTAAGGTAAGATGTAACTGTCAAAGCTAAATGTACAGCCGAAACTGGAACTGCGTTATCGACCAATTCCATTTAAACCGGCTACCGACTGTTCCTTAGGTGTAATTTTCAAATCGTTAGAAATTTTTAAACATTAGAAAGCGGCCATTATTATTATTAGAAGCTTGCTGGTGGCTCAAGAGACTCAGTGGAATTGTTATTTTCCCTTCTTTTATTTTGTATATTTTTCGTAGCCTGCGTACTACGTCCGCCCCCTCCGCCTCTCTCCGATTTTTTTTGAGCGGAAGAGGCGGATGTACACAGACTAACTTTTCACGGCATTTATTGATTTCAAACTTTTCTTTTTCAGGGTCTTACAACCACAATTACCCGCAAAAACCCGCGTAAAAAGAACACACAAAGAGTGGGACGAATACACTAGTTCTCTTAAGCCTGGTTCTCACATCCCGCCGACCCACCTGCGACGAAGTCGCCAGTTGCAACTGATAACGTTCGTTGATCTGTCCCTGTGGGTCCGTAGGCGCATCTGCGATGAATCGCCGACGTGTTCAAATTTGCACGAAGTGCAAACCGAATTGCGCTATTTTTAATCATTTTACCTTTAAATATGGATCGAATCTTCTTACTGAAGTACGTTGCGTCCGCGGATGATATAATGTTCACATAAAATATTTTAATCGCCGACAACCGCCGGCTTGCCTGTGAAGTTGAATTCAGCTCAACTTCGCAGGCAAGCCGGCGGTCAAGGTCTGGGATAGATTATGATTCGGCGCTAAATGTGCACATATGCCGTCACGGTGTCCCAGGCCCAGGTATGTCGGCGGCATATGAGAGCCAGGCGTAATGTTTCCTTTTTTATGGAAACAAGCTGACCGTTTTTGCGCAACATCGATTGACCTGAGCTGGCATTAAAACGTAATCAAAGCTTTTTCTATCTTCAACAATTCAGCCAATCTTGATCATTCATCTTTGTGTGCAAGGCGAACGTACGGCTTGTATGAGCTAAGATACTTAGTCATAATTAACACTATTTATTCAAAATAATTTATTACTTGCAGTATTTTTAATCTCAACGTTCTGCTCAGACAGGACACGTGCAGTGGATGGAGGTCGGTGACGGAAAGAAGAAAGTCAAGCTCATAACACGAGCGATGAAACCTTTAATACTCGGTATGGCATGCATTTGTTTTATTTTTCATTGCTCTGTATGTCGTCTTTTATATTGTAGCATTGCTATGAACGTAGCTCTGCTGTTTTGGAAACGTCTTCATGTCAGCTATATGAATCTATCCAGCTTAAATCCATCGGAAACTTTAAATACGGTGTTCATTTTAACCATGCACCCTCTACGAATCTACAGCAAAGTATTTGTTCTAGTCGACTAACGCTGAGTGGAATTACAACAAAGGTGCATCTCTTTTTTTCTGATTCTGAGTGCTTTGACGCTTTAACTAATATGGCTCGAACCAAATTAGCTGTTATTTGAAGCGCATATAAATGTAGTAGGAAAAATAAATCTAATAAGACTAGTCTTTTGATAATTTTGTTCAATTTTGGTATATTGGATAAATGGGAGTTAGTTCTTTCGAAATGATTCAGAATGTTTGAACCAGCGCCTCACATAAGAGGGTCTCTTGACGTCATGTAAAGTGTCTTAGAGCGGAGAGGTGTCCGTAAAAGACAGATTAAAAATGAGGGGTTTGTGTGGCGACCACGACGAAGTGTCTGGCAACCTCATTTCCAGGGTCTCTCATCTTCTAGCTGTCTCCTCTCTCTCTCCGGGAGGGTGGGAAGATAAGAGACCCTGGGAACGAGGTTGAAGGAACTCGATCATTTTTCCGCGTAACGTTTCCGTTCGCGGAGGTTCAACTGTCTTCGAGCTTTTGTGATGATGGGTTAGAGACTTTCTAATTCTATATTTGTTACGGTGGCACTTTGAATTCCGTTAGAAATCTCCTTCATGCTTTTTTTACTGTTACTTAAATTTAAGAAATTCCTGAGTTCTTATCAGATGAGGAGTGTGATCACATCATCTCACTAGCTAAAGAAAGCGGACTTCAAACAAGTACGTCAGGTTTTTTCAACTACGAGGCAGACTTAGATGCGGTCTTGGCGATAGCCGGTGAGGATGCGTTAAAATTTTAACTTTTTTTGCACCTTGTCGTTTGCTTTATTGATATTCCACTGAACTGATTAGTAATTGCATTCAGCTGAAAGACGTGCGATACAAGGGGTCTTTTCCACTGCCGCTTTCTATTCAGTCATCACTGAAAGAGCGGGAAACCACTGGCGCTTTCCCTTAAGAGGCCCTGCGCCTAAGAAACGACCGATGATTTCCGGCTAAAAAATAAAATCGGCCTATTTTTATCTCTCAAGTAGAGGTTACCGAATACTATTTAAAAATGTATTTGTTTTGTTTCAGTTTCGCTTTAAACCAAAAATATCGAGCCGCAAAGTTTTTCCGTCTGAAAGCAGCAAAATCAGGCCGAAAATAAGCCCCCGCAAAAAACTGTTTAGAAATTACTATCGCAACGCAAAATAATGAGAAAACTACACAGTGTTGAAGAAAAAGGCCTTTTAATGCAATATCATTCGATAAACATCAAAAAACTGCCGAAGCGATTAACAAATAAAGTTTCAAATATTGCATACTAAATTAGATGGAGCGTTGGAGCTGATTTTAAAATAATTATTTCTCAAAAGTTCAACGCTTTTGAAAGCAATCACAGTGATGAATGAGACATTGGAGGGATACAAATCACGTTTCTGGAAAAATGTTTTTCGGCCAAAGTATATTGACCTTGTACAAAGCGTTCAAAGTTACCGTTTTTACCGTTATCCTGCTACTTCGGCGAAACACTTCTCTTTTGCCAATACGGCCGTGGATAGCGTGGTAAACCCCACTTTAAACCTTGCTAGGCATTCAAAGACCGTCCTAAGTAGAAGGAAGTAGAATTAAAAGAGAAAGGAAGATGAAAAATACACACAAAAAGAAAATAACTCGAAATTACCATCTGCTAACGAAAGTTGAATCTGGAAAATGTCGTCGCGTGACAGCGGCCATTGACGTCATTTGTACCAATAGCGGTGGAATCCAAACGAATGCACAAACAGGAAAACAATTTTTCCCGGCTAGAAAACGTTTAGTGGAACAATGTTATGTTATTTTTCACAAATGATGGTCACTCAAAAAGAAAAACTTCCCCAACCGCCACACCGTTTTGGCCGCAGCGTGATCTGAGTTATGGGTCACGACTGGATCTCTAGCCGCTGACCACCCGAAGGACATTGCAGACTCGTTTTCCCACGCTCTTGCGACCTTTACGTGACAAATGACGTCATTGGCCGCTGTCACGCGACGACATTTTCCAGATTCAACTTTCGTTAGCAGATGGTAATTTCGAGTTATTTTCTTTTTCTGCGTATTTTTCATCTTCCTTTCTCTTTCAATTCTACATCCTTCTACTCAGGATAGTCTCTGAATGCCTAGCAAGGTTTAAAGTGGCGTTTACCACGCCATCCACGGCCGTATTGGCAAGAGAGAAGCGTTTCGCCGAAGTAGCAGGATAACGGTAAAAACGGTAACTTTGAACGCTTTGTACAAGGTCAATATACTTTGGCCGAAAAACATTTTTCCAGAAACGTGATTTGTATCCCTCCAATGTCTCATTCATCACTGTGATTGCTTTCAAAAGCGTTGAACTTTTGAGAAATAATTATTTTAAAATCAGCTCCAACGCTCCATCTAATTTAGTATGCAATATTTGAAACTTTATTTGTTAATCGCTTCGGCAGTTTTTTGATGTTTATCGAATGATATTGCATTAAAAGGCCTTTTTCTTCAACACTGTGTAGTTTTCTCATTATTTTGCGTTGCGATAGTAATTTCTAAACAGTTTTATGCGGGGGCTTATTTTCGGCCTTATTTTGCTGCTTTCAGACGGAAAAACTTTGCGGCTCGATATTTTTGGTTTAAAGCGAAACTGAAACAAAAGAAATTCATTTTTAAATAGTATTCGGTAACCTCTACTTGGGAGATAAAAATAGGCCGATTTTATTTTTTAGCCGGAAATCATCGGTCGTTTCTTAGGTGCAGGGCCTCTTAAGTCGTCACTGAAAGAGCGGGAAACAGGGAACACGGGATTTCCTGACTAAAATTACGATCGATTTCCAGTTTAAAATCAAGATCGAACATCATTTCCACCCAACTTCGCACAAACCTGCTGGAAGTGGAGCAAGAGGGCGAGGCGCTATTACAAGTCAGTCAGTCAATTATTCATTCATTAGGTGACAGCAGGCTCCTGGTGACAGTCATGTTCAGTCCAAACAGTAACTAAGCAAAACTTTTTTCAGACAGAAATTGGACCCTCCCACAAGAAACATCATTTGCTGAAAACTTTGACGCTTGGGATGACAATAGGGATGGCTTTATCAATGCTCAAGAGGTATCTTTTAACATGACAAGTAGGCGTGTTAAAGAGTTTTCAGTGAGAAATATCATCATTAAACTAAAAGATTACATGTTCCAGCTCTCATCAGATTGATTTCATCCTAGATACTAGTTATGGGCACGTAGAGAACAGAACTGACCTTCTAGGCTTTTTGATGTATTTTGTTTGGAACATGAACAAAAAAAAAAATACGGTTTAAACGTAACCGAGCACTATTTTTCATTATTTTCTTTTGACATGTTATCATGATCAAGTCCCAGCGAAATGGCTTTGAAATGTTCGCATGAGTAATCATCACGAAAAACAGTATTAATAATTTCAATTTTAATATATAATTCAAACAGGGCCGTAGCCAGAAAAAAACATTATTATATGGCTGTGTCTCACAAGGACTGGGAACTACCGAATTCACGAATTTGATTGGCTGAAATCGATATTGACCACGGTCTAGATTTTCCCATCTAGACCGGCATCTGTAGACCGGTTTCATTTTGCGTTGAAAAAGTAGCAAACTAAAATACAAAAATGTTCAACATTTTCTTTTATTTTCTTCTCAATCATTTATGGAAGTGCCAAAAAGCCTGATGACAAAAAAACAAGTAAAGAGGACGAGCAAATTTCGGCAGGTTTAAGTTAAGCTTATCGCCGTTCGCTAGCAAAATGTCAGCAAACCAGTTACATTAAACGAATTAAAGTTTTCTTTTTTGCCATATAATAAACATCTTATTAACCGAGCTAAGTCGGTCTGTATGGGAGAATCTTGACCTCGGTCGTGTGTACAGACCTCACTGCGTTCGGTCTGTACTCACGACCTCGGTCAAGATTCCCCCATGCATACAGACCTCCTGCTCGGTTAATGAGAGCTAAATAATGACTGAGGCAATATCCTTGGTTTAATTATCTTCCTTGGTATTAAGACTGTTTATGATTGCAAAAACAACAAACACGACCAAAAAAAAAAAAAGCCAAACAAAGAAAAAAACACTGACTGAGGCAGGTGCCTCTGTTTGCCTGTTACTAGCTACGGACCTGTCCAAATAGGCCACGTTCGGTATATCAACATTCTAACATGGTTCCGAGGCTTTTGGGTCAAAATTGTAAGCTTTTAAAGTTTCTTTTGTCCCTCAATTCCCAAAAGAGACTTGAATAGAAAGGAACCAACACCAACTATACGGGTTTGTGCTGAAAGGCTCAGAGCCACGTTAGAATATTGATATATCGAACGTGGAGTATTGAAAACCCATTAAACTTAATTTAAGATCTGACCTATATCTTAAAAGTTAGGTCTAAACTAACCAAATAAACTTGCTGACGTCTTTTATTAATTGTGGAAGGTGAAGACGTTTGCTCAGAAACACAAGCAGCTTCATCTGGATGAGGATGATCTGCACGACATGTAAGACAAATGGATAAGTCTTTCCACTTTGTAATCAACTTCGTAACATTTCTGGATTTGTAATTAAGCGTTATTTTACAAATTAATCGACCATTTTTTTCTTCTTTTTAATTTTGTTTTGAAAAATGTAGCTAGTAAGTATAAAGCGCTTTAATGTTCCTAATATTATAAGAGATGTTTTCATTTTCGATCTACTTTTTAGGTTTGAACGCCTACAGGTTAATAATGAACTCACAAAAGGTAAGTACATATCACGGTCGATTGTCTTAATTTTACAATGTATACTCAAACATCCAATTGGGCTATAGAAAATAGGGGTATATCGATCTGATTAGCTAAGGCAAACTTTCTATTCTTTTCCTTTCTTTTTATGTCAACTGACTACCTGGCTGTCTGCAGTTGAATAGTTATCAGAAAAACAACTGTTATTTTCATTTCAGGGAGATTAACAATGCAGTCATTTAACATGAATATTAAGAAGATTCTCCGGTACATGGATTTCTTGAAAAACAATAGTCCACGCCACAGATTCCGTTTTAGTCAACAGGCCTGGCTACCACAGGACAAAACCGCTGACCCTGTTTTGAGACGGCTCCACGAAAGGTTATTTCTCCCAAATAACAATAATAATAAATATATAATAATAATAAAGTAACTAGAGCGCGATGTCCCGTAGATAAGCGCAGCTGCCATAATTTGCAACGTTTTTCCAGCTTGCAACTGACTGCGAGACAAGTTGCAGATCAGAAAATGCCGCATGTTATATTGCGACTTAAAACCAAACTTTTTTGTTTTACAGGATCCTTAAGTTAACCAAGCTGCCGAGAAAAATAGTTCAGGGTGGAGAACCAATGCAGGTCAAAGATTTAATTTAGTAATGCGCACGCACTTGCTATACACGTACCTGTAAATGTGATGTGTTGAATTCGTGCAAAAGACACGTACTGTCTTAATGAATAAATCTGCGAGAGAACAACTTATCGAAGCCATAATTTTCAGAGTAAAAGAAAATAAAAACGACTTTAGATTTTGATTTAACAGCTTTTTAATCGCTTCCCAAGCCGGGAATCGAACCCGGGCCGCGGCGGTGAGAGCGCCGAATCCTAACACTAGACCACGTAGGATTGCTCGTTTGAATAAACAAGAATTTAAGGTCCGGCTTGCTTAGAACAGATTGTGCGATCCAAGGGATAGGACGTGTTCTCGGCAAAACATTAAAGAAAGGAGAAGAAAAAAACCCATTTTCGGGAAACACTTTTTCATTTTCATCAAATTTGTTCGTTGCGGTTTTTTAAGGGTTGTTACGGAAGCATGTCTCTCTTTAGTTGTAATTTGATTTAAATGTTTGCGATCTGTAGACTTTTTTTTTTTTTCACTAAATATTCGGTGTCATCTGTCCAACTTCATCAGAGTGTAAAGTGGATATTTCTTATAACGTAGCTTACATCCATTTTTCACCCTGATGAACGTGCACAGATGCAACCGAAAATTCAGTGAACAAAAACCTACAGATCGGATATATTTAGGTCGTATAATCAGTGTCCACCAATCGCAATAATCGAACTATCTTAAGTTGTACATAAGTTTAGGTAATTAAACAGTTAAAACTGATTTGGAAGGACCCTTCAAGAAAAGAAAAAAAGAGACTTTCCCACGCCGGGAATTGAACCCGGGCAGCGGCGGTGAAAGCGCCGAATCCTAACCACTAGACCACGTGGGAATCCTATCTTAACCAGGTTTCCGCCTTAGAGTCAATCAACAGTTACGAAAATTTCAAATGTATGATTGACAGGTCTAGTTACTGAAAAAAAAAATTGACACATTTTGTAGGCACAGAACGGCTTTGATGCACTGATAAGGCGCAAACATTATAAAAATGTTGCACTATAAAAGACTATTGACACGTATAATAAGCACTTAATTACTGGCCCCAAGGGAAACAGAGAGTTTGTTTCCACTCGACGTGTATGCTAAGTTCCCCTCGCCTTCGCCTCGGGGAACATTAAGGTCGAGGGAAAACAAAACTCACCGTTTGCCGTGGGGCCAGTCATTAAGTGTTTTGTTATACCTCTCAACTCAAATATAGTAAAAACTGCGAAACAATTCTTTGCTTGAAGCCGGAGGCAAAACAAATTTGCCTCGGTTTCAAGGTGCACGACCTAATCATGTGCGAGTCGAAAATTCAAGTCATTATCTCCCTAGGGAGTTAGTGAGTTTTGCTCCCCTTAGGGTGTCAGTGAGTTTTGACCCACGGCACGTGACACGTTCTCCACCTATCGGAAATTGTATTTGAGTTGGGAGGTATAACAACGAACTATGTTTTCTAGGTTGTTAAGTACGAAAAGTTCGGCCATTTCCATGCACACATGGATTCTACCATCAAAGACCCTAATGTTCCTTGCTGTCATCAGAATTATCTCAGAGCATCCGACTGCAGAGTCTGCAGGTTGGTTATTTATTAAAGCCATGCGTAGTCCCCATATTACAAAAGGCATAACTTGAAATACTGCAGTTAACACCAAAGACAAGGGACATGCTTCAGCAGCCATTTCTTTATGACTACTGAACCATTTTCAAACCGGGCTCTGTCCAGTGGCGTTTCTTGTTAATTTACTTTCAGACACAGTGGCAAATTTCGTCAGCTGTTACTAAAATATTGAAAAAGCTATGACCAGTTTTCAAGTCAGAAACTACATCTTGAAGAGAAAAGAGACTAGAAGTCTCCATAAAAGGGCAGTATGACCCATCACCTTTTGTCTCTTCATGTTTATGCTTGAACTCTCTCTATACATGTACATTGATGCATTTCATAATTCTTTCATCTGTTTAATGCTTTCATCTGTTTTTTTTTTTCTATCTTTTTTTCAGATTTATAACGATCCTGTATTTCCTTAACAATGTAGAAGAAGGAGGGCAGACAGCCTTTTTGATGGCAGATAACACTACAATCACTCCAGAAGTAAGTAATTAACCCCAGTGAATTGTAATGAAGTGAACTGAGCTTGCAAGTTTGCACACCAGTTAGTTACTGATCAATGCAGGACGAGATGACTGACCAGTAACCAAAACTCTTACCACATCTGTGTACATCCCACGTAGTCTAGTGGTTAGGATTTGGCGCTCTCACCGCCGCGGCCCGGGTTCGATACCCGGCGTGGGAATTTGCTTTTTTTCTGCTTTTCTTTTGGATTCAAAGCGTCAGTGAGTAGTTAATTAGGCAAAGAAGTTCACAGTAGTTGTTTAGTTGTCAAGATATTTGCTGAGAAATGTTGCTTGGCGCCTTGGTCTAGAAACAAACTGGTTCAATACAAGACAAAAAGTCAAAACCGCAGCTGCAGCAAACTATGAAAACTAAACAATAACAATACACACGGTCATTACATATCAGTTTTATGTCCTGCACTATTTAATGGAGGAAAAAAACCCTGAAAATTCTTTGAATGGAAACTAATCATTTATTTGATTGGGAATAGAGCGTAACTACATGTAGTGTCAAGTCAGTTGAGAGTTGGCCAAGTTATAGTAAAACAAGTAGTTAACATTTTGGCCCGATTATCAAATGAGATAAAAATCAACTTGAATGATAATCTTAAGACATCGTGTTGGTCCATGAAATTCTGATCCCCTCGGAGGTGTTCTAACCTGGCCAGTTTGATGTTCACTTAGAGAACATAACGAAGTCTTTTTATTACTTTATAATATTTTTAGGAAATTGAAAGAACGGATGAGATCAATCTGAGTATGAATTGCCGTTCGGCCGATCTTATTCTGCCACCAAAGAAAGGCACCGCCATCATGTGGTATAACAACTTTATTGACCCCGACAGCGGTCTGCTTGGGTCCGTGGACCGTCGTACATTGCACGGCGGGTGTGACGTCATCAGAGGAGAGAAATGGATCGCTAACAATTGGCTGACGGCGCCTACCAAGCACTCAAGATACATTAAGAGCATGTTTGACACGGGATTCGATTGAAAATCTCAGTCCATTTAATTTACTAGTTAGTCTCCTCGTGATAACAAAACAATTGTCGAGTATGTGTTCCACAACATGCGTTGAGTTGTGCTTTAGCTTTGTTCTGTATTAGTAGTGCTTTTTAGACGGTTATTAGTGCTATGATCACTGTATGGAAACTGTACGTAAGGGTTGTCCTCCACGCGTCTATACTGAGCCAATATTAACTTGAAGTTGATAAAGCTCAACAGCCTTTCGTAAAGAAATTGTGAAGCTGACTTCTCGAGCTTTAACCTTTCTCGTGGGAGCAATGTCAGCGAACAGTTCAAGACACAAGCGAAATTAAAGACATGTGAAATGATAAACACTTGCCTATTTACCAGCGCGTATGGGCGCAATGCACAATAAATCGTATTGGCGTTATAATGCGTCTACGATTCCAAAACAACTCAGTCCGCCCTATTAGAAGAAACTGTATCGTAGCCAATGTTATGAATAAAGACGATGACTGCAAAACACTTTCCAAAACACTTTCCAAAACGCTTTCCAAAATAAAGTGAAGATAAATGCGAAACTGTTTGCCATAACACTGCGCCTGCGTACCTGTTTAAAGGGTGCCAGTTGTATGATGTTCGGATGGCCGAATCGACGTTTAGTACGTCTCAGTCTTCCTTGTCTTCTCGTGTGTCGTGTTCTGTGGCTGAATCGACGTCTGGTCTTGCTACTATAGGTGTTCCAATAAAGCGTCCCCGTCTTGAGTCTACTCCTGTTGCCTTTTACTAAAGATTTCCGAGGATGAGGACAACTCGAATGAGTCTTTAGACTAATTTTTCGTCGCCCTGCCTCTTGGCAGAGCTCATAACTTAACAAATGAAGTGTATACGCGGTTATTGACCAAACTTTTTTGGTCAAGATGGCTGGATATTGGCCAAGTTCCTTAGCGTGTTTTTGGACTGAGACGGACGGAGAAAGAGGCCAATATCCAGCCATCTTGACCGAATAAGCTTGTTCAATAAAGGATTTATTAGTATAAGACTTTCGAGGAAATTGTCCTTGCGGGACAGCAGGTAGTCCCGAGCGGGCATGATGGCGCCATCTTGCCCGCTCGGAGAGTCAATTATAGCGCTAGGTTTGGTTTATCTTGCCCGTTCACGGAGCTAGCCATATAATAAACGACGTTTCTCTGACCGCTTCCACTAGTTAGGGTTGACCTATCAGCATTATCAGCACGAGCATATTTTAAGAAAGTCCAGTACATACAGAACTACGTGTGTATTTGGGTTTACGTACGTTAAATGCAGCATTCCTGTAACCATTGTTCAATCTTGTAACTCCTATCTATCTAGCCACCACCCTCACCTACCCCGCTGCTGCCTCCCTACCCCTCTCCCTACCCCCACCCCATTGTTTACATGGTTAAGTTTGGCCCTCAAAAGACATCAATAAAACTTTCAGATTACCAAATTAAATGCTTCAAGCATGATATTTTTCGTACGTTTTGCCGAAATGTTCTCCTATTTTCAGGATTTGCAAAAAAAGAGATGATCTTTTCCCATTTAGTTAGTCAACAATCAGCTAATGTTAGCGAATATCATTATTGATTTTCCCGTTTTCTGTTAAAATTCAGGCTATGAAGTGCACAAGTAAGTAAGAGGACACCAATAGCCTTTGGTTATAAACATTGACTACCGAAGGTAAATAAAAGTCGTTTATTTACTGATCGAAAACAAGAAACGAAAACGAAAGGAAAATAGTTGAAAATAACGATTACATTCCCACGCCGGGAATAGAACCCGGGCCGCGGCGGAGAGAGCGCCGAATCCTAACCACTGGACCACGTGGGATTGCAGTATTTTGTAACATCAATTTTCCCAATTTGTTGAGCTGCGTGATTGCTGATCTGGCAGCCAAAAAAAAAACAAAAAAAAAAAATTCCTTATCTTTTCTGAGAGCAACGATATAGGAAGTTTTTTGCTCCTTATTTTCCGAATTTGCTCCTCACTATCTCCGTTGCAAGCCGCTATTAACGATCTGAGAAAACTCCCGTTGCAAATTGGTTACCCTCGATGCAAGGTCGTAACACGTTAAACATTAACGATGTATTAAAGACCATTGAACAAGAATAGAAGTAAGCCAAATAACCCTGTTCAAGTTACAGTTCCCCAAAAAGATATCTTAAACCTGTCACCCTACTTATGTCCTGACAGTAACCAAATCAAGGGTGCGTTTCTTTAGGGTGATCCGGATCCGGATCAGTGATCCAAGATCACTCGGATCATGGTGCATCAAAGGAACCTACGAATCCACTCTGGTCACGGATTCATCGGTTCCTTTGATGCACCATGATCCGAGTGATCTTGGATCACTGATCCTGGTCCAGATCATCCCAAAGGGACGCACCCTAGATCTCCTCTTTTGTCAACCTCAAGATCATATTTCAGAACACATGCCGCATCAAATCTCACTTTCCATACAAAATTCACTTCAACCGCTCTCAGAAATCCAAAGTCATCTATAAAGCCGGTTTCTGGGGCTGTAATTAATGAATTATCTGACGTGAGCAAAACAAAACGAAGACTCCTTGACAGGAAAACGGAAAATTACAAGGCCCCTGCTAAAATTGACCATTCATTAGCCATTGCTGATCATGTGAGAACCACTGGTGGGTCACAACATAAAATGGGATCACTTTGACATTCTAGCGTCCGACAAAACTGACTTTCTATGATTGCAGAATTGAGGAGATTCTGTTCATTCAAGAGCTTAAGACTTCACTAAGATAGTGACACTGTCAGTACTGAAAAGTTGTTGCTTTACTAGCTGTTACTCATGCTGAATACGCGCATGCGTATTTGCAGACTTCAGTACATTTATGTCCCACACGCTGTGTAGCATCTTGTACAACAAAACACCTAGTATCCAAAATCCACAGTAACTCTGGGTTTCCTTCAACACGCACAAATCTTTCGCCTTTTACTAAAGATTTCTGTGGAGGAGAACAACTCGAATGAGTCTATTGACCAATTTTTGGAAGCTCTGCCTGTTGGCGGGGCTCATAATTTAACAGATGAAGTATACCACGTTTCTACCGCTTCAGTCAATAATGGTTGACCTCGTAGTATCAGCATGAGGATATTTTAGGCAGTCTAACACAGGAACATTGAGTTTCTCGCGTAGAAGCCATCTTTATGATACGTGGACACGTTAAGTCTTTAAACTCGCGGAAAGGGTTTTCGGCTGATTTTTTTTCTAATTCGGCTTCATTTTTTCCGCGAAATGGACTCGATTCAACGTATTTTAATTAATCATTGTACCTACAGAAACGTTTTGAACTCGTATGAAATGAGGCGTCAAAACTGCTCCTCAATATTTGTGCCATTCCTATTTTATACGCCAAATATCTTTGCGTACGTATACTCCTCAATACATGTGCATATGGGTTTACGCAATACAACATTCTTCTAACCATTTCTGGTAACTCATATCTACCTGGCCACTCCCGTTCCCTAACAACCTGCTGCTTTCCTACCCCTCTCCCTACCCCTACCCCCTTATTTACATGGCTAAATTTGGCTGTAAAAACACCAAAGTTCAGCATTCAGATCACTAAAATGAAACTTCATGGCACAATATATTCCGTAGACTTTTGCAAACTGTCAGGATTTGCAAAGAGATGATATTTTCCCATTTATTTATTCAACATTAGTTCATATTAATAACTATATCCCATTTAATGAAAAAGAAAAAAAAAGAGAAAAAGTTCCGTGCATACGGCGGCTACGCCCGCAGTACGAGCGGCAGTCAAAACTGAGCTGTCCTACCGAAACGACACGAAAATAGCCTTTTTCTTCACAACTAACAAAAACAAACACGATACTAAAGTTCTTTTTGCCCCTTTCCAATAGTTAACTTGAGAATTCTGGGTTTAATTTCTCGAGGTACAGCATATTTTGTTCAAAATAACACAACTATTATCCTACCTGGCGACACTCGACGAACTCGGCGAGCGAGCGCGAGTTGCCATGCCGAACGCCGAACACCCATTTTTGGCGCCAGATTAGAAGCTTGGAGACACAAAATGTTTGATTTTTTTTTACTTTTCACAATGTGATATGATATTTGGAATTGTAAATATCTTTTTCTGAATATTTAAAACCGTATCTAGTGAGAAAAGTTACCTGATTTCAATGCCATTCCTGTTAACTTACATTGACGTCAGGACAGTGAAGTTTTTCTCACCTGTTGAATTCTGATTGATCAATTCAAATTTCAGGCGAGCTAGCCGTATGCAAGGTCTGGCCATAAGAACACAATTATTAAGTACGAGAAACCCCCTAGCCTTTGGCTATAAACACTGACCAAAGGTAGATAAAGGTTGTTTATCTATTTTTAAATTTTTTTTCAGGAGTCAAATCAAAAACGAAAAGAAAAAAAGTATTTACATTCTCACGCCGGGAATCGAACCCGGGCTGCGGCGGTGAGAGCGCCGAATCCTAACCACTAGACCACGTGGGATGTTCACTAGGTTACAGGATCAGCTATAGAAACAACATTGCAAGGAGATTCCAGTATTTTGTAACATCAAATTTGCCAATTATTCTTATGAATTGCATGATTGTTGATTTTGCCAAGAATCTTGACGTTTTCTTAAAGTACAAGCATATTTCTATACTTGCCTATATGTTAATTTTGTTTTGTCTTGTTTGTTTGTTTGTTTGTTTGGGATTTTTGTCATTACTTCAGCTTAGAAAAGTTAGAGAAGACTTACATGAGGAAAAACACACAATTCCAAGACCGGGTTTCAAACCCGGGTTGTCGTAGCAGATAAATGTCTATAGGTCAATACCCTTAGGCATACCGAGTTGGTGAGAGCGTTAATCTCTAAACACAGAACTCTCAGAAAGGTTATACGTTGCGTTGCTCATGTGTTCAATTATTACGCAAAGAGACAAGCAAAGAAGAAGAAAAAAGAATTAAGCTAATTATTAATCAAATCCGATATCATGAGAACTTTTGATGTGATTTGAACACTTTGTTGGTGCTGTGAGCCAGGTGTTGGCGATCCACTTTTCTCCTTTATATTAATGACGTCACATCCAACGTGAATGGAATATCGGTCTAAATCTCCAAGACGACCGCTGTCTTTCCACTTTGTAATCAACTTCGTAACATTTCTGGATTTGTAATTGAGCGGCGTTATTTCACACATTAATCGACCATTTCTTTCTTCTTCTTAATTATGTTTTGAAAAATGTAGCCAGTAGGTATAAAGCGCTTTAATATTTCTAATATTCTAAGACATGTTTTCATTTTCGATCTACTTTTTAGGTTTGAACGCGTACAGCTTAACGGGACTTACAAATGGTAAGTGCACATGGTTCGATTGTATTAATTTTATAATGTATACTCAAACATCCCAATTGGGCTAAAATAGGGGATATATCGATTTCATTAGCTAAGGCAAACTTTCTCTAGTCTCTCTTTTCCTTTCTTTTTATGTGTGCTTTTGTGTCATTTTCCTGACCTGGGATTTATTTTCATTTAACTTTGATGTCAACTGACTACCTGGCTGCCTGTGCTTGAATAGTCATCAGAAAAACAAAACTTTTATTTTCATTTCAGGAAGATTAACTATGCAGTCATTTAGCAAGTTGAATATTAAGAAGATTCTCCGGTACATGGATTTCTTGAAAACAATAGTCCACGACACAGATTCGGTTTTAGTCAACAGGCCTGGCTACCACAAGGCAAAACCGCTGACCTTGTTTTGAGACCTCTCTACGAAAGGTCATTTCTTCCAAATACTGTAAGGTAACTAGAACGCGATGTCCCGTAGGTAAGCGTGGTTGCCATAATTTGCAAAACAGGTGTTAACGCGCGCAACAACGTTTTTCCAGCTTGAAACTGACTACGAGACAAGTTGCAGATCAGAAAATCCCGGATGTTATATTGCGACTTAAAAAAGAAACAGTTGCGGGAAACAGTTTTTCATTTTCATCAAGTTAGCTGATTTTTGGTGTTATTTGTTCGTTGGTTTTTTTTAAGGGCTGTTACGGAAGCATGTCTTCTCTTTAATTTTTAGCTGTAATTTGACTTAAATGTTTGCGATCTGCAGGGTTTTTTTTCCTGAATTTTCGGTGGCACCTGTCTAACTTCATCAGAGTGTAAAGTGGATGTTCGTTATAACGTAGCTTACATCCATTTTTCACCCTGATGAAGGTGGAAAGATGCCACCGAAAATTCAGTGAACAAAAATCTACAGCGGCCCGGGTTCGATTCCCGGCGTGGGAATTTTCCTTTTTCTGCCTTTTGTTTAGATTCAAAGCGCGTGTGGGTATTACTTACACAAAGTAGCTTACAGCAGTTGTTAGTTGTCAAGGTGCTTCCTGAAAGATTTTGGTTGACGGCTTGGCCTAGAGACGCGTATATCCAACGAGTAAATAACAAGACAAAAAGTCAAAACCGCAGCAAACTCTGAAAACTAATAAACAAAAACAATATACACGGTCATTACATATTCATTTTATATCCTGCACTCCTTAACTGAAGAAAACAACAAGCTTTTTTTGAATGGGAATTTAACATTTATTCACCTGAGAAGAGAGCTTAATTAGCTAGTGTCAATTCAGGTCAGAGTTGGCCAAGTAATAGTATTCAAACGTAATAGTGAAATAAGTGGTTAAAATTTGGCCCCATTAACAAATGTAATAAGAATCGACTTAAATGATAATCTTAAGACATCGTGTTGGTCCACTGAATTTGTGAGTCCAATTCTGATCCCCTCGGAGGTGTTCTAACCTGGCCAGTTTGATGTTCACTCAGAGAACATAACAAAATCTTGTTATTCCTTTATTGTATTTTAGGAAATTGAAAGAACGGATGAGTCTGTTGGTTCAAAGCGTTAGTGAGTAGTAATTACACACAGAAGTTCACAGTAGTTGTTTAGTTGTCAAGATATTTACTGAGATTTGTTAGTTGGCGCCTTGATCTAGAGACACACTGGTCCAATACAAGACAAATGGTCAAAACCGCAGCTGCAGCAAACTATGAAAACTAAACAAAAACAATACACACGGTAACTACATATCAGTTTTATGTCCTGCACTATTTAATGGAGGAAAAAAAACCTTGAAATTTCTTTGAATGGAAACTAGTCATTTATTTGATTGGGAATAGAGCGTAACTACATGTAGTGTCAAGTCAGTTGAGAGTTGGCCAAGTTATAGTAAAACAAGTAGTTAACATTTTGGCCCGATTATCAAATGTGATAAAAATCAACTTGAATGATAATCTTAAGAATGGCTGACTGTTAGGATCGAGAACCGCCGGTCAACGACCCATTTGGCAAATCGCTCATATTTTGCCCAAAGACACCCTTAGGTGACCTAATTCTAAAAATCATATTTCAAGGTTCCAGCGAATTTTTATTTTTCAGAAATTCGCGAAAATTTGAAAGCGCGGTCAAAGTGCGGTTTTTCGTGTAATAAAATGACCGAAATAAGGTGCGAGGACGAAGCGCTGGTAAAGTCTTAAAATAAATTCAATTGACTTCAAACTTCACACAAATGTGGAACAACCACTCTAATTTATTCCTCGTTTTAAACTAATCTCAGAGATGTTAATATAGTGGTTTTCCGAACCCTTTTAAAAACACCTATGAAACGTGTGAAAAATAACGGCAAAATATAGGTCATGTTTAACAACATAAAAATGCATCTGGTACCTCACTTTCCGATTATTTTACTTTACAGCCTAGAAATATCATTATTAAACATATATCATGCCAAGTTTCACGCTCGAACTCGCAGTATTTCCCTTTGAGAAAAATGAAAATCTACGTCAATGTGTTGGGCGCAAATAACACAATAATTATACACGAACAAGAGACAAATCAGTTTCAACGGCGAAAGTAAAAGGCCATCATTCATTAAAATCCCGTCAATTCACTGCTATCAGTAGAAACGTAATGTCCACTACATAGAAACTGTTTTTAGACGTTTTCGAAACATTGCGCGTTAACTTTGTTTAATTTCCTGTCCGCCGTCATGTCTAGTCTGTCATCGCGTGTATTTCATTAATGTAAACAATGTGAAATATCTTGAAGCAAATCAAAATCGCGCCCTTATTCTAATTTGGCAAACAGCCGACCTCCGTTCAAGTTCAAGAAGTCGAGGGGTTAATTCGGCAATGTATTACTGGTACAACAACAAAATCAAACCGAGGTCACAAAAGTGTAAGTCTAAAAGTGTAGTAGCAAGTCCCAAATAAATTTCGCCTATATAAAATGGAAACAAGAAGTGAAACGCTCTGACCCGAAACAAATAAACAAAATATTAATACGACTAATTTAATCCGAAAATGTTACAGAAAACATACCTAAAAGCCGTCGATTCCCCTCAATACCACTCCACATTGCCTTAAAGAGCCCAAGCTTTCTGCTGTAAGAATCAGGGGCCTCAGGAATCTGTTTTTATCATATCGGCAACCATGCTGCGTCGCTGATATTCGAGACTCAGTAAAAGTTGTCACACAACCGTACGAGCAGCCCAGTCACGCTTTCACTGCTCTTGCGCAAATGTTCAACATTTCGCAATTTACCTAAACCGATTACAAGTTTAAAGTAGTGACAGTAGATTGAAATGCGCTTCTTAAAGCTGACCTATCCAGGAGCAATTATTTCTTGTTCTTGAATGGCTCTTAGTTGTAGCTACAGTCGGGAAGGGGGCGGAGGGGGTACTCCTGGAAATTTCGGATATCTGTATGCAGTGGAAGATTAAGTGGTCTCCAGCTCTTAACGCCAACACTGACACACCAGATGATTCTCGAAGTATCACAAGGATCACTAAGCTAAATAATTTTGAGTTTAGTTCCGCTGAGTCAATTACCTGTTGGCGCACATATTGCATTGACCGTGGACAGGTGGAAAAACAGTTAAACCGGAAAAGCCCGGTGCACGTTGTAATTTAGCGTTGTCCAACAATCATATTTGACAGAATCTCAAGTTTTCTTTCGACACATACTGGGGTGACATACTCCTAGATGGGCGTGACCGGGAGCCATGAGTCAAGTCAGTCAACTCGCAAAGCTTAACAGAAGAGTGATAGTGAACCACTGGTGGAAGGACTGCAGATTGTCCCTACGCCTTACCCTGATAGGCCTCTGTTTTATTCTAATGAACTGATGCTGTGACAATAATACTATTTAGCTTTACGAACATGCTAATTGTCAAGGGTTTCTTTTGCAATTTAGTCAGACATCGCTCTCTCTTTATTTCTGCTGGAAACATCGTTCTCTAAAGGAGACTTCAGGTCATTTTCTAAAAAGGCACGAACACTGCGACCCCAACATCGGTGCCATTATCAACGGGTGTGACCGAGAAAGCGTCTGGTGATGCTTCCATGGACAGTAACCATGCATGGCAGGGGTGTATTAATGTCTTCAAGGCAGCTGCATTCGTGTCTTTCATAGCCTGTCCACTTTAGAGAGGCACTTGTCTCTGGAGAAATATACTCAGTCACTGGAGAGACTTTCCCTTATGGACTTAGCCAAAATGTGCTACAAACCCTGCCTGGAGCAACCGTTGGCGCGTTACTCAAAGCCACAATAGGTCACCAAGAAGCCCTTGTTGTTTCAAAAGAGGGTTGGGCTCTCAGGGCAGTCAGTGACAAGCAGCAATCGTATCTTATGGCAAAATTCCGCACTGGTCAAACGACAGGCCGAAAGCTTGACGTCGAAATGGTGGCGCGGGAAATACTGCAAAAGAAACCCTTGACAATTAGCATGTTCATAAAGCTAAATGGTATCATTGTCACAGCATCAGTTCATTAGAATAAAACAGAGGCCTATCAGGGTAAGGCGTAGGGACAATCTGCAGTCCTTCCACCAGTGGTTCACTATCACTCTTCTGTTAAGCTTTGCGAGTTGACTGACTTGACTCATGGCTCCCGGCCACGCCCATCTAGGAGTATGTCACCCCAGTATGTGTCGAAAGAAATCGTGAGATTCTATTAAATACGATTAGCATTACAACCTGACCGATTGCGTGTTGGACAACGCTAAATTACAATGTGCACCAGGGTTTTCCGGTTTAACTGTTTTTCCACCTGTCCACGGTCAATGCAATATGTGCGCCAACAGGTAATTGACTCAGCGGAACTAAACTCAAAATTATTTAGCTTAGTGATCCTTGTGATACTTCGAGAATCATCTGGTGTGTCAGTGTTGGCGTTAAGAGCTGGAGACCACTTAATCTTCCACTGCATACAGATATCCGAAATTTCCAGGAGTACCCCCTCCGCCCCCTTCCCGACTGTAGCTACAACTAAGAGCCATTCAAGAACAAGAAATAATTGCTCCTGGATAGGTCAGCTTTAAGAAGCGCATTTCAATCTACTGTCACTACTTTAAACTTGTAATCGGTTTAGGTAAATTGCGAAATGTTGAACATTTGCGCAAGAGCAGTGAAAGCGTGACTGGGCTGCTCGTACGGTTGTGTGACAACTTTTACTGAGTCTCGAATATCAGCGACGCAGCATGGTTGCCGATATGATAAAAACAGATTCCTGAGGCCCCTGATTCTTACAGCAGAAAGCTTGGGCTCTTTAAGGCAATGTGGAGTGGTATTGAGGGGAATCGACGGCTTTTAGGTATGTTTTCTGTAACATTTTCGGATTAAATTAGTCGTATTAATATTTTGTTTATTTGTTTCGGGTCAGAGCGTTTCACTTCTTGTTTCCATTTTAGAAAGGCGAAATTTATTTGGGACTTGCCACTACACTTTTAAACTTACACTTTTGATGACCGCGGTTTGATTTTGTTGTTGTACCAGTAATACATTGCCGAATTAACCTCTCGACTTCTTGAACTTGAACGGAGGTCGGCTGTTTGCCAAATTAGAATAAGGGCGCGATTTTGATTTGCTTCGAGATATTTCAACTCGATTAATTTACAGTCCTTTAACGTCCTTAATGCTAAACAGCATTCCAAGTTGACCCATTATTGTGTCTTAACGAACTTAAAGCGTTTTGATGAACCGAAAACATTAAGGTTACAGGAAATCTCTTGGGTCTGTCGTGAAAACCATTCACAGTGTTGTTTACATTAAGGAAATACACGCGATGACAGACTAGACATGACGGCGGACAGAAAATTAAACAAAGTTAACGCGCAATGTTTCGAAAACGTCTAAAAATAGTTTTTATGTAGTGGACATTACGTTTCTACTGATAGCAGTGAATTGACGGGATTTTAATGAATGATGGCCTTTTACTTTCGCCGTTGAAACTGATTTGTCTCTTGTTCGTGTATAATTATTGTGTTATTTGCGCCCAACACATTGACGTAGATTTTCATTTTTCTCAAAGGGAAATACTGCGAGTTCGAGCGTGAAACTTGGCATGATATATGTTTAATAATGATATTTCTAGGCTGTAAAGTAAAATAATCGGAAAGTGAGGTACCAGATGCATTTTTATGTTGTTAAACATGACCTATATTTTGCCGTTATTTTTCACACGTTTCATAGGTGTTTTTAAAAGGGTTCGGAAAACCACTATATTAACATCTCTGAGATTAGTTTAAAACGAGGAATAAATTAGAGTGGTTGTTCCACATTTGTGTGAAGTTTGAAGTCAATTGAATTTATTTTAAGACTTTACCAGCGCTTCGTCCTCGCACCTTATTTCGGTCATTTTATTACACGAAAAACCGCACTTTGACCGCGCTTTCAAATTTTCGCGAATTTCTGAAAAATAAAAATTCGCTGGAACCTTGAAATATGATTTTTAGAATTAGGTCACCTAAGGGTATCTTTGGGCAAAATATGAGCGATTTGCCAAATGGGTCGTTGACCGGCGGTTCTCGATCCTAACAGTCAGCCATTCTTAAGACATCGTGTTGGTCCATGAAATTCTGATCCCCTCGGAGGTGTTCTAACCTGGCCAGTTTGATGTTCACTTAGAGAACATAACGAAGTCTTTTCATTACTTTATAATATTTTTAGGAAATTGAAAGAACGGTTGAGATCAATCTGAGTATGAATTGCCGTTCGGCCGATCTTATTCTGCCACCAAAGAAAGGCACCGCCATCATGTGGTATAACAACTTTATTGACCCCGACAGCGGTCTGCTTGGGTCCGTGGACCGTCGTACATTGCACGGCGGGTGTGACGTCATCAGAGGAGAGAAATGGATCGCTAACAATTGGCTGACGGCGCCTACCAAGCACTCAAGATACATTAAGAGCATGTTTGACACGGGATTCGATTGAAAATCTCAGTCCATTTAATTTACTAGTTAGTCTTTCCGTGATAACAAAGCAATTGATGCTGCTTGCAAAGATAATGAGAATAGTTGCTAGCTTGGGAGTTCAGACTGAACATATTCGGGACATTATCTGAAGGCTCACATTGACCAAAGCTATAGATACGAACAATCAAGCGAAGGCTACAATACTGACTTCAATATTCATCCGTTTTATAAACATTATCATGTTTTTTTTTTTTTGTAATAAATTCTGATAAAAGACACATGAAGGTCTCAATTTTAAATTAAGTTTCATTATGGCGTAACACGAGGTTAAAAAAGAAGGTAAAGGAATTTTAAATAGAAGGCCCCGCTGAGTCCTCTGGGCCGGGATCCTTCGTCTCTGATGATCTAAAAGTCTATCAATGTAATCAAGAGCAAGGGTACAGGAAATGAAAAGTCACATTTGTTCCTACTATGGATGTAACAATAAAAATGGATGTAATGACCTTTGCATTGTGTAAGCCAAAATAAGAGATGAATTTGGAAGACGCTGAGGCTACGGTCGACAATAAATAAATAATGGGAAGAACAGAACACAATCAGGAGGCTTCACTCTCTTTGGGTTGACCACATCGGTCACTCCGATCGAGGTGTCTCTCGAACTCTGACCAGGGTATAAAATGTATTCTGCCGGCATTATTTTCTAGTCCAAGTAGAGCATGTGTTCCACAACATGCGTTGAGTTTTGTTTTAGCTTTGTTCTGTATTAGTATTACTTTTTAGACGGTTGTTAGTGCTATGATCACTGTATGGAAACTGTACGTAAGGGTTGTCCTCCACGCGTCTATACTGAGCCAATATTAACTTGAAGTTGATAAAGGTCAACAGCCTTTCGTAAAGAAATTGTGAAGCTGACTTCTCGAGCTTTAACCTTTCTCGTGGGAGCAATGTCAGCGAACAGTTCAAGACACAAGCGAAACTAAAGACATGCGAAATGAAAAACACTTGCCTATTTACCAGCGCGTATGGGCGCAATGCACATTAAATCGTATTGGCGCTATGATGCGTCTGCGATTCCAAAAACAACTTAGTCCGCCCTATTAGAAGAAACTATATGGCAGCCAATGTTGTGAATAAAGACGATGACTGCAGAAATGTATCGTAAAATAAATTGTTCCTGAAGTGCTGTAACTGTATATAATCTGCTGGACAAGTGAGCAATAGTCGAACTGGGAAACGGGTCTAAACAAACATCACTTGTTCTCGAGATTTTATTTGCATCGAGGAAGACCAAAACACTTTCCAAAATAACGTGAAGATAAAAGCGAAACTGTTTGCTATAACTCTGCGCCTGCGTACCTGTGTAAAGGGTGCCAGTTGTATGATGTTCGGATGGCTGAATCGACGTTTGGAACGTCTCAGTCTTCCTTGTCTTCTCGTGTGTCGTGTTCTGTGGCTGAATCGCCGTCTGGTCTTGCTACTATTGGTGTTCCAATAAAGCGTCCGCGTCTTGAGTCTACTCCTGTTGCTGTTTTGCCCAAGAGCCGTACCTTGTCTATTCGTCTATACCTGTCTCGCCCGCGTTTTCCTCTTGTTAGTACTCTTGCTGCTTCGCCTGTCCAGTCAAGTTCTGTTGTTGCTCTGTTGAGTCCTGTTAGTACTGTTGCTGCTTCGCCTGTCCAGTCCAGTTCCGTTGCTCCGTTGAGTCCTGTTAGTACTGTTGCTGCTTCGCCTGTCCAGTCCAGTTCCGTTACTGCTCCGTTGAGTCCTGCTAGTACTGTTGCTGCTTCGCCTGTCCAGTACAGTTTCGTTAGTGTTGTTGCTACTTCGCCTGTTCCGTCCAGTTCCGTCGCTGCTCCGTCTAGTCCTGTTAGTTCTGTTCCTGCCTCGCCCGTTGCTCTTGTCTTGTCCCCAGCGTTTTCCGTCCTCTGTGTTGGCCTCGTATCTCTTCGTTTCTTCCCGTGGTTTCCATCGTTTGGATTGCTGTTCCCGTTTAGTTGTTCACTCCTTTTGGCCTCCTTTTTTCGTATATACCTTTGTTACGTTGAGTTTGGACTGCTTTGTTTGTTTTTGGTCTAGGTTTGTTTTGGTTACATTTTGGTGGCGAACGTATTTTTATATAGGATAAGACTGTTGACAGGTGCCCCTCCCGGGTTTACCTTTCGCCGTTGTACTGAAACAGTGTTCGTTTGTCCTGTTGTCTGACGTTTTTACCTGTTTGTTCCTCGTTTGTTTTTTTCTATGTTATTTGTTTGTAGGGGCGGGGTCGATCCCCCGGTACCGTTGTGTGGCGCATTAGTCTGTATGTCTGGCGGACATTGCACTCTCCATTGCACGTTGGGGGCCCGGCCATTCGCCTTAAACATAAAAACCTCTGGTTTTCCTTCAACACGCATAAATCTTTCGCCTTTTACTAAAGATTTACGTGGAGGAGAACAACTCGAATGAGTCTTTAGACTAATTTTTCGTAGCCCTGCCTCTTGGCAGGGCTCATATTCTTAACAGATGAAGTGTATATGCGGTTATTGACCAAACTTGTTCGGTCAAGATGGCTGGATATTGGCCAAGTTCCTTAGCGTGTTTTTGGACTGAGACGGACGGTGAAAGAGGCCAATATCCAGCCATCTTGACTGAATAAGCTTTTTCAGTGAAGGATTTATTATGAGACTTTTGAGGAAGTTGTCCTTGCGGGACAGCAGGTATTCCCGAGCGGGCATGATAGCGCCATCTTGCCCGCTCGGGTAGTCAATTATAGCGCTGGGTTTGGTTCATCTTGCCCGCTCACGGAGCTAGCCATATAATAAACGCCGTTTCTCTGACCGCTTCCGTTAGTGACGGTGACCTATCAGGGCTATCAGCAGGAGCATATTTTAAAAAAGTCTTATATACAGAACTACGTGTGTTGGGTTTTCGTACGTTAAAGGCAACATTCCTGTAACCATTGTTCAATCTTGTAACTCCTGTCTATCTACCCACAACCCTCTGAGTCACCTACCCCGCTGCTGCCTCCCTACCCCTCTCCCTACCCCTCCCACTACCCCCAACCGTTGTTCATATGGCTAAGTTTGGCTCTCAAAAGACATCAATAAAACTTTCAGATCACCAAATTAAATGCTTCAAGCATGTTATTTTCCATACGTTTTGCCCAAATGTTCTCAAATTTTCAGGATTTGCAAAAAAAGAGATAATCTTTTCCCATTTAGTTAGTCAACAATCAGCTAATGTTAGCGAATATCATTATTAATTTTCCCGTTTTCTGTTAAAATTCAGGCTATGAAGTGCACAAGTTTAGTAAGAGGACACTAATAGCCTTTGGCTATAAACATCGACGACCGAAGGTAAGTAAAGGTCCTTTATTTACTGATCGAAAACAAGAAACGAAAATAAAAGGAAAATAGCTGAAAATAATGATTACATTCCCACGCCGGGAATTGAACCCGGGCCGCGGCGGTGAGAGCGCCGAATCCTAACCACTAGACCACGTGGTATGTTCTCTTGTGAGAGGATCAACTTTGAATCTTAGATTGTAATGCAATTCCAGTATTTTGTAACATCAATTTTCCCAATTTGTTGAGCTGCGTGATTGCTGATCTGTCAGCAAAAAAAAAATCTTGATGTTTTCTCAAAGCAAAGATATGGGAAGTTACTTGCTCCTTAATTACGAATTTGCTCCTCACCATCTCTGTTGCAAGCCGCTATTAATGATCTTAAAAAGCTCCCGGTGCAAAATGGTTACTCTCGATGCAAGGTGGTAACACGTTGAACATTAACGATTTGTTGAGGACCATTGAACAAGAATAAAAGTAAGCCAAATAATCCTGTTCAAGTTACAGTTTCCCAAAAAGATGTCTTAAACCTGTCACCCTACTGATGTCCTCACAGTAACCAAATCAAGGGTGCGTTTCTTTGGGGTGATCCGGATCCCAATCAGTGATCCAAGATCACGGGGATTATGGTGCATCCATGGAACCGACGAATCCACTCTGGTCACGGATTCATCGGTTCCTTTGATGCACCATGATCTGAGTGATCTTGGATCACTGATTCTGATCCAGAACATCCCAAAGGAACGTACCTCAAATCTCCTCAAGATCATATTCCAGAACACATGCCGCATCAAATCTCACTTACCATAGAAAATTTACTTGAACCGCTCTCAGAAATCCAAAGTCGATCATCTATAAACTTGGTTGCTGGAACTGCAATTAATGAATTTTATGCAGGTAAAATTAAACGAAGACTCCTTGACAGAAAAACGGAGAATTCCAAGGCCCCTGCTAAAATTGACCATTCATCAGCCTTTGCTGATCATGTGAGAACCACCTGTCACAACATAAAATGGGATCACTTTGACATTCTAGCGTCCGACAAAACTGACTTTCGATGATTGCAGAATTAAGGGGAGTCTGTTCATTCAAGAGCTTAAGACTTCACTAAGATAATATCACTGTCAGTAGTGAAAAGTTGTTGCTTTACTAGCTGTTACTCTTCTTGCGACTCATGTTGAATAGGCGCATGCGTATTTGTATTCTTCAGTACATTTATATCCCACAGGCTGTGTAGCAGTTGCACAACAAAACACCTAGTATCCAGAATCCACAGTAACTCTGGTTTTCCTTCAACACGTACAAATCTTTCGCCTTTTACTAAAGATTTCTGTGGAGGAGAACAACTCGAATGAGTCTATTGACCAATTTTTGGAAGCTCTGCCCGTTGGCGGGGCTCAAATTTTAAAAGATGAAAGTTACCACGTTTCTACTGCTTCAGTCAGTAATGGTTGACCTCGTAGTATCAGCATTAGCATATTTTAGCCAGTCTAACACAGGAATATTGAGTTTCTCCCGTAGAAGCCATCTTTATGATACGTGGACACTTTAAGTCTTTAAACTCGTGGAAAGGGTTTTCGGCTGATTTTTTTAAAATTAATCATTGTATCTTACAGAAACGTTTTGAACTCGTATAAAAGGAGGCGTCAAAACTGCTCCTCAATATCCGTGCCATTCCTATTTTATACGCCAAATATCTTTGCGTACTCCTCACTACGTGTGTATTTGGGTTTACGCAATACAACATTCTTCTAACCATTTCTGGTAACTCATATCTACCTGGCCACTCCCGTCCCCTAACACGCTGCTGCTTTCCTACCCCTCTCCCTATCTCTAACCCCTTATTTACATGGTTAAATTTGGCTGTAAAAACACCAAAGTTAAACATTCAGATCAGTAAAATGAAACTTGAAGCACAATATAATCTGTAGGTTTTCGCAAATTCTCAAGATTTTCAAAGAGATGATATTTTCCCATTTATTTATTCAACATTAATTCATATTAATAACTTTATCGCATTTTGTGTTTAAATAAAAAAAAACAAAACAAAAAGAAAAAAAGTCCCTTGCATACGGCGGCTGCGTCCGCAGTACGAGCGGCAGTCAAAACTGAGCTATCCTACCGAAACGACACGATAATAGTCTTTTTCTTCACAGCTAACAAAAACAAACACGATGCTAAAGTTGTTTTGGCCTGTTCCAACAGTTAACTTGAGAATTCCGGGTTTAATTTGACGAGGAACAACATATTTTGTTCAAAATAACACAACTATTATCCTACCTGGCAACACTCGACGAACTCGGCGGGCGAATTGCCATGCCAAACGCCGAAGACCCATTTTTGGCGCCAAATTAGAAGCTTGAAGACACAAAATGTTTGATATTTTTCACTTTTCACAATCTGATATGGTATTTGGAATTGTAAATCCCTTTTTTTGAATATTTAAAGCGGTCTCCAGTGAGAAAAGTTGCCTGATTCCGATGCCATTCTTGTTAACTTACATTGACGTCAGGACAGTGAAGTTTTTTCACCTTTTGAATTCTGATTGGTCAATTCAAATGTCAGGCGAGCCAGCCGTATGCAAGGTCTGGCTATAAGAACACAATTATTAAGTACGAGAAACCCCCTAGCCTTTGGCTATAAACACTGACCACAGGTAGATAAAGGTTGTTTATTTATTTTTAAAAATTTATTTCAGGAGTCAAATCGAAAACGAAAAGAAAAAAAATGATTACATTCTCACGGCGGGAATCGAACCCGGGCTGCGGCGGTGAGAGCGCCGAATCCTAACCACTAGACCACGTGGGATGTTCACTAGATTACAGGATCAGTTATAGAAATAACATTGCAAGGAGATTCCAGTATTTTGTAACATCAAATTTGCCAATTATTCTTATGAATTGCATGATTGTTGATTTTGCCAAGAGCTTTGTTTCTTTTACAAAAAAAAATCTTGACGTTTTCTTAAAGTACAAGCGTATTTCTATACTTGCCTATATGTTTATTTTGTTTTGTTTTGTTTGTTTGTTTGTTTGTTTGTTTGGCATTTTTTTCATTCCTTCAGCTTAAAAAAGCTAGAGAACACTTACAGAAGGAAAAATACAAAATTCTAAGGTCGGGTTTCAAACCCGGGTTGTCGTAGAAGAATAATGTTAATTCTCTATTTTCCAATTGCCCATAATTCACTCTGTTTCCCCCCAAATTTTGCACAAACTATTGTTGTGAAATTCTCTTGGGAGGTCTGCATATTCCCAAGAGTTTTTCACAACAATAGTTTATCCAAAATTTTGGGGGGCAAACAGAATGAATTATGGGCAATTTGAAAATAGAGAATAGGTCAATACCCTTAGCCATACCGAGTTGGTTCTCAGACATGACCCTCACGTAATGAGAGCGTTTATCTGTAACCACAGAACTCACAGAAAGGCTATACGTTATGTTGCTCATGTGTTCAATTATTACGCAATGAGACAAACAAAGAAGAAAAAAGGAATTAATAGCGCTAGCTAATATTAATCAAATCCGACATCATAAGAACTTGTGATGTGACTTGAATGCTTTGTTGGTGCTGTGAGCCAGTTGTTGGCGATCCACTTTTCTCCTTTAATGACGTCACATCCACCGTGAATGGAATATCAGTCTAAATCTCCAAGAAGACCGCTGTCTTTCCACTTAGTAATCAACTTCGTAACATTTCTGGATTTGTAATTAAGCGTTATTTAACACATTAATCGACCATTTCTTTCTTCTTTTTAATTTTGTTTTGAAAAATGTAGCCAGTAAGTATAAAGCGCTCTAATATTTCTAATATTCTAAGAGATGTTTTCATTTTCTATCTACTTTTTAGGTTTGAACGCCTACAGTTTAACCGAACTTACAAAATGGTCAGTACGCATGGTTCGATTGTATTAATTTTATAATGTAACGTCCCAATTAAGCTACAGAAAATAGGGGATATATCGATCTGATTAGCTAAGGCAAACTTTCTCTAGTCTCTCTTTCCCTTTCTTTTTATGTGTGCTTTTGTGCTATTTTCCTGACCTGGGATTTATTTTCATTTAACGTTGATGTCAACTAACTTCCTGGCTGCCTGTTGTTGAATAGTCATCAGAAAAACGAAACTTCTATTTTCATTTCAGGAAGATTAACAATGTAGTCATTCAACAAGCTGAATATTAAGAAGACTCTCGGGTAAATCGATTTCTTGAAAAACAATAGTCCACGACACAGATTCCGCTTTAGTCAACAGGCCTGGCTACCACATGACAAAACCGCTGACCTTGTTTTGAGATGTCTCCACAAAAGGTTAGTACTCTTAAACTGTAAAGTAACTAATATAGAACGATGTCCCGTAGGTATGCGCGGTTGCCATAATTTGTAACAAGGGTGTTAATCGCACGACACCACTTTACCAGCTTGCATCTGATTGCGGGACAAGTTGCAAATCAGAAAATGCCGCATGTTATGTTTCGACTTAAAACCAAACTGTTTTGTTTTACAGGATTATAAAGTTAACCAAGCTTCCGAGGAAAATAGTTCAGGGTGGAGAACCAATGCAGGTGAAACTGACTTAATTTATAATGGTAATTGAACTGAGTGGAGTGCAATTTGGTCTGAAATCATACGCGTGATTTCAAAATCGAACGAGCGCGCAGCGCGAGTTCGATTTGAAATCACAAGTATGATTTCAGACCAAAATTGCACGACACGAAGTTCAATTGCCACTTTATTAGATCCATTTTGAAATCGCGCAATTTTATCGCCTTAATTTTTAGATTTCTGGTGTATTGTTCTAGTAGCCGGTTTGTTAAAAAAAAAAAAAGCGGAACCGGAAACGCCTTTACGTCTCATTTAGTATGCGAAATGATGTCATGTGACGAAAACTCATCCGAGTATGACAAAGAAACAAGCGATTTTGAAGTGAGAACGAAAATAGTCTACCTCAGGTATAAAAGTTCAATTCTCGTCGCCTGAATCAATGATGGAAGGTCTTTCTTTCTTCTGTGGTTGAGGCTGAGACTTTTCATTGTCTTTGGAGAAGGAATTTGAAGGTGCATCCAAAATTGCACGACACGAAGTTCAATTGCCACTTTATTAGATCCATTTTGAAATCGCACAATTTTATCGCCTTAATTTTTAGATTTCTGGTGTATTGTTCTAGTAGCCGATTTGTTAAAAAAAAAAAAGCAGAACCGGAAACGCCTTTACGTCTTATTTAGTATGCCAAATGATGTCATGTGACGAAAACTCATCCGAGCATGACAAAGAAACAAGCGGTTTTGAAGTGAGAACGAAAATAGTCTACCTCAGGTATAAAAGTTCAATTCTCGTCGCCTGAATCAATGATGGAAGGTCTTTCTTTCTTCTGTGGTTGAGGCTGAGACTTTTCATTGTCTTTGGAGAAGGAATTTGAAGGTGCATCCTGCGTAATTCTGCGATGGATTTCTTTTGAGTTGTGAAACTCGAGTGCACGGTGCCCAGTGGATGGTACGTTTTTTTTTTCTTTCATACCGTTTAATGGCATGATTTTAAGGGAGTCCAGCACGTTATCATCTCCGTTTCTTTTTGTGACCTCGGCGAAGGACTCAATACTCAGGACCTTGTCAAGTTCTTGCGGCGCCATTTGTTTCAAGATATTTCCAAGATGGCGGGACTAGCACCAGCTTCATAAGACGTTCATTCATTCATTGTTTTGTGGAGCGGGGCGTATTTTGACTATGTTTATTCACAGCGACAGAGTTGAGCTCTTTTGTTACTTCGTTTGAAACCTGGAAACATCTAACTTCTTGAGATGGCCCTGAATTTGTTGTTGTGTGGTTTTCGTTTGTTTATGTTTTACTGGACTCGGTATCATACGGATTTTGAGCAGACGTTGAAGAAAAATCGCCAAAATATTCGTCAAAATGGACACTGAAAGTTGGAAACTTCCATTAAAGTAGGTGTTCAGCCTGAAGGAGCTCATAATCGTCATTTAGAAACTGTAATTAATTACATTCGTCAATTTTTTTGGAAAAAAAGCAACAGTAACAACAAAGTTTTGGCAATAGTAGTTGCTAAATTCTCCACACAATGGCTTTTTGCCTCTCATTTTCCTGAAATTTTATTGTTTGCTTTAAACTAATTTTGAAATCTGATTGGTTGTTTTGTTTTACTGTGCCATTCTCAATGGCTGAGAAAAAGATGCGATTTAGAGCAAAAAATAGTGCGATTCGTGAATAAATCGCACCATTGAGAGCCAATCAGATTGCAAGGATAACCAGTGATTTCAAAATGGATTTAATTTAGTCAGTAATCCGCGTGCACTTGCTATCCAAGTACACGTAAATACCATCGGTTCACTTGGTGCAAAGGAACGCACTGTTTTAATGCAAGACTCGATCTGCGAAAGAACAACTTATCGAAGCCATAATTTTCAGAGTAAAGGAAATGAAGTCGAAGTTAGATTTTAATGTAAAAGTTAATTTATCGCTTCCCACGCCGGGAATCGAACCCGGGCCGCGGCGGTGAGAGCGCCGAATCCTAACCACTAGACCACGTGGGATTGCACGTTAAAGCTAAGAATAATTTTAGATCCGGGTTGTTCAGAACAGATTGTGCGATCCACGGGATAGAAATTATTCACTGCAAAACATTAAGGAAAGGTTGGAAAGAATAAAAAAGCAGTTTCGGGAAACAGTTTTTCATATTAATCAAATTAGCTGATGTTTGGTTTCATTTGTTCGTTGGTTTTTTTAAGGGTTTTTACAGTAGTATGTCTCTCTTTAGTTGTAATTTGATTTAAATGTTTGCGATCAGTAGGGGTTTTATTTTCACTGAATTTTCGGTGGCATCTGTCAAACTTCATCAGAGTGTAAAGTGGATGTTCGTGCAGTAACGTAGCTTACGTCCATTTTTCACCCTGATGAAGGTGGACAGATGCCACCGAAAATTCAGTGGACAAAAACCTACAGATCGGATATATTCAGAGCCAAATAATCAGTGTCCACCAATCGCAACAATCGAAGTATCTTTAGTTGTACGTAAGTTTAGGTATTCAAACCGTTAAAATTGATTTATAAGCAGAAATGCTGTATCTCCATCTAGTATTAACACCAGCCGGAGGACTCTAAAAGAAAAGAAAAAAGAGATTTTCCCACGACGGGAATCGAACCAAGGCAGCGGCGGTGAAAGCGCCGAATCCTAACCACTAGACCACGTGGGAATCCTATCTTATCCAGGTTTCTGCCTTAGAGTCAATCAACACCGATCAGTTACGAAAATTTCAAATGTAAGATTGACAGGTCTAGTTACTGAAAACAAAAATTGACACATTTCCAGGCACAGAACGACTTTGATGCACTGATAAGGCGCAAACATTACAAAAATATTTCAATTTCAAAGGCTATTGACACGTATAATAAGCACTTATTTACTGGCCCCGAGGGAAACAGTGAGTTTTTTTTTCCCCTCCCCCTTAATGTTCCCCGAGACAAAGCCGAGGGGAACATTGAGGTCGAGGGGAAACAAAGCTCACTGTTTGCCGTGGGGCCAGTCATTATGTGTTTTGTTATACCTCCCAACTCAAATATGGGAAAAACTGCGAAACAATTATTTGCTTAAAGCCGGGAGGTACAACAAACTTGCTGCGGTTTCAAAGTGCACGACCTGATTACGTGCGAGTCGAAAATTCAAGTCATTGTTTCCCTAGGGAGTTAGTGAGTTTTGCTTCCCTTATGGAGTTTTGACCCACGACACGTGACACGTTCTCTTCCAATCGGAAAACGTATTTGAGTTGGGAGGTATAACAAAGGACGATGTTTTCTAGGTTGTTAGGTATGAAAAGTTCGGTCATTTCCATGCGCACATGGACCCTAATGTTTGATCGTCATGTGGCTGATTTTTCCTGGTTACTTGCTCATGGTGTAGTTCTCACTGCTGATCGTCTTCGTTCGTCTTTTCGCATGTGGTCTGTTCCTCCTGATTGTTTTTGTGGTGCTTCCTTAGAGACTGCTGGCCATTTGTTTTTTGAGTGCTCTTTGGCCCAGAGTGTTTTGACTTGGGTGCAGTCTCTGTTAGTCCTTGCTGTTCCGTCTGCTCCGTCATTGTGTCTCCGTCATGTGCTGTTTGGTTTCGACATTGCTGAGTTCACAGTTATCCCTCTGTTTTTTTCCCATTTTATCAACCTTGCTAAACATCCCATCTGGTTGGCACGTAACGATTTCCGTTTTAGGAACCAACTGCCCTCTGCGTTTGATGTCATTGCAGCGGTTCGTTCCCAGGCCTGTTTTATTCTAAAACTCTGGTCTCCTAAGTGTGTGCGCCGGTTCTTTATCAAGCAGTGGGGTGCTTTTGGTGTCATTGCTTCAGTTTCTGACGACAATGTTCAGTTTAATTTCTAACTTGTAGTCTGCTCTTTCAATACTCCTACCATACTTTTGTTTGCAAGAAATAAATTGGATTTTAAATAAACGTCGCCCTCAAATGACGAAAAATTTCATAAACGGCGCGGCGTTTAATCAAGTAAATACAGCATTTGTATTGCAATATAATCTAGCATATATGTAAGGCATTTTCGGGCTATTTTGTAGCTTTAGCCTGAAATTGCTTTGCAACCACGTTAGATTACCTTTTTGATTACATTGTAAATGAAAATAAATAAATAAATAAATAAATAACCGTGAAAATGGCTATTGAGCCCTTTCACCGCCGCAGTCCAACTGGGCTCAATCCCTGCGGTTTAATTTTTCATTTATCCGGCACATCAATAATATAGGAATACAGGCATTATGTAAGATGAGACGATTACCTACGACTGTCACATGTGAGGTAACTGAGAAAGGCCTTGTCATTTACGCCCACGATCATCGATCTTTTTATGACAATCATGACGTTGTTGTACGTTTTATGCGCAGGTTGGTAGGGACGAAAATCTTTGTAACAGGTCAGATCAAATGTTTTTAATAGCTAGCTTTTGGAGGAAAAAAAAAAGAAAAAAGAAGTGTTTCAGACCATCCTATAATGATGTTGTTAAATGGAGTCCCGATGTTTGAGATACGTTTATAATTAAGAAAACTCTATAACATGTAACGCCCTGTCCACATAAAATAAACAAGACTAAAACATCTGTCATGGCACAGCAAACAAAAAAAATATTAACAAAGAGAATGGAAAATGTACTTTCTGTACCACATTATGAATAAAATAAAAATCCGAATATTCCAGTCGTTTAGATTATGCATGCTTAAGCCAAAATTTCCCTTCGTCCAACAAGGAAGAAGTACAACAAAAGATTACGCCAATATGTTACAGTTCAAACTATTTTGCACCTTTGCAGTCAAGGAGGGCTAACTTTTATTACAGAAAAACAGCCTTTTCAGATATTGTTTGACTGCGGATCGCACTAGTTTAATTCTCCAGCAGTATACAATAGGGTTTATTGAGGAGTTTATTAACACAACTGTTGTGGCGTAGTCATAAGCCGTTCCTACTGACCGCGTAGTACCTCTTATTGTTTCAAGAACCATAACCACTACGAAAGGAAGATAAAAAGCCAACAACAAGCCATAAACATAGAGTACTGTTATGGCTGATTTTTTGCATTTAAGTACCTCAACTGTGTTTTGTTGTAAGTTAGTCATTGTTTGGTTTCGCGTATTTATTTGACGTTGGTGCTTAAGAGCAATCTGGAATATTTTACTTGTGCAAAATGTAATTGTTAGAAGAGTTGCCATTGCTGCTATACTTGGAAGAATGACCCATTTGTCAAACCAAAACTTTATGATGGTCCCAGCAGAACAAACGATCCAAACTCCTACTATAACCATTACCACCCGTGGCACTGTGATCAGATTGCTGTACCGCAGATGCAGGGTTAAAGCGAGAAGTCGATCGATGCAGACTCCGCTCAGGGTTAAGAAAGAAACTCCAGAAGTTATCCATCCGCAAAAGAACTGAACCATCCTCAGTTTACAATAAGCGCTGAAATTCTCTAAAAGCTCTGCTAACTTGTAAGCAACGAAGCATGGCTGAACAACCAATCCAACAAGCAGATCTGAAACTGCCAAACAAAATAGCAGCGTAAAAGATGGCGAATGAAGTTCTCGAGATTTGCATATTACAAGCATGACGATGCAATTTCCCAGTATTGCAGTGAGCGCGAACAGTGCAGTTACAACACACGACAAAATGCTGCCTGTAACATTACGTCCTGTTTGCTCCCAATAAACCTCCAAGAAAAAACATTTTAAGTCTGTCACGTTCATTGTGAATCTTAGGTTGTGGGAAGCTGATTCGCGATCTCCAGTTACTGCGAGAATGGTCGAGACTGATATGAACAAAATGGAAATCGTTCTTGAATCCAAGTTTCGTCTGTGTGTTCATCTGTTATAAAGAGTATGTATATTATGTCAGAGAAAGAGAAATCGAGCCAATTTAAGCTGTCAAATTTCAAGGCATGTCCTCAATTGTCCTTAACTAAAGAAATACTGTACGAGTTATTTAAGAGAGAACACGCGATATTTCTAGTTCAAGTTCTGTTATTGTTATGTTTTATGTAGGAGCAAATTCAGAGGGGAGGATTGTAAAAACAATGTGTGAAAACATTGTCAGATTGTTTATGCCTTGTGAAAAGACAACTTTGACGGGAGCATATGGTTTGTCAAGCTGTTTAAGCTGAGTACAGACATTTTATTTATGCACATATGTAATATGTAATAGTATGTATGTAAGTTGAACGTTTTAGAGTTAGAGTCTTCCGTATATATACTCGGCCATCGTGGTATTTAGACATGTTCCACGCTCACCAGCCGGTAGGGATGACCATCGATAGCGGTGCCATTGGTAACATGATCCACTACACAGTCACCCAGCGACGTAACTGCCGTGTCACACCTATTTTTCAATCGGTTTACCAAAGTAGGTGCTCATCCCTACCTCAAGTCCTCGATGAGACACGCTTTTCATTCACCCGCAGCAGCCACGAGTTCATGCCTCGTCCTCTTCCGGATCAAATATACGCCTTGACCCCGCAACAATCTACTTTTCACAGATAACAGAGCTAAGTTCAACTTTCTCCTAAATTGCCGATGACCTGTATCTGTGGAGGGAACACCGCACTAGATCTTCTCTAGGTTCACGTACAAGCCCTCCACAAATATGATCTCCGCCTCTCTGTGTTAAAGACTGTTATCAATCCCCTACAATATCCTAGGCTGGTTTTGGAACTCTTGTACTTAACAAGCGAGTGCACACGCACATCGTGTTGCGGCATGATTGTTCCGAGCGCGACACCGTGGGTCAGATGAGGCTCCTCTGCGAATCCAAATAGTCGATCTATACTACATTCGGCAATGCCTCATAAGCCCTAGGCTACTGCTCGCACCATTACACTGCCGAAACCAGAAGACCAGGTATGGATTGTCACTACTACGCTGCGTTTAGTAGGGGTCAGTTTAGTGCAAAATTGCGAGGGTCACAGGCAAAGTGACCACCTTGCGAAATAGACGCCCAAGCTATCGCTTCAGACGCCAAATACTTAAGCACATATCTGATCAAGTCTCACCAAAAGGCCAGCATCCTGACAGACAGTAAGGCCTGCATGCACGCATACGAAAGGCTCACATGTCTATCTTCGATTCCTCTCCACCGTCGGTCGATATGAAACATCAGTCGGGTATTTTTCCGGGTCAGTAATCCTGCCTTCCAATCTCGCTAGCCGCAAAGTAGCACCTTGCTGTCATGCTGCCAGATCTGATCTTTGCCGCATAACCCAAGCCTCAACACTAAACCTAAACCTTACGCCCAACTTCAAATGTAGGGGTATAGCCGTCCTCTTGCCCCCCACCCGATACTGTCGGGGTATTGTTGGCTACAGACATCATTAATCGCTCCAGACAGTACAGCTCGCGCTTGTACTACGGGAGTCCGGCACTTCGCTGACACCCACAAGTCTGCCGGAGGACGAGCGCCATCACATTCTTGGTGAAGCTCTCATCTTCTTTCGCTTCAAATTGCGTTCTCTTGACGGACCCCTGCGTTGAGATACAACATTCACCAACCACCAAATTTTCCTACAGGACAAAGAAATCATCTTACGTCCGCATGAGCAACGCCTGGCCAATCACCCGCACATTGAGAAGTCCAAGGCACCAGTTGCAAAGTTAGAGTCGTCCAGGAGGTAAAAATCTATGTTAATGATCTCACATACACTGTGACCAGAACAACACCCAAGCCCGTGACCGCGTCCTAGTTGTGGCATTATCAAGTTTTTTTTTGCAAGATTAGAACATTTGGAAGACATGATTAACCATCCCAGTTATACACACCACTTGAGTAGCCTGGTTTTTTTGTTTTGTTTTTTTTTGTTTTTGTTGTTTTTGTTGTTTTTGTTGTTTTTCTTTTCAGGCTTTATTTCAAAACTGCTTAAGTTAATTTTCTCCATAACTGCGATGAACAATCATGTCTTCATATCTTTCTCCGAAGAAAGTTTAATTTGTTCGCTTCCAATTCCGTAGTACATCCTACAAAGTGGAGACAACTGTCACCAACGCGCTTCAAATACAAATGCAGATTGATCAGGCGTTGAAACTCACCTCAGCAATCGTTACATACCCTGACTTCTCGAGCCATACCAAGCGTAAAATATACACGAGGAATTTAACCCAGGAAGTTCCGTGCAATGATGAACTTACCTCTAGCAACAAGGACCCGTCCACCTCTCGAGCCATCCCTGATCAGTAAGGAGATTCCTGTGTCGCTGATATTAGTGACCCTGATACATCTCGTCCTTCTCGCACATCTTTACGGATACGTCACCGCCCAGTTTGCTTTGATGACTCTGCTATAGTCGCTTCTGTTAGTGGTCGAAACGTCCCTTGATATTTTGTCCCAATCACTTTAGAACTTTAAGGAACGAGAGAAAGGAAGGAACACCAGAGCTGGCCAGGTGTACTTCTGCTGCATGAGTACGTAATTCGTTCCTTTTAGCTTCCCTCGTGTTTTGTACTCGCGTTTCTGAAGTCTCGCTTATTAGAGTTCGTTAGGTTGTGTTACGGACCGTGTTGTCGATCTATCGATCTTCTGTTTACTGGCACTTTTAATATTAGAGGACCGACTTGAAATTGAAATTGTTAGTGCTCTTTATTGGTTTACTTAGTGCAAATCCTGACTCTATTTTGGTCTAAAAAAGTAAAATCTCACGTGGTCTTATTTTAGAATTATGTACTCTCAATGCCGCGGTCCGGGCTCATTCCTTGCAGATTCATATGCATAATTCAAGAGTACATGATGTTAGATGGGACGATTACGTACGACTATCACATGTAAGGTAACTGAGAAAGGTCTTGTGTTCTATTTACAGGCCTACCGTGATCTTCATATGACAATCATTATGTTTGTTATACTTTTTTGCGCAGGTGGCGTGGGACAAAAATCTTTGTCACAGGTTTTGAAACAGGTTAGATTAATGTGGTTGTAATAGCTTTTCAAAGGAAACGAATTATGACTCCAACAAGAACATGTACAAGACCATCCTATAATGTGGATCGCATTATAGGAGTTTAATTTTCCAGCAGTATATAATAGGGTTTGATTGAGGAGTTTATTAACACCACCGTTGTAGCGTGTTCGTAAGCCATTCTTACTGGGCGCGTGGGACCATTGATGGCTTCAATAACCATAGCTACTAAGAACGGGAGATAAAAAACCAGCAGCAAACCGTAAGCGTAGAGAACTGTTACGGCTGATTTTTTACATTTAAGTACGGTAACAGTGCTGTTTTGTAAGTTAATCATTGTTTGGCTTTGTGCGTTTATTTGGCATTGATGCTTAAGAGTTATTTGGAATATTTTACTTGTGCAAAACGCAATAATTAGAAGGGTCGACCCTGCTAAGATACCTGGAAGAATTACCCATTTGTCAAACCAAAACTTTACGATGGTTCCAGCAGAGCAAACGATCCAAACCCCTACTATAACCATTACGACCCATGGCACTGTGATCAGGCTGCTGTACCGCAGATGCAGGGTTAAAGCGAGGAGTCGATCGATGCAGATTAAGAAAGAAACTCCAGAAGTTATCCATCCGCAAAAGAACTGAACCATCCTCAGTTTACAATACGGGCTGAAATGATCTAGAAGCTTCGCTACTTTGTAAGCAACGAAGCATGGCTGAACGACCATTCCAACAAGCAGATCTGAAGCTGCCAAACAAAACAGCAGCGTAAAAGATGGCGACTGAAGTTCTCGTGTTTTGCAAATTACAAGCATGACGATGCCATCTTCCAGTATTGCGGTCGGCGCGAACAGTGTAGTAACAACACACGACAAGATGCTTGCTGTAACATCATGTCTCTGTTCCCAATAAACTTTAAGGAAAAAGCATTCGAAGTTTGTTGAGTTCATCTGGAAGCCAAAGTTCCGGATAACGACCGATACTGATTCACGATGTCCAGAGAAAAAGTGAAACTAATGTGATAAATAAAAGGGAAATCGCACTGGTTCATGCATTAAGTTTTAAATTGCGTGTTCATCTATTATAAATAAGTGAACTATGTCGGTAGAAAAGACAAATCGAGCCAATTTTAATTGTCAAAATTTAAGGCATCACTTTTCTATGGTGCTTATTGTGCTTTAGATATATTATTCGCTAGTAACAACAAAACACCCGATATTTGTTGTTATTCCTTTATTATTATTATTATTATTATTATTATTATTTATGTACGATCAAATCAAAATAGAGCTGAGGGTCGTAGAAGAACGTATGCAAAACTAACATGTTTATTTTAAAGATTATTTATGCCTTGTGAAGAAAAGCTTGCCCTGAAGCATATGGCCGGCCATTCAAGTGTTTTAAGCCGCGCATTTTGGAATTACATGTGCCTGATATTAACACATACCTTCGAGTCCTTCGTTGATAAACATTTCTCTAAAAGCCAGCTGCACTGCAACATTCATTGCGATTGATCTGGCCATGTTAACCTCGCATCTGGCGAATTTTCTTTGGCTCTATATGTACCTTTTGTTTGTATTTTTACATGAATGCTCTCCGCTCACTTTTTATGGTTGAGTGACAATGATTGGCATGACTTGTAAATAGCCAATCAAAATCACTCCCAAAAAGCAATTCTCGCGGCGGGATCGCGTTGAGCGCAGGCGTGGTACGAAGCATCTTCCTTTCAATAAGCAAATATTGGATTTAAAAGGAAATGAAAAAGGGATTGTAATCTTTTTCTTCTTCGTCGTCGTCGTCTTCTTCTTCTTCTTCTTCTTTTCATTTATTCATGACCATGGCCATTTCTGCTCAATACAACAAAGGACAAATTCAGAAGATGGTAAAAATTTTGAATTCAATTAAATGTACCCGCCCACTCATTTCTACATATACCTTATTTTAACTTACGTAAACTTCATTTAAAAAAAAAAATGGAATTGGAAGCGGCAAATTTTGGCGAGCCTGCTTAAAGAAATTGAATTTCGCGATGCTTTTCAAATATTGATCCCAATCAACAAACAAATAGTCTCAGAATCATACCCACAGATAATTTATTTTAGTCTTTTTGGACAAACCTATTTTACAATGATATTGGACGAAATGAAATGCTGGCGTACTCGTTTCCGACGAAGCGCAACGTCTTACTTCAAAGGTAAACATTTACGTTATGAATTTTGCATTTCGTATAATTGCGAGGAATATATCGCTCGAGAGAAACAACGCGCAGTATAAAAACGCTACATAATTATCTAAGGTGACGTTGAGATATAAAGGGTTTTACGCCGGGGGATTTAACTTTGTGTCGTTAATTTTTGGCATAACCTTTTTTACAAGTGAATATATGAAAGATCATGATATATTTGAACTGCTGCCCAAAAAGATATGAAGACATGATTGATTGACAACTTAAGCAGCTGTGAAATTAAAGCTTGAAAAACATTCCGGCTTGAACGGGATTCGAACCAGCCCATGACCTCTGCGATACCGGTGCAGTGCTCTGCCAAGTGAGCTATCAAGCCAACTGGGAGCTGGTCACTTTGTGAGTTCTTTAATAATATACCCGTAGATGATATTTGAACTGCGGAGAAAGATATGAGGACAAGATGGTCATCGCAGTTAAGTTCATAACTTTTTTTCGCGGGCCTTTAATTTCGTAATCGTTTTGCTATCGTGGAAATGGAAATAAGATATGCAACAATCACAAAGATCAAACAAGTTTATCTTACTGTTACGTCGCTGTGTTCAATCTTTTTCCTAGAAGTCAACTACCAATATATCCATCTGCACTGTACTATCGGACACAACTGGGCTGCATAAAATGAGCAACACTGTTATTTCGGGGAAAAGACAGGAAGCAACGTTAACGGAAGATAAAATTTCCGGGAATCGTGTGATGGTAAAATTACTGGGACCGAGAGATACAAAAGATAATACTGAGTAATAATAGAAAAAAAAAAACAAACGGGAAAAGCCTCAAGAAATATTCTCTTCAGTTTGAAACCTGGTGCAAGAACTCAACACTCCTCTGACCCTCACATTTCTGGCAGTTTGATTTAACGCTGGGTATTTATTAAGAATGCGATTTCTCGAACTGCGGTTGCTGATCATAAATCAATAAAGCCACCATGAAAATGTTCACCGGCAGCAAAATTGCTAGACTCGATAAATAATTAATTCTGATCTCTGTAGAAGCTGTTTTTTCTTTCTTTCTTTTTTTTAATTATGGCTCTCACATAGAAAGTTGCTTCTTATGGAGTGAAAATGAGACTTCTAGATCTTACCTCACTCCTTTTCGTTTTGATTTTAAAGCCATGGAATTGTACCACTGGTCGTCACGGTAGTACTTCCAAGAAATTTATAAAGCCATGCTTTGATGGAGACGAAATTGAAAACACGTGCTCAGAGCCAAGCGATTCCTGCCACGAGAAGCTAGGAACGGAGTTTAAGCTCGTCCGTTTGGAGGGATTTAAGGTAAGATGCAACTGTCAAAACTAAATGTACAGCCGAAACTGGAACTGCGTTATCGACCAATTCCATTTAAACCGGCTACCGACTGTTCCTTCGGTGTAATTTTCAAATCGTTAGAAATTTGTAAACAATAGAAAGCGGCCGTTATTATTATTAGAAGCTTGCTGGTGGCTCAAGAGACTCAGTGGAGTTGTTATTTTCCCTTCTTTTATTTTGTATATTTTTCGTAGCTTGCGTAGTACGTCCGCCCGCTCCGCCTCTCTCCGATTTTTTTGAGCGGAAGAGGCGGATGTACACAGACTAACTTTTCACGGCATTTATTGATTTCAAACTTTTCTTTTTCAGGGTCTTACAACCACAATTACCCGCAAAAACCCGCGTAAAAAGAACACACAAACAGTGGGACGAATACACTAGTTCTCTTAAGCCTGGTTCTCACATCCCGCCGATCTGCCTGCAACGAAGTCGCCGGTTGCAACTGATAACGTTCGTTGATCTGTCCCAGTGGGTCCGTCGGAGCATCTGGGATGAATCGCCGATGTGCTCAAATTTGCACGAAGTGCAAACCGAATTGCGCAATTTTTAACCATTTTACCTTTAAATATGGATCGAATCTTCTTACTGAAGTACGTTGCGTCCGCGGATGATATAATGTTCACATAAAATATTTTCATCGCCGACAACCGCCGGCTTGACTGTGAAGTTGAATTCAGCTCAACTTCGCAGGCAAGCCGGCGATCAATGTCTGGGATAGATTGTGATTCGGCGTCACGGTGTCCCAAGCCCAGGTATGTCGGCGGCATATGAGAACCAGACGTAATGTTTCCTTTTTTATCGAAACAAGCTGACCGTTTTTGCGCAACATCGATTGACCTGAGCTGGCATTGAAACGTAATGAAAGCTTTTTCTATCTTCAACAATTCAGTCAATCTTGATCATTCATCTTGCTGTGCAAGGCGAACGTACGGCTTGTATGGGCTAAGATACTTAGTCATAATTAACACTATTTATTCAAAATAATTTATTACTTGCAGTATTTTTAATCCCAACGTTCTGCTCAGACAGGTCACGTGCAGTGGATGGAGGTCGGTGACGGAAAGAAGAAAGTCAAGCTCATAACACGAGCGATGAAACCTTTAATACTCGGTATGGCATGCATTTGTTTTATTTTTCATTGCTCTGTATGTCGTCTTTTATATTGTAGCATTGCTATGAACGTAGCTCTGCTGTTTTGGAAACGTCTTCATGTCAGCTATATGAATCTATCCAGCTTAAATCCATCGGAAACTTTAAATACGGTGTTCATTTTAACCATCCACCCTCTACGAATCTACAGCAAAGTATTTGTTCTAGTCGACTAACGCTGAGTGGAATTACAACAAACGTGCATCTCTTTTTTTCTGATTCTGAGTGCTTTGACGTTTTAACTAATATGGCTCGAACCAAATTAGCTGTTATTTGAAGCGTATATAAATGTAGTAGGAAAAATAAATCTAATAAGACTAGTCTTTTGATGATTTTGTTCAATTTTGGTATATTGAATAAATGGGAGTTAGTTCTTTCGGAATGATTCAGAATGTTTGAACCAGCACCTCCCATAAGAGGGTCTCTTGACGACATGTAAAGTGTCGTAGAGTGGAGAGTTGTCCCTAAAAGACAGATTAAAAAAGAGGGGTTTGTGTGGCGACCACGACCAAGTGTCTGACAACCTCATTTCCAGAGTCTCTCCTCTTCTGGCTGTCTCCTCTCTCTCTCCGGGAGGGTGGGAAGATAAGAGACCCTGGGAACCAGGTTGAAGGAACTCGATCATCTATCCGCGCAACGTTTCCGTTAACGGTGGTTCAACTGTCTTCGAGCTGCTGTGATCATGGGTTAGAGACTTTCTCATTCTATATTTGTCACTGCGGCGCTTTGAATTCCGTTAGAAATCTCCTTCATGCTTTTTTACTGTTACTTAAATTTAAGAAATTCCTGAGTTCTTATCAGATGAGGAGTGTGATCACATCATCTCACTAGCTAAAGAAAGCGGACTTCAAACAAGTACGTCAGGTTTTTTCAACTACGAGGCAGACTTAGATGCGGTCTTGGCGATAGCCGGTGAGGATGCGTTAAAATTTTAACTTTTTTTGCACCTTGTCGTTTGCTTTATTGATATTCCACTGAACTGATTAGTAATTGCATTCAGCTGAAAGACGTGCGATACAAGGGGTCTTTTCCACTGCCGCTTCCTATTCAGTCATCACTGAAAGAGCGGGAAACCACTGGCGCTTTCCCTTAAGTCATCACTGAAAGAGCGGGAAACAGGGAACACGGGATTTCCTGACTAAAATTACGATCGATTTCCAGTTTAAAATCAAGATCGAACAACAGACCATCATTTCCACCCAACTTCGCACAAACCCGCTGGAAGTGGAGCAAGAGGGCGAGGCGCTATTGCAAGTCAGTCAGTCAATTATTCATTCATTAGGTGACAGCAGGCTCCTGGTGACAGTCATGTTCAGTCCAAACAGTAACTAAGCAAAACTTTTTTCAGACAGAAATTGGACCCTCCCACAAGAGACATCATTCGCTGGAAACTTTGACGCTTGGGATGACAATAGGGATGGCTTTATCAATGTTCAAGAGGTATCTTTTAACATGACAAGTAGGCGTGTTAAAGAGTTTTCAGTGAGAAATATCATCATTAAACTAAAAGATTACATGTTCCAGCTCTCATCAGATTGATTTCATTCTAGATACTAGTTCTGTGCACGTAAAGAACAGAACTGACCTTCTAGGCTTTTTGATGTATTTTGTTTGGAACATGAACAAAAAAGAAAAAAAAAACATACGGTTTCAACGTAACCGAGCACTATTTTTCATTATTTTCTTTTGACATGTTATCATGATCAAGTCCCAGCGAAATGGCTTTGAAATGTTCGCATGAGTAATCATCACGAAAAACAGTATTAATAATTTCAATTTTAATATATAATTCAAACAGGGCCGTAGCCAGAAAAAAACATTATTATATGGCTGTCTCACAAGGACTGGGAACTACCGAATTCCCGAATTTGATTGGCTGAAATCGATATTGACCACGGTCTAGATTTTCCCATCTAGACCGGCATCTGTAGACCGGTTTCATTTTGCGTTGAAAAAGTAGCAAACTAAAATACAAAAATGTTCAACATTTTCTTTTATTTTCTTCTCAATCATTTATGGAAGTGCCAAAAAGCCTGATGACAAAAAAAGAAGAAAAGAGGACGAGCAAATTTCGGCAGGTTTAAGTTAAGCTCATCGCCGTTCGCTAGCAAAATGTCAGCAAACCAGTTAGCTTAAACGAATTAAAGTTTTCTTCTTTGCCATATAATAAACATCTTATTAACCGAGCTAAGTCGGTCTGTATGGGAGAATCTTGACCTCGGTAGTGTGTACAGACCTCACTGCGTTCGGTCTGTACTCACGACCTCGGTCAAGGTTCTCCCATACAGACCGCCTGCTCCGTTAATAAGAGCTAAATAATGACTGAGGCAATATCCTTGGGTTAATTATCTTCCTTGGTATTAAGACTGTTTATGATGGCAAAAACAACAAAAACGACAAAAACAAAAACAAAAACAAAAAAAACAAAGAAAAAAAACACTGACTGAGGCAGGTGCCTCTGTTTGCTTGTTACTAGCTACGGACCTGTCCAAATAGGCCACGTTCGGGATATCAACATTTTAACATGGCTCCGAGGCTTCCGGGTCAAAATTGTAAGCTTTTAAAGTTTCTTTTGTCCCTCAGTTCCCAAAAGAGACTTGAATAGAAAGGAACCAACACCAACTATACGAGTTTGTGCTGAAAGCCTCAGAGCCACGTTAGAATATTGATATATCGAACGTGGCCTATTGAAAACCCATGCCATAAACTTAATTTAAGATTTGACTTATCTTAAAAGTTAGGTCTAAACTGACCAAATAAACTTGCTGACGTCTTTTATTAATTGTGGAAGGTGAAGACGTTTGCTGGGAAACACAAGCAGCTCCATCTGGATGAGGATGATCTGCACGACATGTAAGGCAAATGGATCAGTCTTTCCACTTTGTAATCAACTTCGTAACATTTCTGGATTTGTAATTAAGCGTTATTTTCCAAATTAATCGACCATTTTTTTCTTCTTTTTAATTTTGTTTTGAAAAATGTAGCCAGTAAGTATAAAGCGCATTAATGTTCCTAATATTATAAGAGATGTTTTCGTTTTCGGTCTACTTTGTAGGTTTGAACGCCTACAGGTTAATAATGAACTCACAAAAGGTAAGTACATATCACGGTCGATTGTATTAATTTTATAATGTATACTCAAACATCCCAATTGGGCTATAGAAAATAGGGGTATATCGATCTGATTAGCTAAGCAAACTTTCTCTTCTTTTCCTTTCTTTTTATGTCAACTGACTACCTGGCTGCCTGTAGGTGAATAGTTATCAGAAAAACAACTTTTATTTTCATTTCAGAAAGATTAACAATGCAGTCATTTAACAATTTGAATATTAAGAAGATTCTTCGGTACATGGATTTCTTGAAAAACAATAGTCCACGCCACAGATTTCGTTTTAGTCAACAGGCCTGGCTACCACAAGACAAAACCGCTGACCCTGTTTTGAGACGTCTCCAAGAAAGCTTATTTCTCCCAAATAATAATAATAATAAATATAATAATAATAAAGTAACTAGAGCGCGATGTCCCGTAGATAAGCGCGGCTGCCATAATTTGCAACAACGTTTTTCCAGCTTGCAACTGACTGCGAGACAAGTTGCAGATCAGAAAATGGCGCATGTTATATTGCGACTTAAAACCAAACTGTTTTGTTTTACAGGATCATAAACCAAGCTGCCGAGAAAAATAGTTCAGGGTGGAGAACCAATGCAGGTCAAAGACTTAATTTAGTAATGCGCACGCACTTGCTATACACGTACCCGTAAATGTGATGTGTTGACTTCGTGCAAAGGACACGCAATGCCTTAATGCATAAATCTGCGAGAGAACAAATTATCGAAGCCATAATTTTCAGAGTAAAAGAAAATGAAGACGACAGTAGATGTTAATTTAAAAGTTTAGTAATCGCTTCCCACGCCGGGAATCGAACCCGGGCCGCGGCGGTGAGAGCGCCGAATCTTAACCACTAGACCACGTGGGATTGCTCGTTGGAGTTAACAATAATTTAAGGTCCATCTTGTTTAGAGCAGATATTGCGATCCACGGGATAGGACGTGTACACGGCAAAACATTAAAGAAAGGAGAAGAAAAAAAAACATTTTCGAGAAACACTTTTTCATTTTCATCAAATTAGCTGATTTTTGGTTATTTTGTTTGTTGGGGGTTTTTGAGGGTTGTTACGGCAGCATGTCTCTCTTTAGTTGTAATTTGATTTAAATGTTTGCAATCTGTAGAACTTTTTTTTTCACTGAATTTTCGGTGTCATCTGTCCAACTTCATCAGAGTGTAAAGTGGATGTTTCTTATAACGTAGCTTACATCTATTTTTCACCCTGATGAAGGTGCACAGATGCAACCAAAAATTCATTGAATAAAAACCTACAGATCAGATATATTTAGGTCGTATAATCAGTGTCCACCAATCGCAACAATCGAACTATCTTTAGTTGTACATAAGTTTAGGTAATTAAACCGTTAAAATTGATTTGGAAGGACCCTTCAAGAAAAGAAAAAAAGAGACCACGTGGGAATCCTATCTTAACCAGGTTTCCGCCTTAGAGCCAATCAACAGTTACGAAAATTTCAAATGTATGATTGACAGGTCTAGTTACTGAAAAAAAATTGACACATTTTGTAGGCACAAAACGGCTTTGATGCACTGGCAAGGCGCAAACATTATAAAAATGTTGCACTATAAAAGACTATTGACACGTATAATAAGCACTCGACGCCTATGTTAAGTTCCCCTCGCCTTCGCCTCGGGGAACATTAAGGTCGAGGGAAAACAAAACTCACTGTTTGCCGTGGGGCTAGCCATTAAGTGTTTTGTCAGTTATACCTCCCAACTCAAATATAGGAAAAACTGCGAAACAATTCTTTGCTTGAAGCCTGGAGGCATAACAAATTTGCCTCGGTTTCAAGGTGCATGACCTAATCACGTGCGAGTCGAAAATTTAAATCATTGTCTCCCTAGGGAATTAGTGAGTTTTGCTCCCCTTAGGTTATCAGTGAGTTTTGACCCACGACACGTGACACGTTCTCCACCTATCGGAAAACGTATTTGAGTTGGGAGGTATAACAACGGACGATGTTTTCTAGGTTGTTAGGTACGAAAAGTTCGGCAATTTCCATGCTCACATGGATTCCACTATCAGAGACCCTAATGTTCCTTGCTGTCATCAGAATTATCTCAGAGGATCCGACTGCAGAGTCTGCAGGTTGGTTATTTATTAAAGCCACGCGTAGTCCCCATATTACAAAAAGGCATAAATTACTGCACTTACGGCACCAAAGACAAGGGACATGCTTCAGTAGTCATTTCTTTATGACTACGGAACCATTTTCAAACCGGGCACTGTCCAGTAGCATTTCGTGTTAATTTAGTTCCAGACATAGTAGCAAAATTCGTCAGCTTTTACTAAAATATTGAAAAAGCTGTAAACAGTTTTAAAGTCAAAAACTACATCTTGAAGAGAAAAGAGAGTAGAAGTCTCCATATAAAAAGGGCGGTATGACCCATCACTTTTTGTCTCTTCATGTTTATGCTTTAACTTTCTCTATACATCTACCTTGATGCATTTGATAATGCTTTCATCTGTTTAATGTTCTCATCTAATTTCTTTTTCTATCTTTTTTTTCATATTTATTACAATCCCGTATTTCCTTAACGATGTAGAAGAAAGAGGGCAGACAGCCTTTTTGATGGCAGATAACATTACAATCACGGCAGAAGTAAGTAATTAACCCCAGTGAATTGTAATGAAACGAACTGAGCTTGCAAGTTTGCACATAGCCTGCGTAGCAAGCGTTTCCGTGGGGTTTGGAAGCAAAGAAAGACCGAGGAACGGGATTTTCGGTGTTTTGTCTGCGCGGAAAATGGGGCGAGAACCAAAAAAAAGAAAGACGGGGGTGGGAGAGGGGAAGGAAGAAAACGCTTGCAGACAAACCCCTGGATTTTGAAAACCTCCGTTCGCCAGCGAACGGAGCTCGTGATTGGCTGGGCTAGTCCAATATTATTGACATGTGTCGATCAAAGGTATTTAATGCCTTTGAGTGCCAGACAAAAGGGGAAGACGCGTTTGAAGCTTGGTTACAGAACGCTTTAACTTTTCTCGCTGAACGAGGATTTAGTCGTAAGCTTCGACAGTACCGTAGAAATCCTGTAGTGCAATGCCGACGCTTTGGTTTTTCGAAGCCTGCACATTATTGCAGAAGCAAGCGCGACACAATTTGCAGCTGTTCCTTTTATTTTAACATCACTTTCTTGAATGCCACTTGCGCCAAGGACAAGATAATAAACCACGGGACAGAAAATTCGCACTACTGCGTGGGAAAACCTAGTGATTTCGTCTGGCTTGTTACATGGCAACATAATGTCGTAGGTACTCTGACATTTCATTAGAAGCATTTTTGTTGACAGCATTTAGAATCTCTGGGTACAATTCTGAATGATTTGTTATGGTGTTAGCTGCGGCATGCCAGTTTTTGTCACATATTTGCCTTACCAAAAATTTGGTCGTCTCGTCGCGGGGAATTCTTACGAGGACATATTATAAACAACTTCCGCCTAGGGGAAGATTATCTTTATTCAGATACTGGTCAAGATTATCCTTATTTCCCCTCTCAGATGTTTGAAGCCTCTCCTGCCCAAATTCCAAAGTTTGCCGAGAAGACTTTCCCATGTTTGTTTTTGCTGCAGGCCCATGGTAACACTCGAACCGATTTGCGGATCTGGCGTTTCCAGCAAACGCTTCTTTACTGGAATTGCCTTTGTGGGAGTTGACTTGCTTATTTTACCTTGTATCGATTCCTGGACGAATGAATACAGTGATCCAAGATTTCGAATCATGCGAGCACAAGGATTACTAACGCGACTGGAATACTTCTCACATTTTAACTTTCTGGCATATTTGCGTTAAAACTTCACCCTTGTAGTTCTTCCTTTTAGACGGATTTAGTAGAAATATAGCTTGATCATAAATTACCAAATTTAATTCATCGAGATTTCTACGTTCCTATCGTGCGCTCGTTGTCTCAGACATATTTTGACAAGTAAAGTTTCTTTTGGTTCAAAGTTCACTTCCGCTACGGAAGGCCAAAGATTTTATTGGTTTATTTATGACAGTCGATGACAGCACAAAATCTCAGTGTGCGCACTCAGGCATGAAAGGCCAAGTGAGCGGTTTTCAAAATCCAGGGGTTTGTCTGCAAGCGTTTCCTTCCATCCTTCCCCTCCCCCTCCCCCCTCTTTTACTCGCTCCATTTTTCGCGCTGTAATTCTTTGCTCCCGAACCCCACAGAAACGCTTGCTACGCAGGCTAGTTTGCACACCAGTTAAATTACTGAGTTACTGATCAATGCAAGACGAGATGACCGACCAGTAACCAAAAGTCTTACCACAACAGTGCACATCCCTCGGGGTCTAATGGTTAGGATTCGGCGCTCTCACCGCCGCGGCCCGGGTTCGATTCCCGGCGTGGGAATTTGCTTTTTTCTGCTTTTCTGTTGGTTCAAAGCGTTAGTGAGTAGTAATTACGCTCAGGAGTTCACAGTAGTTGTTTAGTTGTCAAGATATTTACTGAGATTTGTTGGTTGGCGGCTTGGTCTAGAGACACACTGGTCCAATACAAGACAAATGGTCAAAACCGCAGCTGCAGCAAACTATGAAAACTAAACAACAACAATACACACGGTCACTACATATCAGTTTTATGTCCTGCACTATTTAATGGAGGAAAAAAACCTTGAAATTTCTTTGAATGGAAACTAATCATTTATTTGATTGGCAATAGAGCGTAACTTCATGTAGTGTCAAGTCAGTTGAGAGTTGGCTAAGTTATAGTAAAACAAGTAGTTAAAAGTTTGGCCCGATTATCAAATGTGATAAAAATCAACTTGAATGATAATCTTAAAACATCGTGTTGATCCATGAAATTCTGATCCCCTCGGAGGTGTTCTAACCTGGCCAGTTTGATGTTCACTTAGAGAACATAACGAAGTCTTTTTATTACTTTATAATATTTTTAGGAAATTGAAAGAACGGATGAGATCAATCTGAGTATGAATTGCCGTTCGGCCGATCTTATTCTGCCACCAAAGAAAGGCACCGCCATCATGTGGTATAACAACTTTATTGACCCCGACAGCGGTCTGCTTGGGTCCGTGGACCGTCGTACATTGCACGGCGGGTGTGACGTCATCAGAGGAGAGAAATGGATCGCTAACAATTGGCTGACGGCGCCTACCAAGCACTCAAGATACATTAAGAGCATGTTTGACACGGGATTCGATTGAAAATCTCAGTCCATTTAATTTACTAGTTAGTCTTTCCGTGATAACAAAGCAATTGATGCTGCTTGCAAAGATAATGAGAATAGTTGCTAGCTTGGGAGTTCAGACTGAACATATTCGGGACATTATCTGAAGGCTCACATTGACCAAAGCTATAGATACGAACAATCAAGCGAAGGCTACAATACTGACTTCAATATTCATCCGTTTTATAAACATTATCATGTTTTTTTTTTTTTGTAATAAATTCTGATAAAAGACACATGAAGGTCTCAATTTTAAATTAAGTTTCATTATGGCGTAACACGAGGTTAAAAAAGAAGGTAAAGGAATTTTAAATAGAAGGCCCCGCTGAGTCCTCTGGGCCGGGATCCTTCGTCTCTGATGATCTAAAAGTCTATCAATGTAATCAAGAGCAAGGGTACAGGAAATGAAAAGTCACATTTCTTCCTACTATGGATGTAACAATAAAAATGGATGTAATGACCTTTGCATTGTGTAAGCCAAAATAAGAGATGAATTTGGAAGACGCTGAGGCTACGGTCGACAATAAATAAATAATGGGAAGAACAGAACACAATCAGGAGCCTTCACTCTCTTTGGGTTGACCACATCGGTCACTCCGATCGAGGTGTCTCTCGAACTCTGACCAGGGTATAAAATGTATTCTGCCGGCATTATTTTCTAGTCCAAGTAGAGCATGTGTTCCACAACATGCGTTGAGTTGTGTTTTAGCTTTGTTCTGTATTAGTATTACTTTTTAGACGGTTGTTAGTGTTGTGATCACTGTATGGAAACTGTACGTATGGGTTGTCCTCCACGCGTCTATACTGAGCCAATATTAACTTGAAGTTGACAAAGGTAAACAACCTGTCGTAAAGAAATTGTGAAGCTGACTTCTCGAGCTTTAACCTTTCTCGTGAGAGCAATGTCAGCGAACAGTTCAAGACACAGGCGAAACTAAAGACATGCGAAATGAAAAACACTTGCCTATTTACCAGCGCGTATGGGCGCAATGTACATTAAATCGTATTGGCGCTATGATACGTCTGCGATTCCAAAAACAACTCAGTCCGCCCTATTAGAAGAAACTATATGGCAGCCAATGTTGTGAATAAAGACGATGAGTGCAGAAATGTGCCGTAAAATAAATTGTTTCTGAGATGCTGTAACTGTATATAATCTGCTGGACAAGTGAGCAATAGTGGAACTGGGAAACGGGTCTAAACAATCATCACTTGTTCTCGAGATTTTATTTGCATCGAGGAAGACCAAAACACTTTCCAAAATAAAGTGAAGATAAAAGCGAAACTGTTTGCTATAACTCTGCGCCTGCGCACCTGTGTAAAGGGTGCCAGTTGTATGATGTTCGGATGGCTGAATCGACGTTTGGAACGTCTCAGTCTTCCTTGTCTTCTCGTGTGTCGTGTTCTGTGGCTGAATCGCCGTCTGGTCTTGCTACTATTGGTGTTCCAATAAAGCGTCCGCGTCTTGAGTCTACTCCTGTTGCTGTTTTGCCCAAGAGCCGTACCTTGTCTATTCGTCTATACCTTTCTCGCCCGCGTTTTCCTCTTGTTAGTACTCTTCCTGCTTCGCCTGTCCAGTCAAGTTCCGTTGTTGCTCTGTTGAGTCCTGTTAGTACTGTTGCTGCTTCGCCTGTCCAGTCCAGTTCCGTTGTTGCTCCGTTGAGTCCTGTTAGTACTGTTGCTGCTTCGCCAGTCCAGTCCAGTTCCGTTACTGCTCCACTGAGTCCTGTTAGTACTGTTGCTGCTTCGCCTGTCCAGTCCAGTTCCGTTGCTCCGTTGAGTCCTATTAGTACTGTTGCTGCTTCGCCTGTCCAGTCCAGTTCCGTTACTGCTCCGTTGAGTCCTGCTAGTACTGTTGCTCCTTCGCCTGTCCAGTCCAGTTCCGTTACTGCTCCGTTGAGTCCTGCTAGTACTGTTGCTGCTTCGCCTTTCCAGTCCAGTTTCGTTAGTGCTGTTGCTGCTTCGACTGTTCAGTCCAGTTTCGTCGCTGCTCCGTCTAGTCCTGTTAGTTCTGTTCCTGCCTCGCCCGTTGCTCTTGTCTTGCCCCCAGCGTTTTCCGTCCTCTGTGTTGACCTCGGATGTCCTCGTTTGTTCCCGTGGTTTCCATCGTTTGGATTGCTGTTCCCGTTTAGTTGTTCACTCCTTTTGGCCTCTTTTTTTCGTATATACCTTTGTTACGTTGAGTTTGGACTGCTTTGTTTGTTTTTGGTCTAGGTTTGTTTTGGTTACATTTTGGTGGCGAATGTATTTTTATATAGGATAAGACTGTTGACAGGTGCCCCTCCCGGGTTCACCTTTCGCCGTTGTACTGAAACAGTGCTCGTTTGTCTTCAGTGTTGTCTGACGTTTTACCTGTTTGTTCCTCGTTTGTTTGTTTCTATGTTATTTGTTTGTAGGGGCGGGGTTCGATCCCCCGGTGCCGTTGTGTGACGGATTAGTGTGTTTGTCTGGCGGACATTGCGCTCTCCATTGCACGTTGGGGGCCCGGCCATTCGCCTTAAACATAAAAAACTCTGGTTTTCCTTCCACACGCATAAATCTTTCGCCTTTTGCTAAAGATTTACGTGGAGGAGACCAACTCGAATGAGTTTTTAGACTCATTTTTCGTAGCCCTGCCTCTTGGCAGGGCTTATATTCTTAACAGATGAAGTGTATATGCGGTTATTGACCAAACTTGTTCGGTCAAGATGGCTGGATATTGGCCAAGTTCCTTAGCGTGCTTTTGGACTGAGACGGACGGTGAAAGAGGCCAATATTCAGCCATCTTGACCGAATAAGCTTGTTCAGTGAAGGATTTATTATAAGACTTTTGAGGAAATTGTCCTTGCGGGACAGCAGGTAGTCCCGAGCGGGCATGATAGCGCCATCTTGCCCGCTCGGGTAGTCAATTACAGCGCTGGGTTTGGTTCATCTTGCCCGCTCACGGAGCTAGCCATATAATAAACGACGTTTCTCAGACCGCTTCCGTTAGTGACGGTTGACCTATCAGAGCTATCAGCAGGAGCATATTTTAAAAAAGTCTTATATACAGAGCTACGTGTGTATTTGGGTTTACGTACGTTAAAGCAACATTCCTGTAACCATTGTTCAATCTTGTAACTCCTGTCTATCTACCCACAACCCTCTGAGTCACCTATCCCGCTGCTGCCTCCCTACCCCTCTGCCTACCCCTCCCACTACCCCCAACCGTTATTCATATGGCTAACTTTGGCTCTCAAAAGACATCAATAAAACTTTCAGATCACCAAATTAAATGCTTCAAGCATGTTATTTTCCGTACGTTTTGCTCAAATGTTCTCAAATTTTCAGGATTTGCAAAAAAAGAGATGATCTTTTCCCATTTAGTTAGTCAACAATCAGCTAATGTTAGCGAATATCATTATTAATTTTCCCGTTTTCTGTTAAAATTCAGGCTATGAAGTGCACAAGTTTAGTAAGAGGACACCAATAGCCTTTGGCTATAAACATCGACGACCGAAGGTAAGTAAAGGTCCTTTATTTACTGATCGAAAACAAGAAACGAACACGAAAGGAAAATAGTTGAAAATAACGATTACATTCCCACGCCGGGAATCGAACCCGGGCCGCGGCGGTGAGAGCGCCGAATCCTAACCACTAGACCACGTGGGATGTTCTCTTGTGAGATGATCAACTTTGAATCTTAGATTGTAATGCAATTCCAGTATTTTGTAACATCAATTTTCCCAATTTGTTGAGCTGCGTGATTGCTGATCTGTCAGCAAAAAAAAAAAAAAATCTTGATGTTTTCTCAAAGCAAAGATATGGGAAGTTACTTGCTCCTTAATTACGAATTTGCTCCTCACCATCTCTGTTGTAAGCTGCTATTAATGATCTGAGAAAGCTCCCGGTGCAAAATGGTTACTCTCGATGCAAGGTGGTAACACGTTGAACATTAACGATTTGTTGAGGACCATTGAACAAGAATAAAAGTAAGCCAAATAATCCTCTTCAAGTTACAGTTCCCCAAAAAGATGTCTTAAACCTGTTACCCTATTTATGTCCTCACAGTAACCAAATCAAGGGTGCGTTTCTTTGGGGTGATCCGGATCCCGATCAGTGATCCAAGATCACGGGGATTATGGTGCATCCATGGAACCGACGAATCCACTCTGGTCACGGATTCATCGGTTCCTTTGATGCACCATGATCTGAGTGATCTTGGATCACTGATTCTGATCCAGAACATCCCAAAGGAACGTACCTCAAATCTCCTCAAGATCATATTCCAGAACACATGCCGCATCAAATCTCACTTTCCATACAAAATTCACTTCAACCGCTCTCAGAAATGCAAAGTCGATCATCTATAAAGCAGGCAAAATTAAACGAAGACTCCTTGACAAAAAAACGGAGAATTCCAAGACCCCTGCTAAAATTGACCATTCATCAGCCATTGCTGATCATGTGAGAACCACTTGTCACAATATAAAATGGGATCACTTTGACATTCTAGCGTCCGACAAAACTGACTTTCGATGATTGCAGAATTAAGGAGAGTCTGTTCATTCAAGAGCTTAAGACTTCACTAAGATAATGTCAATGTCAGTAGTGAAAAGTTGTTGCTTTACTAGCTGTTACTCTTCTTGCGACTGATGCTGAATACGCGCATGCGTATTTGTAGACTTCAGTAAATTTATGTCCCACACGCTGTGTAGCATCTTGCACAACAAAACACCTAGTATCCAAAATCAATAGTAACTCTGGTTTTCCTTCAACACGTACAAATCTTTCGCCTTTTACTAAAGATTTCCGTGGAGGAGAACAACTGGAATGAGTCTATTGACCAATTTTTGGAAGCTCTGCCTGTTGGCGGGGCTCATAATTTAACAGATGAAGTATACGACGTTTACACCGCTTCAGACAGTAATGGTTGACCTCGTAGTATCAGAATGAGCTCATTTTAGGCAGTCTAACACAGGAATATTGAGTTTCTCGCGTAGAAGCCATCTTTATGATACGCGGACACGTTAAGTCTTTTAACTCGCGGAAAGAGTTTTCGGCTGAGTTTTTTTTTTTCTAATTCGGCTTGATTTTTTCCGCCAAATGGACTCGATTCAACGTATTTTAATTAATCATTGTATCTTACAGAAACGTTTTGAACTCGTATGAAATGAGGCATCAAAACTGCTGCTCAATATTCGTGCCATTCCTATTTTATACGCCAAATATCTTTCCGTACTCCTCACTACGTGTGTATTTGGGTTTCCGCAATGCAACTTTCTTCTAACCATTTCTGGTAACTCATATCTACCTGGCCACTCCCGTCTCCTAACACGCTGCTGCTTTCCTACCCCTCTCCCTACCCCTACGCCCTTATTCACATGGTTAAATTTGGCTCTCAGAGACATCATTAAACATTCAGATCACTAAAATGAAACTTGAAGCACAATATATTCCGTAGGTTTTTGCAAATTCTCAGGATTTGCAAAGAGATGATATTTTCCCATTTATTTATTCAACATTAGTTCATATTAATAACTATATCGCATTTTATGTTTAAATAAAAAAAAAAAGAAAGAAAAAAAGTCCCTTGCATACGGCGGGTGCGCCCGCAGTACGAGCGGCAGTCAAAACTGAGCTGTCCTACCGAAACGACACGATAATAGTCTTTTTCTTTACAGCTAACAAAAATAAAGACGATGCTAAAGTTGTTTTGGCCTCTTCCAGTAGTTAACTTGAGAATTCCGGGTTTAATTTTACGAGGAACAGCATATTTTTTTCAAGATAAAACAACTACTATCCTACCTGGCGACACTCGACGAACTCGGCCAGCGAGTTGCCATACACAACGCTGAAGACCCATTTTTGGCGCCAAATTAGAAGCTTATAGACACAAAATGTTTGATATTTTTCACTTTATATAATCTGAAATGGTATTTGGAATTGCAAATCTCTTTTTCTGAATATTTAAAGTCGTCTGCAGTGAGAAAAGTTGCCTGATTTCGATGCCATGCCTGTTAACTTACATTGACGTCAGGACAGTGAAGTTTTTCCCATCTTTTGAATTCTGATTGGTCAATTCAAATTTCAGGCGAGCCAGCCGTATGCAAAGTCTGGCTATAAGAACACAATTATTAACTACGAGAAACCCCCTAGCCTTTGGCTATAAACACTGGCCAAAGGTGGATAAAGTTTGTTTATTTATTTTTAAAAATTTATTTCCTGAGTCAAATCGAAAACGAAAAGAAAAAAAATGATTACATTCCCACGGCGGGAATCGAACCCGGGCTGCGGCGGTGAGAGCGCCGAATCCTAACCACTAGACCACGTGGGATGTTCACTAGCATCAGTTATAGAAATAACACTGCAAGGAGATTCCAGTATTTTGTAACATCAAATTTGCTAATTATTCTTATGAATTGCATGACTGTTGATTTTGCCCAGAGTTTGTTTCTTTTACAAAAAAAATCGTGACATTTTCTTAAAGTACAAGCGTTTTCTATACTTGCCTATATGTTTATTTTGTTTTGTTTTGTTTGTTTGTTTGTTTGTTTGTTTGTTTGTTTGGCATTTTTGTTTCATTACTTCAGCTTAAAAAAGCTAGAGAAGACTTACAGAAGGAAAAATACAAAATTCTAAGGTCGGGTTTCAAAACCGGATTGTCGTAGAAGATAAATGTTTATTCTCTATTTCCAATTTCTCATAATTCACTCTGTTTGCCCCCAAATTTTGCACAAACTATTGTTGTGAAATTCTCTTGGGAGGTCTGCATATTCCCAAGAGTATTTCACAACAATAGTTTATCCAAAATTTGGGGAGCAAAAAGAGTGAATTATGGACAATTGGAAAATAGAGAATAGGTCAATACCCTTAGCCATACCGAGTTGGTTATCAGACATGACCCTCACGTAATGAGAGCATATATCTGTAACCACATAACTCACAGAGAGACTATACGTTGTGTTGCTCATGTGTTCAATTATTACGCAAAGCGACAAACAAAGAAGAAAAAAGGAATTAATATTACTAGCTAATTATTAATCAAATCCGACATCATAAGAACTTTTGATGTGACTTGAATGCTTTGTTGGTGCTGTGAGCCATTTGTTGGCGATCCACTTCTCTCCTTTAATGACGTCACATCCACCGTGAATAGAATATCGGTCTAAATCTCCAAGAAGACCGCTGTCTTTCCACTTTGTAATCAACTTCGTAATATTTCTGGATTTGTACACATTAATTGACCATTTCTTTCTTCTTTTTAATTTTGTTTTGAAAAATGTAGCCAGTAAATATAAAGCGCTGTAATATTTCTAATATTCTAATATTAGAATAATGTATTTCTATATTTGTATATATATTTTTTAATTTTAATAAGTGGGGACATCCCTAGTATGGTGCCATTGCGCTTTTGGTTGTCTCCTTCTCAACTGCTTTTTGTTTTTGTCTGTTTTTTTTTTTTTTTTTTTCTTTTTTTTCTGTCTCTTTAGTTAGCTATCTTAATTATTCATAATGTATTCGTATTGTATGGAGTAAATCGTAATAAATAAATAACTAATAAATAAAGAGATGTTTTCGTTTTTGATCTACTTTTTAGGTTTGAACGCCTACAGTTTAACGGAACTTACAAATGGTAAGTACACATGGTTCGATTGTATTGATTTTATAATGTTACGTCCCAGTTGGGCTACAGAAAATAGGGGATATATCGATCTGATTAGCTAAGGCAAACTTTCCCTAGTCTCTCTTTTCCTTTCTTTTTATGTGTGCTTTTGTGCTATTTCCCTGACCTGGGATTTATTTTCATTTAACGTTGATGTCAACTGACTACCTGGCTGCCTGTTGTTGAATAGTTATCAGAAAAACAAAACTTTAATTTTCATTTCAGGAAGATTAACAATGCAGTTATCCAACAAGCTCAATATTAAGAAGATTCTCCGGCACATGGATTTCTTGAAAAACAATAGTCCACGACACAGATTCGGCTTTAGTCAACAGGCCTGGCTACCATAAGACAAAACCGCTCACCCTGTTTCGAGACGTCTCCACAAAAGGTTAGTACTCCCAAACTGTAAAGTAACTAATATAGAACGATGTCCCGCAGGTATGCGCGGTTGCCATAATTTGTAACAAGGGTGTTAATCGCGTAACAACATTTTACCAGCTTGCAACTGACTGCGAGACAAGTTGGAGATCAGAAAATGCCGCATGTTATATTGCGACTCAAAACCAAACTGTTTTGTTTTACAGGATTATAAAGTTAACCAAGCTTCCGAGAAAAATAGTTCAGGGTGCAAAACCACTGCAGGTGAAACTGAATTAATTTAGTCAGTAATCCGCGTGCACTTTCTATCCACGTACACGTAAATACCATGGGTTCACTTGGTGCAAAAGGAACGGACTGTTTTAATGCAAAACTCGATCCGCGAAAGAACAACTTATCGAAGCCATAATTTTCAGAGTAAAGGAAATGAAGTCGAAGTTAGATTTTAATGTAAAACTTAATTCATTGCTTCCCACGCCGGGAATCGAACCCGAGCCGCGGCGGTGAGAACGCCCGAATCCTAACCACTAGACCACGTGGGATTGCTCGTTAAAACTAAGAACTAGGGTATCTAAAAGATAGTAATGCTGCGGCACATTCTGTTGATAGTGACATATTTAACGCCTTGATTCATTTACCTGCGCGTTCCAAGACTTACATTAACTGTTATTTCTCAAAGTAGTGTCAAATCGTGGTGTCACTTAAAATCTGTCGTTGCATGCATCAACTTCATGCATGACGACGCATCGATGGCGAGGTTTGACAAAGGATCGAGACAAAAAAGCACAGTGTGATCTGAAGTATGTTTGGACATAAAACGATACACATCAGCCTCTCCTTTACCAGATCGCGAAAATCGAAAGATGTGGAAATTGTAGGAGCAGAAATCTAACTTATAAATTCTGTACTGGCACGTATTTAATATCTCTAGAACTCGACAGAAGAACACACAGACTGTGTCGAGAACGTGTCCACCGCGATGTGTGAAAATGCTCAAGCTTTAACTTAAATTCATGTTTCGATGAATAGGAATAGATTGCAGCATTTATGAAATCAGCGTTTTCCACGGTTTTCGTTTGTTTTAATTATTCTACAGGCTTTAGTAACGACGGTTTCTCGTCACTTAAGAATTCGGCGAAGGAGGCGAGACTGCTAAGAAATGACATACTAAGATTAAGATGTCACAATTAATCGTCCAGATTTACAAACTTTCACATACTGCATAGCAAGAGTTGTGAAAGTCAAGCACGATCTCCTTCACATCGCTTTACAGGTAAATCAGAGCAAACTTTCTCAGTGGAATCCAAGCGAAAAAGGACGACGGCTCGACGAGTATGACATCCTCGTGTTGTTCGTGGCGCAATGCACTCCAGTAAAAGTGGCGCAGTGCAGTCTGGTTAACTGCAATGCATTCTGGTAAAAAGTGATGAATTCGAGAATTCGTACCCCCTTCTATATATTCTTCTTAAATCCTGATTATGTTGCTGCTCGCTCGCTACGCTCGCTCCGCAGCAATAATTTTAGATCCGCGTTGTTCAGAACAGATTGTGCGATCCACGGGATAGGAAGTATTCACGGCAAAACATTAAAGAAAGGTTCGAAAGAATGAAAAAAAACAACAGATTCGGGAAACAGTTTTTCATTTTAATCAAATTAACTGATGTTTGGTTTGATTTGTTCCTTGGTTTTTTTTAAGGGTTGTTACAGAAATATGTCTCTCTTTAGTTGAAAAAATTTGATTTGAATGTTTGCGATCTGTAGGGGCTTTATTTTGACTGAATTTTCGGTGCCATCTGTCCAACTTCATCAGAGTGTAAAGTGGATGTTCTTTATAACGTAGCTTACATTCATTTTTCACCCTGATGAATCTGGACAGATGCCACCGAAAATTCAGTGGACAAAAACCTACAGATCGGATATATTTAGAGCCAAATAATCAGTGTCCACCGATCGCAACAATCGAAGTATCTTTGGTAGTACGTAACTTTAGGTATTTAAACCGTTAAAATTGATTTAAAAGCAGAAATGCTGTAAGTCCATCTAGTATTAACACCAGCCGGAGAAAAGAAAAAGGAGATTTTCCCACGACAGGAATTGAACCAGGGCAGCGGCGGTGAAAGCGCCGAATCCTAACCACCAGACCACGTGGGAATCCTATCTTATCCAGGTTTCCGCCTTAGAGTCAATCAACATCGATCAGTTACGAAAATTCCAAATGTGTGCTTGACAGGTCTAGTTACTTAAAAAAAAAGTGACACATTTTTCAGGCACAGAACGGCTTTGATGCACTAATAAGGCGCAAGCATTACAAAAATATTTCACTTTCAAAGGCTATTGACACGTATAATAAGCACTTAATTACTGGCCCCGAGGGAAACAGTGAGTTTTTTTCCCCTCACCCTTAATGTTCCCCGAGGCAAAGCCGAGGGGAATATTGAGGTCGAGGGGAAACAAAACTCACTGTTTGCCGTGGGGCCAGTCATTATGTGTTTCGTTATCAACTCAAATATGGGAAAAACTGCGAAACAATTATTTGCTTAAAGCCGGGTGGTACAACAAACTTGCTGCGGTTTCAAAGTGCACGACCTGATTACGTGCGAGTCGAAAATTCAAGTCATTGTTTCCCTAGGGAGTTAGAGAGTTTTGCTCCCCCTGTGGAGTTTTGACCCACGACACGTGACACATTCTCTTCCAATCGGAAAACGTATTTGAGTTGGGAGGTATAACAAAGGACGACGGTTTTCTAGGTTGTTAGGTATGAAAAGTTCGTTCATTTCCATGCACACATGGACCCTAATGTTCGATCGTCATGTGGCTGATTTTTCCTGGTTACTTGCTCATGGTGTAGTTCTCATTACTGATCGTCTTCGTTCGTCTTTTCGCATGTCGTCGGTTCCTCCTGATTGTTTTTGTGGTTCTCCCTTAGAGACTGCTGGCCATTTGTTTTTTGAGTGCTCTTTGGCCCAGAGTGTTTTGGCTTGGGTGCAGTCTCGGTTAGTCCTTGCTGTTCCGTCTGCTCCGTCATTGTGTCTGCGTCATGTGCTCTTTGGTTTTGATATTGCTGAGTTCACAGTTATCCCTCTGGTTTTTTGCTATTTGATCAACCTTGCTAAACATCCCATCTGGTTGGCACGTAACGATTTCCGTTTTAGGAACCAGCTGCCCTCTGCGGTTGATGTCATTGCAGCGGTTCGTTCCAGGCCTGTTTTATTCTAAAACTCTGGTTTCCCAAGTGTGCGCGCGGGTTTTTCATCAAGCAGTGGGGTGCTTCTGTTGTAATTGCTTCAGTTTCTGGCGACAATGTTCAGTTTAATTTCTAACTTGTAGTCTGCTCTTTCAATACTCCTACCATACTTTTGTTTGCAAGAAATAAATTGGATTTTAAATAAACGTCGCCCTCAAATGACGAAAAATTTCATAAACGGCGCGGCGTTTTATCGAGTGAATACAGCATTTGTATTGCAATATAATCTAGCATATATGTAAGGCATTTTCGGGCTATTTTGTAGCTTTAGCCTGAAATTGCTTTGCATCCACGTTAGATTACCTTTTTGATTATATTGTAAATCAAAAGAAAAAAAAACTAACCGTGAAAATGGCTATTGAACCCTTTCACCGCTGCAGTCCAACTGGGCTCAATCCCTGCGGTTTAATTTTTCATTTATGCGGCACATCAATAATATAGGAATACAGGCATTATGTAAGATGAGACGATTACCTACGACTGTCACATGTGAGGTAACTGAGAAAGGCCTTGTCATTTTATACGCCCACGATCATCTTTTTATGACAATCATGACGTTGTTGTACGTTTTATGCGCAGGTTGGTAGGGACGAAAATCTTTGTAACAGATCAGATCAAATGTTTTTAATAGCTAGCTTTTGGAGGGAAAGAAAAAGAAAAAAAAGTGTATCAGACCATCCTATAATAACGTTGTTAAATGGAGTCCCGATGTTTGAGATACGTTTATAATTAAGAAAACTCTCTAACATGTAACTCCCTGTCCATATAAAATAAACAAGGCTAAAACATCTGTCATGGCACAGCAAACAAAAAAATATTAACAAAGAGAATGGAAAATGTACTTTCTGTACCGCATTATGAATAAAATAAAAATCCGAATATTCCAGTCGTTTAGATTATGCATGCTTAAGCCAAAATTTCCCTTCGTGCAACAAGGAAGAAGTACAACGAAAGCTTACACCAATATGTTACAGTTCAAACTATTTTGCACCTTTGCAGTCAAGGAGGACTAACTTTTATTACAGAAAAACAGCCTTTTCAGATACTGTTTGACTGCGGATCGCACTAGTTTAATTCTCCAGCAGTATATAATAGGGTTTATTGAGGAGTTGATTAACACAACTGTTGTGGCGTAGTCATAAGCCGTTCCTACTGACCGCGTAGTACCTTTTATTGTTTCAAGAACCATAATCACTACGAAAGGAAGATAAAAAGCCAACAACAAGCCATAAACATAGAGTACCGTTATGGCTGATTTTTTGCATTTAAGTACCTCAACTGTGTTTTGTTGTAAGTTAGTCATTGTTTGGTTTCGCGTATTTATTTGGCGTTGGTGCTTAAGAGCAATCTGGAATATTTTACTTGTGCAAAACGCAATTGTTAGAAGAGTTGCCATTGCTGTTATACTTGGAAGAATGACCCATTTGTCAAACCAAAACTTTATGATGGTTCCAGCAGAGGAAACGATCCAAACTCCTACTATAACCATTACCACCCGTGGCACTGTGATCAGACTTCTGTACCGCAGATGCAGGGTTAAAGCGAGAAGTCGATCGAGGCAGACTCCTGTCAAGGTCAATAAAGAAACTGAAGACGTTATCCATCCAAAAAAGAACTGAACCATCCTCAGTTTACAATAAGCGCTGAAATTCTCTAAAAGCTCTGCTAACTTGTAAGCAACGAAGCATGGCTGAACAACCAATCCAACAAGCAGATCTGAAACTGCCAAACAAAATAGCAGCGTAAAAGATGGCGAATGAAGTTCTCGAGATTTGCAAATTACAAGCATGACGATGCTATTTCCCAGTATTGCAGTCAGCGCGAACAGTGCAGTCACAACACACGACAAAATACTTCCTGTAACATCACGTCCTGTTTGCTCCCAATAAACCTCCAGGAAAAAACATTTTAAGTCTGTCACGTTCATGGTGAATCTTAGGTTGTGGGAAGCGGATTATTCGCGATCTCCAGTTACTGCGAGAATGGTCGAGACTGATATGAATAAAATGGAAATCGTTCTTGAATCCAAGTTTCGTCTGTGTGTTCATCTGTTATAAAGAGTATATTATGTCAGAGAAAGAGAAATCGAGCCAATTTAAGCTGTCAAATTTCAACGCATGTCCTCAATTGTCCTTAACTAAAAAAGTACTGTACGAGTTATTCAAGAGAAAACACGCGATATTTCTAGTTCAAGTTCTTTTATAATTGTTATGTTTTATATAGGAGCAAGTTCAGAGCGGAGGATTGTAAAAACATTGTCAGATTGTTTATGCCTTGTGAAAAGACGACTTTGACGAGAGCATATGGTTTGTCAAGCTGTTTAAGCTGAGTAAAGGCATTTTATTTATGCACATATGTAATATGTAATAGTATGTATGTAAGTTGAACATTTTAGAGTTAGAGTCTTCCGTATATATACTCGGCCATCGTGGTATTTAGACATGTTTCACGCTCACCAGCCGGTAGGGATGACCATCGATAGCGGTGCCATTGGTAACATGATCCACTACACAGTCACCCAGCGACGTAACTGCCGTGTCACACCTATTTTTCAATCGGTTTACCAAAGGAGGTGCTCATCCCTACCTCAAGTCCTCGATGAGACATGCTTTTCATTCACCCGCAGCAGCCACGAGTTTATGCCTCGTCTTCCACCGGATCTAATATACACTTTGACCCCGCAACAATCTACTTTTCTCAGACAACAGAGCTAAGCTCAAGTTTCTCCTGAATTGCCGATGACCTGTGTCTGTGGAGGGAACACCACACTAAATCTTCTCTAGGCTTACGTACAAACCCTTCACAAATATGATCTCCGCCTCTCTGTTTTAAAGACCGTGGTCAATCCCCTACAATCCTAGGCTGGTTTTGGAACCCTTGTACTTAACAAGCAAGTGCACATCGTGTTACCGGTTTCATCATTGTTCTGAGCGCGACACCGTGGGTCAGATGAGGCTCTTCTGCGAATCCAAATAGTCGATCCATACTACATTCTGCAATGCCTCATAAGCCCTTGGCTACTGCTCGCACTATTACACTGCCCAAACCAGACGACCAGGTATGGATTGTTACTACTACGCTGCGTTTAGTAGGGCTCTTTAGTGCAACATTGCGAGGGTCACAGGCAAACTGGCCACATATATCTTGCGAAATAGACGCCCTGACTATCGCTTCAGGCGTCAAACACTTAAGCACATATCTGATCAAGTCTCACCAAAAGGCCTGCATCCTGACAGACAGTAAGCTCTGCATGCATGCGTACGAAAGGCTCACATGTCTACCTTCCTCTCCACCGTCGGTAGATATCAAACCTCAGTCGGGTATTTTTCCGGGTCAGTAATCCCGACTTCCAATCTCGCTAGCCACAAAGCAGCGCCATGCTGCCATGCTGCCAGATCTGATCTTTGCTGCATAATCCAAGCTTCAACACTAAACCTAAATCTTACGCCCAACTTCAAAAGTAGGTGTAAGGCTGTCCTCTTGCCCTCCACCCGATACTGTCACAGTATTCTTCTCTACAGACATCATTAATCGCTCCAGACAGCTCGTGCTCTTACTATGGGAGTCCGGCACTTCGCTTCCACCAACAGCTCTGCCGGAGGACGAGCACCGTCACATTCTTCGTGAAGCTCTCGTCTTCTTTCGCTTCAAAATGCGTCCTCTTGGGATACAAGGGACACACCTTGCCTTTGGATACAAGGCACACACGGACGACCCACTCCTCAGATAACCCTGGAGATTGACTATGCCGAGAATAAAAGCAAGAGCCCAGTAGCCGAGGGCAGTCTAGGAAGTAGAAAACGAACTATTTCGTGGCGACCTATTAAGATGTCCCGTATCTCCTACAGCCAACCTGAATGCGAACGCGACCAGTCACGTCACGTAATCTTTCTGCTAGAGAGTTGAGAGACGTGAAATAACGAGATAAATTCACCAACCACCAGATTTCCCTACAGGAAAAGCATGAGCAACGTCTGGCCAATCAGCCGCACATTGAGAAGTCCAAGGCACCAGTTACAAAGTTAGAGTCGTCCAGCAGGTAAAATCTCTGTTAATGATCTCACATACACTGTGACCGGAACGAGACCCAAGTCCGTGACAGTGTCCTAGTTATGGCATTATCAAGGTCTTTTTTGAAACATTAGAAAGTTTTGAAGACATGATTAATTGACCATCGCAGTTATACACACCAATTGAGTAGCCTGAATGTTTTCTTTTTTTCAGGCTTAATGTCACAACTGCTTAAGTTTTTTGTATAACTGCGGTGAGCAATCATGTCTTCATATCTTTCTCCGAAGAAAGTCTGTTGGCTTCCACCTCCGTAGTACATCTTACAAAGTGGAGACAACTGTCACCAACGCGCCCCAAATACAAATGTAGATTGATCAGGCGTTGAAACTCCACCTCAACAAACGTTACATACCCTGACTTCTCGCACCATAACAAGTGTAAAATCTACGCTAGGAATGCAATCCAGGAAGTTCCGTGCGATGATGAACTTACCTCTAGCAACAAGGACCCGTCCACCTCTCCAGCCAGCCCTGATCAGGAAGGAGATTCCTGTGTCGCTGATATTAGTGACTCTGATACATCTCATCCTACTCGCATATCTTTACGGATACGGCACCGCTCAGTTTGCTATGATGACTCTGCTATAGACTTAACAGTCGCTTCTCTTGGTGGTTTAAACGTCCTTTGATATTTTGTCCCAATCACTTTACAACTTTAAGGAACAAGAGAAAGGAAGTAACGCGAGAACTGGCCAGCTGTACTTCTGCCGCATGATTACGTAATTCGTTCTTTTTAGCTTCCCTCGTGTTTGGTACACGCGTTTTCGAAGTCTCGTTTATTTAAGGTCATTAAGTTGTGTTACGGACCGTGTTGTCAATCTATCGATCTTCTCTTTACTGGCGCTTTTCAAATTGGGAGGCACTTTGTTGAAATTGTTACTGCTCTTTATTGGTTTACTTAGTGCAAATCCTGACTCTATTTGGTCTAAAGAAGTAAAATCCCACGTCGTCTAGTGGTTAGAATTATGTACTCTCGATCCCTGCGGATTCATGTGCATAATACAAGAGTACATGATGTTAGATGGGACGATTACGTACGACTGTCACATGTGAGGTAACGGACAAAGGTCTTGTGTTCCATTTACACGCCCACGATCATCTTTATATGACAATCATGATGTTTCTTGTACTTTTTTGCGCAGGTGGCGTGGGACAAAAATCTTTGTCACAGGTTTTAAAACAGGTTAGATTAATGTGTTTTTAATAGCTTTCCAAAGGGAAAGAATTATAACTCCAACAAGAACATGCCTAAGACCATCTTATACTGCAGTTAAAATAGAGCCGCGATGGGCGAGATGCATATGCATTTCGAACCGCACAAAACTGTATAAATCTAACACCAAATGTGCCTGCCCTCAAGCGTCGATCTCAACAGTCCTTATAGAATAAACAAGACCACAACATCTGTCATAGTACAGCAAACGCAAAAATTAAAAAAGAGAACAGAAAATGTCCTTTCTGAATCGCAACAAGAATAAGTCAAAATCCCGATGAGGTTAAGCCAAAATTTCATTTCTCGCAACAAAGAAGAGGTATAACGAAATCCAAAGCCAAGCTCAAACCATTTTGCACCTAGGCAGTCAAGGAGGGCTAACTATTTTGTATAAAAAAAAAAATCAGCCTTTTCAGATAATGTTTGACTGTGGATTACACTAGTTTAATTCTCCAGCAGTATATACTAGGGTTTATTGGGGAGTTTATTGACACAACCGTTGTAGCGTATTCGTAAGCCATTCTTGCTGAGGGCGTGGGGCCGTTGATGGCTTCAAGAACCATAGCTACCAGAGACGGGAGATAAAAAAACCAGCAACAAACCGTAAACGTAGAGAACTGTCACGGCTGATTTTTTTGAATTTAAGTACGTTAACGGTGTTGTGTTATAAGTTAATCATTGTTTGGTTTTGCGCATTTATTTGGCGTTGATGCTTAAGAGTTATTTGGAATATTTTACTTGCGCAAAACGCAATCATTAGAAGGGTCGACGCTGTTAAGATACCTGGAAGAATTACCCATTTGTCAAACCAAAACTTTAATCCAAACTCCTACTATAACCATAACCACCCGTGGCACTGTGATCAGACTGCTGTACCGCAGATGCAGGGTTAAAGCGAGAAGTCGATCGATGCAGACTCCGCTCAGGGTTAAGGAAGAAACTCCAGAAGTTATCGACCCGCAAAAGAACTGAACCATCCTCAGTTTACAATACGGGCTGAAATAATCTAGAAGCTTCGCTACTTTGTAAGCAACGAAGCATGGCTGAACAACTAATCCCACAAGAATATCTGAGGCTGCCAAACAAAATAGCAGCGTAAAAGATGGCGAATGCAGTTCTCGTGTTTTGTAAATTACAAGCATGACGATGCCATTTTCCAGTATTGCAGTCAGCGCGAACAGTGTGGTAATAACACACGACAAGATGCTTGCTGTAACATCATGTCTGATTTGTTCCCAATAAACTTTAAAGAAAAAGCATTCGAAGTTTGTTGAGTTCATCTGGAAGCCAAAGTTGCGGATAACGACCGATACTGATTCGAGATCTCCAGAGAAAAAGCGAAACTAATCTGATAAATAAAAGGGAAATCGCATTGGTTCATGCATTAAGTTTTACATTGCGTGCTCATCTATTATAAATAAGAGTCAAATTTCAAGTCATCGCCTTTTTATGGTGCTTATTGTGCTTTAGATATGTTATTCGTTAGTAACAACAAAACACGCGATATTTGTTGTTATTCCTTTATTCAGTATTATTATTTCTTATTTACGATCAAATCAAAATAGGGTTGTAGAAGAATGTGTGCATAACTAACATGTTTATTTTAAAGATTATTTTAGCCTTGTGAAGAAAAGCTTAGCCCGAAACATATGGCCGGCCTTTCAAGTGTTTTAAGCCGGGAATTTTCGAATTACATGTGCCTGATATTAACACATACCTTCAAGTCCTTCGTTGATAAACATTTCTCTAAAAACCAGCTGCACTGCAACATTTATTGCGATTGATCTGGCCATGTTAAACTCCCATGCATCTGGCGAATTTTCTTTGGCTCTTTATGTACCTTTTGTTTGTATTTTCACATCAATGCTCTCCGCTCACTTTTTATGGTTGAATGACAATGATTGGCATGACCTCTAAATAGCCAATCAAAATCACTCCCAAGGAGCAATTCTCGCGGCGGGATCGCCTTTAGTGCAGGCGTGGTACGAAGTATCTTCCTTTCAATAAGCAAATATTGGATTTAAACGAAAAGGAAAAAGGGATTGTAATCTTCTTCTTCTTCTTCTTCTTCTTCTTCTTCTTCTTCTTCTCCTTCTCCTTCTTTTCATTTATTCATGATCCATGGCCATTTCTGCTCAATATAACAAAGGGAAAATTCAGAAGATGGAAAAAAATTTGAATTCAAATGTACCCGCCTACTTATTTCTACATGTACCTAATTTTAACTGACGTAAACTTAATTTTTTAAAAAATGGAATTGGAAGCGGCAAATTTTGGCAAGACTGCTTAAAGAAATTAAATTTCGCGATGCTTTTCAAATATTGATTCCAATCAACAAACAAATAGTCTCAGAATCATACCCACAGACAATTTAGTTTAGTCTTTTTGGACAAACCAATTTTACAATGATATTGGACGAAATGAAGAGCTGGCATACTCGTTTCCGACGAAGCGCAACGTCTTACTTCAAAGGTAAACATTTGCGTTATAAATTTTGCATGTCGTATAATTACGAGGAATATATCGCTCGAGAGAAACAACGCGCAAGTATAAAAACGCTACATAATTATCTAAGGTGACGTTGAGATATAAAGGGTTTTACGCCGGGGGATTTAACTTTGTGTCGTTAATTTTTGGCATAACCTTTTTTTACAAGTCAACATATGAATGATCATATATTTGAACTGCTGCCCAAAAAGATGTGAAGACATGATTGATTGACAACTTAAGCAGCTCTGAAATTAAAGCTTGAAAAAAATTCCCGCTTGAACGGGATTCGAACCAGCCCATGACCTCTGCGATACCGGTGCAGTGCTCTGCCAACTGAGCTATCAAGCCAACTGGGAGCTGGTCACTTTGTGAGTTCTTTAATAATATACCCATAGATGATATTTGAACTGCGGAGAAAGATATGAAGACAAAATGGTCATCGCAGTTAAGTTCATACCTTTTTTTCGCGGGCGTTTAATTTCGTAATCGTTTTGCTATCGTGGAAATGGAAATAAGATATACAACAATCAGAAGACCAAACAAGTTTATCTTACTGTTACGTCGCTACGTTTAATCTTCTTCCTAGAAGTTAACTACCAATGTATTCATCTGCACTGTACGATCGGACACAACTGGCTTGCATGGAATGAGTAACACTGTTATTTCGGGGAAAAATACAGGGAGCAACTTTTAACGGAAGATAAAATTTCCGGGAATCGTGTGACGGTAAAATTACTGGGACCCAGAGATACAAAAGATAATACTGAATAATAATAGAAAAAAAAAAAAAAGAAACAGGAAAATCCTCAAGAAATATTCTCTTCAGTTTAGACCCTGGTGCAAGAACTCAACACTCCTCTGACCCTCACATTTCTGGCTTTTTAATTTAATGTTGGGCATTTATTGAGCATGCGATTTCTCTAACTGCGGTTACTGATCATAAATCATGCAAAAAAGCAACCGTGAAAATGTCCACCGGCAGCAAAATTGCTACAATCGATAAATAATTGATTCTGATCGCTGTGGAAGCTGTTTTTCTTTTTTTTTAATTATGGCTCTCACAGAGAAAGTTGCTTCTTATGGAGTGAAAATGAGACTTCTAGATCTTACCTTAATCCTTTTCGTTGTGATTTTAAAGCCCTGGGATTGTACCACTGGTCGTCACGGTAATACTTCCAAAAAATTTATAAAGCCATGCTTTGATGGAGACGAAATTGAAAACACGCCCTCAGAGCCAAGCGATTCCTGCTACGAGAAGCTAGGAAAGGAGTTTAAGCTCGTCCGTTTGGAGGGATTTAAGGTAAGATGTAACTGTCAAAACTAAATGTACAGCAGAAACCGCCGACCTACCGACTGTTCCCTAGGTGCAATTTTCAAATCGTTAGAAATTTGTAAACAATAGAATGCGGCCGTTAATATTATTAGAAGCTTGCTGGTGGCTCAAGAGACTCAGTGGAGTTGTTATTTTCCCTTCTTTTATTTTGTATATTTTTTTGTAGCCTGCGTAGTACGTCCGCCCTCTCCGCCTCTCTCCGATTTTTTTTTTTGCGAAAGAGGCGGATGTACACAGACTAACATTTCACGGCATTTACTGATTTCAAACTTTTCTTTTTCAGGGTCTTAGAACCACAATTACCCGCAAAAACCCGCGTAAAAAGAACACACAAACAGTGGGATGAATACACTAGTTCTCTTAAGCCTGGTTCTCACATCCCGCCGACCTACCTGCGACGTAGTCGCCGGTTGCAACTGACAACGTTCGTTGATCTGTCCCAGTGGGTCCGTCGGCGCATCTGCGATGAATCGCTGACGTGCTCAAATTTGCACGAAGTGCAAACCGAATTGCGCAATTTTTAACCATTTTATCTGTAAATATGGATCGAATCGTCTTACGGAAGTACGTTGCGTCCGCGAATGATATAATGTTCACATAAAATATTTTCATCGCCGACAACCGCCAGCTTGCCTGCAAAATTCAACTCAGCTCAACTTCGCGGGCAAGCCGGCGGTCAATTTCTGGGATAGATTATGATTCGGCGCTAAATGTGCACATATGCCGTTACGGTGTCCCAGGCCCAGGTATGTCGGCGGCATATGAGAACCAGGCGTAATGTTTCCTTTTTTATCGAACTGAAGCTGCAACATCGCGCAACATCGATTGACCTGAGCTGGCATTAAAACGTAATCAAAGCTTTTTCTATCTTCAAGAATTCAGTAAATCTTGATCATTCATCTTGCTGTGCAAGGCGAACGTACGGCTTGTATGAGCTAAGATACTTAGTCATAATTAACACTATTTATTCAAAATAATTTATTACTTGCAGTATTTTAATCTCAACGTTCTGCTTAGACAGGTCACGTGCAGTGGATGGAGGTCGGTGACGGAAAGAAGAAAGTCAAGCTCATAACACGAGCGATGAAACCTTTAATACTCGGCATAGCATGCATTTGTTTTATTTTTCATTGCTCTGTATATCGTCTTTTATATTGTAACATTACTATGAACGTAGCTCTGCTGTTTTGGAAACGTCTTCATGTCAGCTATATGCATCTATCCAGCTTAAATCCATCGGAAACTTTAAATACGGTGTTCATTTTAACCATGCACCCTCTACGAATCTACAGCAAAGTATTTGTTCTAGTCGACTAACGCTGAGTGGAATTACAACAAACGTGCATCTCTTTTTTTCTGATTCTGAGTGCTTTGACGTTTTAACTAATATGGCTCGAACCAAATTGGCTGCTATTTGAAGCGTATATAAATGTAATATGATAAATAAATCTAATAAGACTAGTCTTTTGATAATTTTGTTCAATTTTGGTATATTGGATAAATGGGAGTTAGTTCTTTCGAAATGATTCAGAATGTTTGAACCAGCACCTCCCATAAGAGGGTCTCTTGACGTCATGTAAAGTGTCTTAGAGCGGAGAGGTGTCCGTAAAAGACAGATTAAAAATGAGGGGTTTGTGTGGCGACCACGACCAAGTGTCTGGCAACCTCATTTCCAGGGTCTCTCATCTTCTAGCTGTCTCCTTTCTCTCTCCGGGAGGGTGGGAAGATAAGAGATCCTGGGAACCAGGTTGAAGGAACTCGATCATTTATTCTCGTAACGTTTCCGTTAGCGGAGGTTCACCTGTCTTCGAGCTGCTGTGATGATGGGTTAGAAACTTTCTCATTCTATATTTGTCACTGTGGCACTTTGGATTCCGTTAGAAATCTCCTTCATGCTTTTTTACTGTTTCTTAAATTTAAGAAATTCCTGAGTTCTTATCAGATGACGAGTGTGATCACATCATCTCACTCGCTAAAGAGAGCGGACTTCAAACAAGTACGTCAGGTTTTTTCAACTACGTGGCAGACTTAGATGCGGTCTTGGCGATAGCCGGTGAGGATGCGTTAAAATTTTAACTTTTTTTTGCACCTTGTCGTTTGCTTTGTTGATATTCCACTGAACTGATTAGTATTGCATTCAGCTGAAAGACGTGCGATACAAGGGGTCTTTTCCACTGCCGCTTTCTATTCAGTCATCACTGAAAGAGCGGGAAACAGGGAACACGGGATTTCCTGACTAAAATTACGATCGATATCCAGTTTAAAATCAAGATCAAGCAACAGACCATCATTTCCACCCAACTTCGCACAAACCCGCTGGAAGTGGAGCAAGAGGGCGAGGCGCTATTGCAAGTCAGTCAGTCAATTATTCATTCATTAGGTGACAGCAGGCTCCTGGTGACAGTCATGTTCAGTCCAAATAGTAACTAAGCAAAACTTTTTTCAGACAGAAATTGGACCCTCCCACAAGAGACATCATTTGCTGGAAACTTTGACGCTTGGGATGACAATAGGGATGGCTTTATCAATGTTCAAGAGGTATCTTTTAACATGACAAGTAGGCGTGTTAAAGAGTTTTCAGTGAGAAATATCATCATTAAACTAAAAGATTACATGTTCCAGCTCTCATCAGATTGATTTCATCCTAGATACTAGTTCTGGGCACGTAGAGAACAGAACTGACCTTCTAGGCTTTTTGATGTATTTTGTTTGGAACATGAACAAAACAAAAAAAAAATACGGTTTAAACGTAACCGAGCACTATTTTTCACTATTTTCTTTTGACATGTGATCATGATCAAGTCCCAGCGAAATGGCTTTGAAATGTTCGCATGAGTAATCATCACGAAAAACAGTATTAATAATTTCAATTTTAATATATAATTCAAACAGGGCCGTAGCCAGAAAAAAAACATTATTATATGGCTGTGTCTCACAAGGACTGGGAACTACCGAATTTACGAATTTGATTGGCTGAAATCGATATTGACCATGGTCTAGATTTTCCCATCTAGACCGGCATCTGTAGACCGGTTTCATTTTGCGTTGAAAAAGTAGCAAACTAAAATACAAAAATGTTCAACATTTTCTTTTATTTTCCTCTCAATCATTTATGGAAGTGCCAAAAAGCCTGATGACAAAAAAAGAAGAAAAGAGGACGAGCAAATTTCGGCAGGTTTAAGTTAAGCTCATCGCCGTTCGCTAGCAAAATGTCAGCAAACCAGTTAGGTTAAACGAATTAAAGTTTTCTTCTTTGCCATATAATAAACATCTTATTAACCGAGCTAAGTCGGTCTGCATGGGAGAATCTCGACCTCGGTCTGTACTCACGACCTCGGTCAAGATTCTCCCATACAGACCGCCTGCTCCGTTAATAAGAGCTAAATAATGACTGAGGCAATATCCTTGGGTTAATTATCTTCCTTGGTATTAAGACTGTTTATTATGGCAAAAACAACAAAAACGACAAAACAAAAAAAACAAAAAAACAAAAAAATAAAAAAAACAAAAAAAAAACCAAAGAAAAAAACACTGACTGAGGCAGGTGCCTCTGTTTGCCTGTTACTAGCTATGGACCTGTCCAAATAGGCCACGTTCGGTATATCAACATTTTAACATGGCTCCGAGGCTTTCGGGTCGAAATTGTAAGCTTTTAAAGTTTCTTTTGTCCCTCAGTTCCCAAAAGAGACTTGAATAGAAAGGAAACAACACCAACTATAGGAGTTTGTGCTGAAAGGCTCAGAGCTACGTTAGAATATTGATATATAGAACGTGGCTATTGAAAACCCATGCCATAAACTTAATTTAAGATTTGACTTATCTTAAAAGTTAGGTCTAAACTGACCAAATAAACTTGCTGACGTCTTTTATTAATTGTGGAAGGTGAAGACGTTTGCTGGGAAACACAAGCAGCTCCATCTGGATGAGGATGATCTGCACGACATGTAAGGCAAATGGATCAGTCTTTCCACTTTGTAATCAACTTCGTAACATTTCTGGATTTGTAATTAAGCGTTATTTTACAGATTAATCGACCATTTTTTTCTTCTTTTTAATTTTGTTTTGAAAAATATAGCCAGTAAGTATAAAGCGCATTAATTTTCCTAATATTATACGAGATGTTTTCGTTTTCGGTCTACTTTGTAGGTTTGAACGCCTACAGGTTAATAATGAACTCACAACAGGTAAGTACATATCACGGTCGATTGTATTAATTTTATAATGTATACTCAAACATCCCAATTGGGCTATAGAAAATAGGGGTATATCGATCTGATTAGCTAAGCAAACTTTCTCTTCTTTTCCTTTCTTTTTATGTCAACTGACTACCTGGCTGCCTGTAGTTGAATAGTTATCAGAAAAACAACTTTTATTTTCATTTCAGAAAGATTAACAATGCAGTCATTTAACAATTTGAATATTAAGAAGATTCTTCGGTACATGAATTTCTTGAAAAACAATAGTCCACGCCACAGATTCCGTTTTAGTCAACAGGCCTGGCTACCACAAGACAAAACCGCTGACCCTGTTTTGAGACGTCTCCACGAAAGCTTATTTCTCCCAAATAATAATAATAATAAATATAATAACAATAAAGTAACTAGAGCGCGATGTCCCGTAGATAAGCGCGGCTGCCATAATTTGCAACGTTTTTCCAGCTTGCAACTGACTGCGAGACAAGTTGCAGATCAGAAAATGGCACATGTTATATTGCGACTTAAAACCAAACTGTTTTGTTTTACAGGATCATAAAGTTAACCAAGCTGCCGAGAAAAATAGTTCAGGGTGGAGAACCAATGCAGGTCAAAGACTTAATTTAGTAATGCGCAGGCACTTGCTATACACGTACCCGTAAATGTGATGTGTTGACTTCGTGCAAAAGACACGCAATGCCTTAATGCATAAATCTGCGAGAGAACAAATTATCGAAGCCATAATTTTCAGAGTAAAAGAAAATGAAGGTGACATTAGATGTTAATTTTATTAATCGCTTCCCACGCCGGGAATCGAACCCGGGCCGCGGCGGTGAGAGCGCCAGTAGTCAATAGCGCCCGTTTGGGCCGTAACCAATCAGGAGCCAGGGATTGTACCACGTGACCACTTTTTTCCCATACATTCTCTTAAATTGTAAAATCCAAGATGGCCCCTTTGGTAGCAAAACATGGCGCCCGTGACGTCACAGCTCGCTGCGCATGCCCAAATAAGGAGATAGACCGGAAGTGAGTTTCAAAATTGATTTTTATTGATTACAGGAAGTAAAAATTACAATGGTGAGTATCCGTATGGAAACGACATGAAAGTGTTCGTGTCTACGACGCGTTTGTCGAAGACGAGTCCGTAGCGTTTGGTTCGTGTGATGACTCTGAGATGTTTGGTGGCTGGGTTTCTCCAGAAGAAGTTGGGGTTGACAACGTTGATGCTGCGTCGTTCATCCTCGAGAGGTTGTGTGAGTTCGTCGAGTAGATTTTGTCGCATGACGTCATAATTGAGTTGCCTGGATCCTCGTACATTGAGTGAGAAGCCTCGGACTTTGCAGCAGACTTTGCCTTGGTGGGTTCTGTATCCGTAATTTTTGGGTCCAGCGGCGGTGAAATCGGTGATGAAATCGCCCTCGTCGAGTTCGTTGGTCATCTCTCCCAGGTAATCGCCTAGGGTGACGTCGGCTTGACCTGGTTTGTGCGAGTAGATGACGGAGTCCGTGTCAAAGTAGAGAACTTGTTGTTTTAATTGTTCAAGGTAGCTGTATAATTTGAGACGCGCCCAGCAGGTGGTGAAAGCGGCGACGAAGATGTTGATTCGTCCGTTATCGGGTTGATTGTCTTTGAGTTCGGCGTGTACGACTTCTAGGGCTTCGTCGTTGGCGATTCTGACTTGTCGTATGTCGTTGAAGGGATTGGAAACGAGGTCGAAGAGTTGCGTGGCGTTGTAGACGACTTGGGTGGTGGGTTTGTGTAGATTTTCGCCGAACTTGCCCCAGAAGGAGTTGAGCATGAGTTTGGCGGTGGCTTTGCGTCCTGTATTTTTCTGGATCATGGTCGGATCGAGAGCGATGCCTTCTTTCTGTTGGTATTGTTGCACGTACTGTGCCTTGTCTTCGGGGGTGTTACACCAGTTGGGGTAGCCAGCGGATTCCAGTTTAATTTTTAGCCAGGTGTTCACGTAATCGGCGAAGAGTCCTTTACGTCGTTGTTCTGGCGGGAAATGGTGGACTTCGTGTATTTTGTTGAGCGTGTATCCCATGGCAACGGCTTTCTGGATTTCGGGTGTGCACCAGGTCCCTCGTAGCGTGCGTTGCTCGGCCGTGTGAGGGCAGCGATGCGATTTCTCTAGGAGGGGTTTGGTCATTTCGTGTTCCACGCACGATCGGCAGAGTGGGAAGGTGAGTTTACCTCCGTGCCTGAAGGGTAGAACGGGATGGTATAGTTCGTGAGGCGGCAGTATGTCCACTTTGGCCATACCGAAGTAGTGGTGGATGTCTTGATCTTGGGGGTTGACAATGACTTGCGGGTGTCCTACGGGGTATTCGCCTTCCTTGTTGGCCCATGGGTAGAGCGACGTCACGTCGACGTACTTGGTTTTTTCTCCTTGAGCCACGTCGGTCACGTGATACAGTTTGACAGCGTTCGTGCGCCCTCCGAAGAAGGCTTCTCTGGGCTCGAGCGGGTGTACGATTTCGAACGTGTCTAGGAACTTGCGGAGATCTGGGTCGGTTTTGACCTCTAGGTCCCAGTCGCATTCCCACTTGACGTGGAGCTGGTAGCCTTGGTGCCTGAGAAGGTCGTGTTTACGGAGTGTGGACTCGTAGACTTCCTGTAGGGTGCGATCGGTGTGGTAGATGGGATATCGGTCGCGTTTGATAGGGAAACAGCGAGGACATCCGTGCCATAGACAGCCGTGGAATTCGTAGACGGTTCGTGTGGTTGGATCGTATCCGTCCACGAGTTGATTGGCTACTCGGACTTCACCTCCGTTTCGTACGGTGCGTATACGATCGCCTTGGTCGGTGTGTTGTAACAAGTGTTCTTGCCAGGCTAGCCATTTCAGGGCTTTGACGGACTGATTGGATCGGGCGCCGTGCCAGCCTCGAGGTGGCCTGGAGGCGATGGTGTTGGGCGGGACGAGTTTCTTGCGCCAGAATCGGTTGCAGGCGGAGGCGATGGTGACGCATTTCTCCATGGGGTCAAAGTCCGCTTTTTGTTTGAATTCTTGCCGGAACTTTTGGCAGCCTGCTTTGAGGAGTTTGACGTCCGACTCGCAGTAGGCTTCCATTTCTTGTCTTAGTACGAAATGGTAGTTGTCATTGACTTTCTCTTGGTACCACTGTTCGAATTCGGCTTTCTTTTTGGCGGACATGCCGTCGGGATCGTACATGTCTCGCGGCGGCATGGGTCCTTCGTACTCTTGATTTTCTAGGGTGTTGAATTTGTGCGGGAAGAATCCCTTGCACAGTTCGTGGATTCCGAAGGTGGCTGGAAAGTTGGCCAGCGGGAACGGGAGAAAGCATAGGGAATCTTTGAAAGTCAGTCTGTCGGATCTCAGTGACAGTATTTTGGTGCCAACGGTGATTTGGTCTGTGACTTCTCGATGCGTGGCGTAACAGTGTTGCAAGATGAACATCCCGTCGTAGCCTTTGAGATTGTGAAAGAGGACGATGACGTCCCGATCGTCTCCGTCCACGTCGACGGCGAGGGATTCGAGGTGGTCGAACATGTCAGCGGTGCAGTTGGGACCGTAGAAGGAGCAGAATTGATCCTCTTCATCGTCTTCCAGGCAGAGTAGAATGGGTGTCTGATTCCCTTCGGCGTCGGTGATGGCTTCGTAGTCGCAGTACACTTGAAGGGGCGGATCTTTGGCCACCCAGACGCGTGTGTCTGGATCATCGGGTTCGGGTTCTTCGAAGGGTCGACCTTTGACTTCGTCGCGCGACACGCGTTTCTTTTTGGGCTCGTCTTCGTCTTCGGGGATGCGTTGGATGTAACATCGGTGCGTCGGCAGAAAGACTTTCTTTTCGCAGATGTGACATTCGCCCCATCCACATACGTGATCGGGGGTGAAACGGTCACCTCCTCGCCTGTTCCTATCTTTTGGTTCGTAGACGTGGCAACAGTCTGGACACTTTTTGTAAGTGTCGCAGATGGATGGAATGTTGAGACTCCGCCGTTGCAGGTGGTAGTTGTAGCATTGGTCTCCGAAGAATTTTCTGTGGCACAATCGGCAGATCGAGGTGGGTGCGGGAAACTTGCCACGTGCTAGGGGTCGTTTGGCTTCGATGAAATCGGGGCAGTCTTTTCGTTTGCAGGCGGGACACCATTTACCGTGGCAGGGATGACGTTGAAAGTCGTCGTGATCGTATCCTCGATTGCATTCGTCGCAGAAGTAGGATTTGCTTAGGAACCCGCTGAACGAATTGCATCCGTCGTAGTGACTGTCTTCTTTGATGAGTCGAATGATCTTGTCCGAGGGTTCGGGTCCCGCGTAGATGAGCATGTGGGGCGGGTCGATGGAAAGGACTTTGAGTTGGTACCCAGGTAACGCGGCCTGAAACTGCTGCAGTTCGTGAATGCCGCAAGGTCCTTCGGGGACGTGGGCCAGACGGTGGAGTTCTTTGGCCAATCGCTCTTGGACGGGTCGCCCCTGTTTGAGATTGTGGTAATCTTGGTCACGCGTATTCCCGTTCGCATCTACCAGGGCTTTCATGGTGACGATGGCGCGAGCGCAGCATAGATTGTCTTTGTTTTGGATGGTCACGCGCGACCGTTTGACGATTCCCCGTACGGCGGCGCAGCTCGGTTTGTATCGTTTTCCGTGACCGCGCCCACGACCTGGGGTGCGTATGAAGGTGGTTTCCATGGTAAACGTGTCGTCGGGGGTGAATTCTTCGTTGGAGTTGAGTTTGGCCGCGAGAGACTGGAGATAGGTGTCTAGTCTTTCGCTCCCTTCTTCGAATTCGCGCACGGTGAAGGTGGTGGATTGAAAGGCGTGCGTGAAGGCGCTGGACTGCATGGTGAAATGGACCGTGGAGTTGGGTGTCAGGGTAGGATCCTGAGCGATTTGTTGTTCGATGGATCGTTGAAGGGCCTGAGTCAATTCTTGGCCTAGATTGTCCCTGGGAGTCACGTCTCTGTGTTGTCTGAGCGTGGCTTCGAATCGTTGTTTGTTGAGGACGTTTCTCCAGTTACGTCGAGCGCCTACGGGTCTTAATTCAAATTCTAGGAGGGGTCTTGTATTGCTACCACCTCCGGTTTGGCTCATCACTCGGTCGAGAGCCGGATCGAAGATCCAGTCGTCGTCATCGTCGAAGGGGAAGGCTTCGTCGTGGGTCCGTCTGTTCTGTGAAGACAATGAACACAACGTTTTTAATGGTTGTTTTTTACTCTCAGGTTTCCAAGCAAAGTATCTGACAATAACAATTTTTTGTCGGGTATATTGATTAACGCTAAGCTAAGGTACTTGTACCTACTTCGTGTCCAGTTCTCACGCTGCTCGTCCATGAAAAATAGGATCTGGTGAAGCATCACCTCGAGCTGACTCGAATCCCGAAACCGCGTCAGCCACCGACGGCCCGCCAACAAATCCCGGATGAGAAAATTCATGCTTTCATAAAACCGGGTCCAGGTCTCGTCCATTCGGTCAATCGCCTCCTCGTAAGTAGTATCAGGCTTTCTAGGTCTGAAACTGTTCTGGATTTGTCTCTCCCTCAAGGCCATAATGACGCTCAATACAAGTGAAGACACTCAGAGTGACGAGCCGACGACGCGGATTCGCTTTATGCAGATCCGTCCAGCCAATCACAGATCGAGACGAAGTCACGTGTTACCCCAGACCCAGGGGATAGGGGGTATCCCCCTACCACGCCCACTCACGGTCGGAGACTGGACACCATTATACCGTGTGTATAAAATAAGCGAGTCGGACCGTTCACTTTCACTCTAAGTTATTCAACTTGTATGAGCGACCATCACAGAAGACTGTTAGTATTGCTGTGGCTTCTCAAGGTACCAAGTGAGTATAGCATGGAAGTATTAGAGCGGTGTAACGTAAAGTTGACTACCTGGGAAAAGCGGGTGAGAGAGTGGATGAACGACGAAGAAGAGACCCCTTTGTACAGGGACCTAGAACAACTTTTAGGTTTTATCGAGGTGGCCCTGGACCAACTAGATCTTTTGGGGTTGGAAGAGAGGTTGGGGATCCTTGACGTGGACGATACCAATGATTTGGTGATTCATATAGACTGGGTACGCAACACTTACCGACAATTGCTTCAATTTTAGACATGGAACCACCCCTCCATTGTCACGTATGCAAACAGCTGAGACCCTGCTGCCGCCAACCCATCCTAGAATTGAGCAGAAAAGGGAACCACACCAAATTCGTACGCGCGCTCTCGGGACCACTGAGAAAAGACTGGGGACTAGGGTGCGTCTACGCAACCTGTTGTGGGATCATCTATGGCATGTACTACAATGTGGAAACCAATTGTTACGAACCCGTCTTCCTGGGAAACGGTTACAACCAGGCTCTGTCACGTGTCAATCACGTCAAATCGTTTATTGATTGTTATCCCGAGGAAAAAGAGGGCGCCGGTCAATAGGACCGTGCACACGTCCCACCATGTAAACTAAGTAGTGTCCAATAAAAAAGTTTTTTGTTCCATTTTTCAGACTCCATGTCACGATTTCCCAAACCCGAATGCATATGGTGTAAGGAAGGATTCACTCCCAATCACAGTATCAGCGACTACTTCCTGACACCGTGTTGCGACCAATTCTTTCACGGAAGCTGTAAAGCCCTCCACACCTGGTGGTTGAAACCCTCCCAAAGACTCTGCCCTCATTGCAATACCGTGAATTTCGGACTGCCTCCCGATGACATCCCCAAAACCAAGTCCTAAAGAGGTAAGCGCTTCGATGGTCCAATGGTCAAGACGTTGAGTTGTGGCCTCAAAGACCCAGGTTCGATTCCTGGTCGGGGCATTAAAATTTTTTTTCTTTTTCCCTATAGAGACCCCTGGCCTGTAAAATCTGTTTGGACGAACCCCACCCCGACGAGGACGTCATGCTCCTCTTCCTCACCCAACATTTTCCCTACCCCTGGTACATGAGAAGAGACCTCTCCAAGATCTGGCCCTTCGGACGTGTGTTCGAATCCTCCTCAGGCTTTCACGGAGAATTTCTCACCCCGCAAACCATGATGCTATCCCTAGTACACCTGGGAACCGATGACGTGCAAGCACTCAAGATGATGCAAAAAATCACACAACAAACCATGTATATTCTCTCGTTAAATGATCTTTATTAAAATGTTTTTTCACTCTGTAGTTGGTAGTGGTGCAATTTCTTTGATAAATACTTGGTACGCCAACTCTTCTCTGTTGTCCCAACTGCTCTTCCACGCTTCCCATCCGGCCTCAAATCCATCCGGCAACTTCTCCAAACACACGGGGTCTTTAAACGATCTGGACTGGTCTGCAAGCATCTTCTCGGACAGGAGTTTTCGGAACCTCAGCACATCATCCGCCACCCTCGTAATTTCCTTCCTCAGAACACCATCCATCGCGCGAGAAACGGCGTTCTTCATTATCTTTCCAAGAATACCATCATGAACGGCATCCAGCACCCTCGCTGCAAATTCTTCTCTCGACATGTCGTCTTCCTCAGAATCGCTATTCACCTCCACCTTCGTCTTGCTCTCCTCTGAAGACATCTTCGCGTCGATCTCAAAACAACAATACCCACTCGATACTCACGCAAACCCTTTTATCACCCCTTCCGAACCTCGATTTCAGGCATTGGCTTATTTGACCATGCACGTGACAACCTCGATTTCATGTTGACCTTATTTAGGCATGCGCGAACTGTGACGTCACGGGCGCCATGTTTTGCTACCAAAGGGGCCATCTTGGATTTTACAATTTAAGAGAATGTATGGGAAAAAAGTGGTCACGTGGTATAATCCCTGGCTCCTGATTGGTTACGGCCCAAACGGGCGCTATTGACTACTAGCGCCGAATCCTAACCACTAGACCACGTGGGATTGCTCATTGGAGTTAACAATAATTTAAGGTCCACCTTGTTTAGAACAGATTGTGCGATCCACGGGATAGGACGTGTTCACGGCAAAACATTAAAGAAAGGAGAAGAAAAAAAAAACATTTTCGGGAAACACTTTTTAATTTTCATCAAATTAGCTGATTTTTGGTTAATTTGTTTGTTGGGGTTTTTTAAGGGTTGTTACGGAAGCATGTCTCTCTTTAGTTGTAATTTGATTTAAATGTTTGCGATCTGTAGAATTTTTTTTTTCATTGAATTTTCGGTGTCATCTGTCCAACTTCATCAGAGTGTAAAGTGCATGTTTCTTATAAAGTAGCTTACATCCATTTTTTCACCCTGATGAAGGTGCAGAGATGCAACCAAAAATTCATTGAACAAAAACCTACAGATCAGATATATTTAGGTCGTATAATCAGTGTCCACCAATCGCAGCAATCGAACTATCTTTAGTTGTACATAAGTTTAGGTAATTAAACCGTTAAAATTGATTTGGAAGGACCCTTCAAGAAAAGAAAAAAATAGACTTTCCCACGCCGGGAATTGAACCCGGGCAGCGGCGGTGAAAGCGCCGAATCCTAACCACTAGACCACGTGGGAATCCTATCTTAACCAGGCTTCCGCCTTAGAGTCAATCAACAGTTACCAAAATTTCAAATGTATCATTGACAGGTCTAGTTACTGAAAAAAACTTGACACATTTTGTAGGCACAAAACGGCTTTGATGCACTGGTAAGGCGCAAACATAAAAATGTCGCACTATAAAAGACTATTGACACGTATAATAAGCACTCGACGTCTATGTTAAGTTCCCCTCGCCTTCGCCTCGGGGAACATTAAGGTCGAGGGAAAACAAAACTCACCGTTTGCCGTGCGGCTAGTCATTAAGTGTTTTGTTATACCTCCCAACTCAAATATAGGAAAAACTGCGAAACAATTCTTTGCTTGAAGCAGGGAGGCATAACAAATTTGCCTCGGTTTCAAGGTGCACGACCTAATCACGTGCGAGTCGATAATTTAAGTCATTGTCTCCCTAGGGAGTTAGTGAGTTTTGCTCCCCTTAGGGTGTCAGTGAGTTTTGACCCACGACACTTGACACGTTTTCCACCTATCGGAAAACGTATTTGAGTTGGGAGGTATAACAACGGACCATGTTTTCTAGGTTGTTAGGTACGAAAAGTTCGGCCATTTCCATGCTCACATGGATTCCACCATCAGAGTCCCTAATGTTCCTTGCTGTCATCAGAATTATCTCAGAGCATCCGACTGCAGAGTCTGCAGGTTGGTTATTTATTAAAGCCATGCGTAGTCCCCATATTACAAAAAGGCATAAATTACTGCAGTTACGGCACCAAAGACAAGGGACATGCTTCAGTAGTCATTTCTTTATGACTACTGAACCATTTTCAAACCGGGCACTGTCCAGTAGCATTTCGTGTTAATTTACTTCCAGACATAGTAGCAAAATTCGTCAGCTTTTACTAAAATATTGAAAAAGCTGTAAACAGTTTTAAAGTCAAAAAACACATCTTGAAGAGAAAAGAGAGTAGAAGTCTCCATACAAAAAGGGCGGTATGACACATCACTTTTTGTCTCTTCAGACCTGTTTATGCTTTAACTTTCTCTATACATCTACCTTGATGCATTTGATAATGCTTTCATCTGTTTAATGTTCTCATCTAATTTCTTTTTCTATCTTTTTTTTCGTATTTATTACAATCCCGTATTTCCTTAACGATGTAGAAGAAGGAGGGCAGACAGCCTTTTTGATGGCAGATAACATTACAATCACGGCAGAAGTAAGTAATTAACCCCAGTGAATTGTAATGAAACGAACTGAGCTTGCAAGTTTGCACATAGCCTGCGTAGCAAGCGTTTCCGTGGGGTTTGGAAGCAAAGAAAGACCGAGGAACGGGATTTTCGGTGTTTTGTCTGCGCGGAAAATGGGGCGAGAACCAAAAAAAAGAAAGACGGGGGTGGGAGAGGGGAAGGAAGAAAACGCTTGCAGACAAACCCCTGGATTTTGAAAACCTCCGTTCGCCAGCGAACGGAGCTCGTGATTGGCTGGGCTAGTCCAATATTATTGACATGTGTCGATCAAAGGTATTTAATGCCTTTGAGTGCCAGACAAAAGGGGAAGACGCGTTTGAAGCTTGGTTACAGAACGCTTTAACTTTTCTCGCTGAACGAGGATTTAGTCGTAAGCTTCGACAGTACCGTAGAAATCCTGTAGTGCAATGCCGACGCTTTGGTTTTTCGTAGCCTGCACATTATTGCAGAAGCAAGCGCGACACAATTTGCAGCTGTTCCTTTTATTTTAACATCACTTTCTTGAATGCCACTTGCGCCAAGGACAAGATAATAAACCACGGGACAGAAAATTCGCACTACTGCGTGGGAAAACCTAGTGATTTCGTCTGGCTTGTTACATGGCAACATAATGTCGTAGGTACTCTGACATTTCATTAGAAGCATTTTTGTTGACAGCATTTAGAATCTCTGGGTACAATTCTGAATGATTTGTTATGGTGTTAGCTGCGGCATGCCAGTTTTTGTCACATATTTGCCTTACCAAAAATTTGGTCGTCTCGTCGCGGGGAATTCTTACGAGGACATATTATAAACAACTTCCGCCTAGGGGAAGATTATCTTTATTCAGATACTGGTCAAGATTATCCTTATTTCCCCTCTCAGGTGTTTGAAGCCTCTCCTGCCCAAATTCCAAAGTTTGCCGAGAAGACTTTCCGTTGTTTGTTTTTGCTGCAGGCCCATGATAACACTCGAACCGATTTGCGGATCTGGCGTTTCCAGCAAACGCTTCTTTACTGGAATTGCCTTTGTGGGAGTTGACTTGCTAATTTTACCTTGTATCGATTCCTGAACGAATGAATACAGTGATCCAAGATTTCGAATCATGCGAGCACAAGGATTACTAACGCGACTGGAATACTTCTCACATTTTAACTTTCTGGCATATTTGCGCTAAAACTTCACCCTTGTAGTCCTTCCTTTTAGACGGATTTAGTAGAAATATAGCTTGATCATAAATTACCAAATTTAATTCATCGAGATTTCTCCGTTCCTACCGTGCGCTCGTTGTCTCAGACATATTTTGACAAGTAAAGTTTCTTTTGGTTCAAAGTTCACTTCCGCTACGGAAGGCCAAAGATTTTATTGGTTTATTTATGACAGTCGATGACAGCACAAAATCTCAGTGTGCGCACTCAGGCATCAAAGGCCAAGTGGGCGGTTTTCAAAATCCAGGGGTTTGTCTGCAGGCGTTTCCTTCCATCCTTCCCCTCCCCCTCCCCCCTCTTTTACTCGCTCCATTTTTCGCGCTGTAATTCTTTGCTCCCGAACCCCACAGAAACGCTTGCTACGCAGGCTAGTTTGCACACCAGTTAAATTACTGAGTTACTGATCAATGCAAGACGAGATGACCGACCAGTAACCAAAAGTCTTACCACAACAGTGCACATCCCTCGGGGTCTAATGGTTAGGATTCGGCGCTCTCACCGCCGCGGCCCGGGTTCGATTCCCGGCGTGGGAATTTGCTTTTTTCTGCTTTTCTGTTGGTTCAAAGCGTTAGTGAGTAGTAATTACGCTCAGGAGTTCACAGTAGTTGTTTAGTTGTCAAGATATTTACAGAGATTTGTTGGTTGGCGGCTTGGTCTAGAGACACACTGGTCCAATACAAGACAAATGGTCAAAACCGCAGCTGCAGCAAACTATGAAAACTAAACAACAACAATACACACGGTCACTACATATCAGTTTTATGTCCTGCACTATTTAATGGAGGAAAAAAACCTTGAAATTTCTTTGAATGGAAACTAATCATTTATTTGATTGGCAATAGAGCGTAACTACATGTAGTGTCAAGTCAGTTGAGAGTTGGCCAAGTTATAGTAAAACAAGTAGTTAAACGTTTGGCCCGATTATCAAATGTGATAAAAATCAACTTGAATGATAATCTTAAAACATCGTGTTGATCCATTAAATTCTGATCCCCTCGGAGGTGTTCTAACCTGGCCAGTTTGATGTTCACTTAGAGAACATAACGAAGTCTTTTTATTACTTTATAATATTTTTAGGAAATTGAAAGAACGGATGAGATCAATCTGAGTATGAATTGCCGTTCGGCCGATCTTATTCTGCCACCAAAGAAAGGCACCGCCATCATGTGGTATAACAACTTTATTGACCCCGAGAGCGGTCTGCTTGGGTCCGTGGACCATCGTACATTGCACGGCGGGTGTGACGTCATCAGAGGAGAGAAATGGATCGCTAACAACTGGCTGACGGCGCCTACCAAGCACTCAAGATACATTAAGAGCATGTTTGACACGGGATTCGATTGAAAATCTCAGTCCATTTAATTTACTAGTTAGTCTTTCCGTGATAACAAAACAATTGATGCTGCGTGTAAAGATAATGAGAATGGTTGCTAGCTTGGGAGTTCAGACTGATTTTTTGGCTGTTCTCGCACGGCCGAGACAATGTAACAGCCGAATGGCTAAGGCTTTAGCATATTCGGGACATTATCTGAAGGCTCACATTGACCAAAGCTATAGATACGAACAATCAAGCGATCGAGGGTACAGGAAATAAAAAGTCACATTTGTTCCTACTATGGATGTAACAATAAAAATGGATGTAATGACCTTTGCATTGTGTAAGCCAAAATAAGAGATGAATTTGGAAGACGCTGAGACTACGGTCGACAATAAATAAATAATGGGAAGAACAGAACACAATCAGGAGCCTTCACTCCGATCGAGGTGTTTCTCGAACTCTGACCAAGGTATAAACTGTATTCTGCCGGCATTATTTTCTAGTCCAAGTAGAGCATGTGTTCCATAACATGCGTTGAGTTGTGTTTTAGCTTTGTTCTGTCTTAGTATTACTTTTTAGACGGTTGTTAGTGCTATGATCACTGTATGGAAACTGTACGTAAGGGTTGTCCTCCACGCGTCTATACTGAGCCAATATTAACTTGAAGTTGACAAAGGTAAACAACCTGTCGTAAAGAAATTGTGAAGCTGACTTCTCGAGCTTTAACCTTTCTCGTGAGAAGAATGTCAGCGAACAGTTCAAGACACAGGCGAAACTAAAGACATGCGAAATGAAAAACACTTGCCTATTTACCAGCGCGTATGGGCGCAATGTACATTAAATCGTATTGGCGCTATGATACGTCTGCGATTCCAAAAACAACTCAGTCCGCCCTATTAGAAGAAACTATATGGCAGCCAACGTTGTGAATAAAGACGATGACTGCAGAAATGTGTCCTAAAATACATTGTTTCTGAAGTGCTGTAACTTTATATAATCTGCTGGACAAGTGAGCAATAGTGGAACTGGGAAACGGGTCTAAACAATCATCACTTGTTCTCGAGATTTTATTTCCATCGAGGAAGACCAAAACACTTTCCAAAATAAAGTGAAGATAAAAGCGAAACTGTTTGCTATAACTCTGCGCCTGCGCACCTGTCTAAAGGGTGCCAGTTGTATGATGTTCGGATGGCTGAATCGACGTTTGGAACGTCTCAGTCTTCCTTGTCTTCTCGTGTGTCGTGTTCTGTGGCTGAATCGCCCTCTGGTCTTGCTACTATTGGTGTTCCAATAAAGCGTCCGCGTCTTGAGTCTACTCCTGTTGCTGTTTTGCCCAAGAGCCATACCTTGTCTATTCGTCTATACCTGTCTCGCCCGCGTTTTCCTCTTGTTAGTACTCTTGTTGCTTCGCCTGTCCAGTCAAGTTCCGTTGTTGCTCTGTTGAGTCCTGTTAGTACTGTTGCTGCTTCGCCTGTCCAGTTCAGTTCCCTTGTTGCTCCGTTGAGTCCTGTTAGTACTGTTGCTGCTTCGCCAGTCCAGTCCAGTTCCGTTACTGCTCCGCTGAGTCCTGTTAGTACTGTTGCTGCTTCGCCAGTCCAGTCCAGTTCCGTTGCTCCGTTGAGTCCTGTTAGTACTGTTGCTGCTTCGCCTGTCCGGCCCAGTTCCGTTACTGCTCCGTTGAGTCCTGCTAGTACTGTTGCTGCTTCGCCTGTCCAGTCCAGTTCCATTACTGCTCCGTTGAGTCCTGCTAGTACTGTTGCTGCTTCGCCTTTCCAGTCCAGTTTCGTTAGTGCTGTTGCTGCTTCGACTGTTCAGTCCAGTTTCGTCGCTGCTCCGTCTAGTCCTGTTAGTTCTGTTCCTGCCTCGCCCGTTGCTCTTGTCTTGCCCCCAGCGTTTTCCGTCCTCTGTGTTGACCTCGCATCTCCTCGTTTGTTCCCGTGGTTTCCATCGTTTGGATTGCTGTTCCCGTTTAGTTGTTCACTCCTTTTGGCCTCTTTTTTTCGTATATACCTTTGTTACGTTGAGTTTGGACCGCTTTGTTTGTTTTTGGTCTAGGTTTTTTTTGCTTACATTTTGGTGGCGAATATATTTTTATATAGGATAAGACTGTTGACAGGTGCCCCTCCCGGGTTCACCTTTCGCCGTTGTACTGAAACAGTGTTCGTTTGTCCTCAGTGTTGTCTGACGTTTTACCTGTTTGTTCCTCGTTTGTTTGTTTCTATGTTATTTGCTTGTAGGGGCGGGGTTCGATCGCCCGGTGCCGTTGTGTGACAGATTAGTGTGTTTGTCTGGCGGACATTGCACTCTCCATTGCACGTTGGGGCGCCGGCCATTCGCCTTAAACATAAAAAACTCTGGTTTTCCTTCCACACGCATAAGTCTTTCGCCTTTTACTAAAGATTTACGTGGAGGAGAACAACTCGAATGAGTTTTTAGACTCATTTTTCGTAGCCCTGCCTCTTGGCAGGGCTTATATTCTTAACAGATGAAGTGTATATGCGGTTATTGACCAAACTTGTTCGGTCAAGATGGCTGGATATTGGCCAAGTTCCTTAGCGTGCTTTTGGACTGAGACGGACGGTGAAAGAGGCCAATATCCAGCCATCTTGACCGAATAAGCTTGTTCAGTGAAGGATTTATTATAAGACTTTTGAGGAAATTGTCCTTGCGGGACAGCAGGTAGTCCCGAGCGGGCATGATAGCGCCATCTTGCCCGCTCGGGTAGTCAATTACAGCGCTGGGTTTGGTTCATCTTGCCCGCTCACGGAGCTAGCCATATAATAAACGACGTTTCTCAGACCGCTTCCGTTAGTGACGGTTGACCTATCAGAGCTATCAGCAGGAGCATATTTTAAAAAAATCTTATATACAGAGCTACGTGTGTATTTGGGTTTACGTACGTTAAAGGCAACATTCCTGTAACCATTGTTCAATCTTGTAACTCCTGTCTATCTACCCACAACCCTCTGAGTCACCTACCCCGCTGCTGCCTCCTTACCCCTCTCCCTACCCCTCCCACTACCCCCAACCGTTATTCATATGGCTAACTTTGGCTCTCAAAAGACATCAATAAAACTTTCAGATCACCAAATTAAATGCTTCAAGCATGTTATTTTCCGTACGTTTTGCCCAAATGTTTTCAAATTTTCAGGATTTGCAAAAAAAGAGATGATCTTTTCCCATTTAGTTAGTCAACAATCAGCTAATGTTAGCGAATATCATTATTAATTTTCCCGTTTTCTGTTAAAATTCAGGCTATGAAGTGCACAAGTTTAGTAAGAGGACACCAATAGCCTTTGGCTATAAACATGGACGACCGAAGGTAAGTAAAGGTCCTTTATTTACTGATCGAAAACAAGAAACGAAAACGAAAGGAAAATAGTTGAAAATAACGATTACATTCCCACGCCGGGAATCGAACCCGGGCCGCGGCAGTGAGAGCGCCAAATCCTAACCACTAGACCACGTGGGATGTTCTCTTGTGAGATGATCAACTTGTAACATCAATTTTCCCAATTTGTTGAGCTGCGTGATTGCTGATCTGTCAGCAAAAAAAAAAAAAATCTTGATGTTTTCTCAAAGCAAAGATATGGGAAGTTACTTGCTCCTTAATTACGAATTTGCTCCTCACCATCTCTGTTGTAAGCTGCTATTAATGATCTGAGAAAGCTCCCGGTGCAAAATGGTTACTCTCGATGCAAGGTGGTAACACGTTGAACATTAACGATTTGTTGAGGACCATTGAACAAGAATAAAAGTAAGCCAAATAATCCTCTTCAAGTTACAGTTCCCCAAAAAGATGTATTAAACCTGTTACCCTATTTATGTCCTCACAGTAACCAAATCAAGGGTGCGTTTCTTTAGGGTGATCCGGATTCCGATCAGTGATCCAAGATCACGGGGACTATGGTGCATCCATGGAACCGACGAATCCACTCTGGTCACGGATTCTTCGGTTCCTTTGATGCACCATGATCTGAGTGATCTTGGATCACTGATTCTGATCCAGAACATCCCAAAGGAACGTATCTCAAATCTCCTCAAGATCATATTCCAGAACACATGCCGCATCAAATCTCACTTTCCATACAAAATTCACTTCAACCGCTCTCAGAAATCCAAAGTCGATCATCTATAAAGCAGGCAAAATTAAATGAAGACTCCTTGACAAAAAAACGGAGAATTCCAAGACCCCTGCTAAAATTGACCATTCATCAGCCATTGCTGACCATGTGAGAACCACTTGTCACAACATAAAATGGGATCACTTTGACATTCTAGCGTCCGACAAAACTGACTTTCGATGATTGCAGAATTAAGGAGAGTCTGTTCATTCAAGAGCTTAAGACTTCACTAAGATAATGTCAATGTCAGTAGTGAAAAGTTGTTGCTTTACTAGCTGTTACTCTTCTTGCGACTGATGCTGAATACGCGCATGCGTATTTGTAGACTTCAGTAAATTTATGTCCCACACGCTGTGTAGCATCTTGCACAACAAAACACCTAGTATCCAAAATCAATAGTAACTCTGGTTTTCCTTCAACACGTACAAATCTTTCGCCTTTTACTAAAGATTTCCGTGGAGGAGAACAACTGGAATGAGTCTATTGACCAATTTTTCGAAGCTCTGCCTGTTGGCGGGGCTCATAATTTAACAGATGAAGTATACGACGTTTACACCGCTTCAGACAGTAATGGTTGACCTCGTAGTATCAGAATGAGCTCATTTTAGGCAGTCTAACACAGGAATATTGAGTTTCTCGCGTAGAAGCCATCTTTATGATACGCGGACACGTTAAGTCTTTTAACTCGCGGAAAGAGTTTTCGGCTGAGTTTTTTTTTTTCTAATTCAGCTTCATTTTTTCGCCAAATGGCCTCGATTCAACGTATTTTAATTAATCATTGTATCTTACAGAAACGTTTTGAACTCGTATGAAATGAGGCATCAAAACTGCTGCTCAATATTCGTGCCATTCCTATTTTATACGCCAAATATCTTTCCGTACTCCTCACTACGTGTGTATTTGGGTTTCCGCAATGCAACTTTCTTCTAACCATTTCTGGTAACTCATATCTACCTGGCCACTCCCGTCTCCTAACACGCTGCTGCTTTCCTACCCCTCTCCCTACCCCTACGCCCTTATTCACATGGTTAAATTTGGCTCGCAAAGACATCATTAAACATTCAGATCACTAAAATGAAACTTGAAGCACAATATATTCCGTAGGTTTTTGCAAATTCTCAGGATTTGCAAAGAGATGATATTTTTCCATTTATTTATTCAACATTAGTTCATATTAATAACTATATCGCATTTTATGTTTAAATAAAAAAAAAAAAAAAGAAAGAAAAAAAGTCCCTTGCATACGACGGCTGCGCCCGCAGTACGAGCGGCAGTCAAAACTGAGCTGTCCTACCGAAACGACACGATAATAGTCTTTTTCTTCACAGCTAACAAAAATAAAGACGATGCTAAAGTTGTTTTGGCCTCTTCCGGTAGTTAACTTGAGAATTCCGGGTTTAATTTGACGAGGAACAGCATATTTTGTACAAGATAACACAACTATTATCCTACCTGGCGACACTCGACGAACTCGGCCAGCGAGTTGCCATACACAACGCTGAAGACCCATTTTTGGCGCCAAATTAGAAGCTTATAGACACAAAATCTTAATTATTTTTTACTTCATACAATCTGATATGGTATTTGGAATTGCAAATCTCTTTTTCTGAATATTTAAAGCCGTCTGCAGTGAGAAAAGTTGCCTGATTTCGATGCCATTCCTGTTAACTTACATTGACGTCAGGACAGTGAAGTTTTTCCCATCTTTTGAATTCTGATTGGTCAATTCAAATTTCAGGCGAGCCAGCCGTATGCAAGGTCTGGCTATAAGAACACAATTATTAACTACGAGAAACCCCCTAGCCTTTGGCTATAAACACTGACCAAAGGTGGATAAAGTTTGTTTATTTATTTTTAAAACTTTATTTCCTGAGTCAAATCGAAAACGAAAAGAAAAACAATGGTTACATTCCGGGAATCGAACCCGGGCTGCGGCGGTGAGAGCGCCGAATCCTAACCGCTAGACCACGTGGGATGTTCACTAGCATCAGTTATAGAAATAACACTGCAAGGAGATTCCAGTATTTTGTAACATCAAATTTGCTAATTATTCTTATGAATTGCATGACTGTTGATTTTGCCCAGAGTTTGTTTCTTTTACAAAAAAAATCGTGACGTTTTCTTAAAGTACAAGCGTTTTCTATACTTGCCTATATGTTTATTTTGTTTTGTTTTCTTTGTTTGTTTGTTTGTTTGCTTGTTTGTTTGGCATTTTTTTTCATTACTTTAGCTTAAAAAAGCTAGAGAAGACTTACAGAAGGAAAAATACAAAATTCTAAGGTCGGGTTTCAAACCCGGATTGTCGTAGAAGATAAATGTTTATTCTCTGTTTCCAATTTCTCATAATTTACTCTGTTTGCCCCCAAATTTTGCACAAACTATTGTTGTGAAATTCTCTTGGGAGGTCTGCATATTCCCAAGAGTATTTCACAACAATAGTTTACCCAAAATTTGGGGAGCAAAAAGAGTGAATTATGGACAATTGGAAAATAGAGAAGAGGTCAATACCCTTAGCCATACCGAGTTGGTTATCAGACATGACCCTCACGTAATGAGAGCATATATCTGTAACCACATAACTCACAGAGAGACTATACGTTGTGTTGCTCATGTGTTCAATTATTACGCAAAGCGACAAACAAAGAAGAAAAAAGGAATTAATAACACTAGTTAATTATTAATCAAATCCGACATCATAAGAACTTTTGATGTGACTTGAATGCTTTGTTGGTGCTGTGAGCCATTTGTTGGCGATCCACTTCTCTCCTTTAATGACGTCACATCCACCGTGAATAGAATATCGGTCTAAATCTCCAAGAAGACCGCTGTCTTTCCACTTTGTAATCAATTTCGTAACATTTCTGGATTTGTAATTAAGCGTTATTTTACACATTAATTGACCATTTCTTTCTTCTTTTTAATTTTGTTTTGAAAAATGTAGCCAGTAAATATAAAGCGCTGTAATGTTTCTAATATTATAATATTAGAATAATGTATTTCTATATTTGTATATGTATTTTTAAATTTTAATAAGTGGGGACATCCCTAGTATGGTGCCATTGCACTTTTGGTTGTCTCCTTCTCCACTGCTTTTTGTTTTGTTTTTTTTTTCTCTCTCTCTCTCTCTCTCTTTAGTTAGCTATCTTAATTATTCATAATGTATTCGTATTGTATGGAGTAAATCGTAATAAATAAATAACTAATAAATAAAGAGATGTTTTCGTTTTTGATCTACTTTTTAGGTTTGAACGCCTACAGTTTAACGGAACTTACAAATGGTAAGTACACATGGTTCGATTGTATTGATTTTATAATGTTACGTCCCAGTTGGGCTACAGAAAATAGGGGATATATCGATCTGATTAGCTAAGGCAAACTTTCCCTAGTCTCTCTTTTCCTTTCTTTTTATGTGTGCTTTTGTGCTATTTCCCTGACCTGGGATTTATTTTCATTTAACGTTGATGTCAACTGACTACCTGGCTGCCTGTTGTTGAATAGTTATCAGAAAAACAAAACTTTAATTTTCATTTCAGGAAGATTAACAATGTAGTTATTCAACAAGCTCAATATTAACAAGATTCTCCGGTACATGGATTTCTTGAAAAACAATAGTCCACGACACAGATTCGGCTTTAGTCAACAGGTCTGGCTACCATAAGACAAAACCGCTCACCCTGTTTCGAGACGTCTCCACAAAAGGTTAGTACTCCCAAACTGTAAAGTAACTAATATAGAACGATGTCCCGCAGGTATGCGCGGTTGCCATAATTTGTAACAAGGGTGTTAATCGCGTAACAACATTTTACCAGCTTGCAACTGACTGCGAGACAAGTTGCAGATCAGAAAATGCCGCATGTTATATTGCGACTCAAAACCAAACTGTTTTGTTTTACAGGATCATAAAGTTAACCAAGCTTCCGAGAAAAATAGTTCAGGGTGGAAAACCAATGCAGGTGAAACTGACTTAATTTAGTCAGTAATCCGCGTGCACTTTCTATCCACGTACACGTAAATACCATGGGTTCACTTGGTGCAAAAGGAACGGACTGTTTTAATGCAAAACTCGATCCGCGAAAGAACAACTTATCGAAGCCATAATTTTCAGAGTAAAGGAAATGAAGTCGAAGTTAGATTTTAATGTAAAACTTAATTCATTGCTTCCCACGCCGGGAATCGAACCCGAGCCGCGGCGGTGAGAACGCCGAATCTTAACCACTAGACCACGTGGGATTGCTCGTTAAAACTAAGAACTAGGGTATCTAAAAGATAGTAATGCTGCGGCACATTCTGTTGATAGTGACATATTTAACGCCTTGATTCATTTACCTGCGCGTTCCAAGACTTACATTAACTGTTATTTCTCAAAGTAGTGTCAAATCGTGGTGTCACTTAAAATCTGTCGTTGCATGCATCAACTTCATGCATGATGACGCATCGATGGCGAGGTTTGACAAAGGATCGAGACAAAAAAGCACATTGTGATCTGAAGTATGTTTGGACATAAAACGATACACATCAGCCTCTCCTTTACCAGATCGCGAAAATCGAAAGATGTGGAAATTGTAGGAGCAGAAATCTAACTTATAAATTCTGTACTGGCACGCATTAAATATCTCTAGAACTCGACAGAAGAACACACAGACTGTGTCGAGAACGTGTCCACCGCGATGTGTGAAAACGCTCAAGCTTTAGCTTAAATTCATGTTTCGATGAAAAGGAATAGATTGCAGCATTTATGAAATCAGCGTTTTCCACGGTTTTCGTTTGTTTTAATTATTCTACAGGCTTTAGTAACGACGGTTTCTCTTCACTTAAGAATTCGGCGAAGGAGGCGAGACTGCTAAGAAATGACATACTAAGATTAAGATGTCACAATTAATCGTCCAGATTTACAAACTTTCACATACTGCATAGCAAGAGTTGTGAAAGTCAAGCACGATCTCCTTCACATCGCTTTACAGGTAAATCAGAGCAAACTTTCTCAGTGGAATCCAAGCGAAAAAGGACGACGGCTCGACGAGTATGACATCCTCGTGTTGTTCGTGGCGCAATGCACTCCAGTAAAAGTGGCGCAGTGCAGTCTGGTTAACTGCAATGCATTCTGGTAAAAAGTGATGAATTCGAGAATTCGTACCCCCTTCTATATATTCTTCTTAAATCCTGATTATGTTGCTGCTCGCTCGCTACGCTCGCTCCGCAGCAATAATTTTAGATCCGCGTTGTTCAGAACAGATTGTGCGATCCACGGGATAGGAAGTATTCACGGCAAAACATTAAAGAAAGGTTCGAAGGAATAAAAAAAAAAAACAGATTCGGGAAACAGTTTTTCATTTTAATCAAATTAACTGATGTTTGGTCTGATTTGTTCCTTGGTTTTTTTTAAGGGTTGTTACAGAAATATGTCTCTCTTTAGTTGAAAAAAATTGATTTAAATGTTTGCGATCGTTAGGGGTTTTATTTTCACTGAATTTTCGGTGGCATCTGTCCAACTTCATCAGAGTGTAAAGTGGATGTTCTTTATAACGTAGCTTACATCCATTTTTTCACCCTGATGAATGTGGACAGATGCCACCGAAAATTCAGTGGACAAAAACCTACAGATCGGATATATTTAGAGCCAAATAATCAGTGTCCACCGATCGCAACAATCGAAGTATCTTTAGTTGTACGTAAGTTTAGGTATTTAAACCGTTAAAATTGATTTAAAAGCAGAAATGCTGTAAGTCCATCTAGTATTAACACCAGCCGGAGAAAAGAAAAAGGAGATTTTCGCACGACGGGAATCGAACCAGGGCAGCGGCGGTGAAAGCGCCGAATCCTAACCACCAGACCACGTGGGAATCCTATCTTATCCAGGTTTCCGCCTTAGAGTCAATCAACATCGATCAGTTACGAAAATTCCAAATGTGTGCTTGACAGGTCTAGTTACTGAAAAAAAAATTGACACATTTTTCAGGCACAGAACGGCTTTGATGCACTAATAAGGCGCAAACATTACAAAAATATTTCACTTTCAAAGGCTATTGACACGTATAATAAGCATTTAATTACTGGCCCCGAGGGAAACAGTGAGTTTTTTTCCCCTCACCCTTAATGTTCCCCGAGGCAAAGCCGAGGGGAATATTGAGGTCGAGGGGAAACAAAACTCACTGTTTGCCGTAGGGCCAGTCATTATGTGTTTCGTTATCAACTCAAATATGGGAAAAACTGCGAAACAATTATTTGCTTAAAGCCGGGTAGTACAACAAACTTGCTGCGGTTTCAAAGTGCACGACCTGATTATGTGCGAGTCGAAAATTCAAGTCATTGTTTCCCTAGGGAGTTAGAGAGTTTTGCTCCCCTTGAGGAGTTTTGACCCACGACACGTGATACATTCTCTTCCAATCGGATAACGTATTTGAGTTGGGAGGTATAACAAAGGACGACGGTTTTCTAGGTTGTTAGGTATGAAAAGTTCGTTCATTTCCATGCACAGATGGACCCTAATGTTCGATCGTCATGTGGCTGATTTTTCCTAGCTGGTTACTTGCTCATGGTGTAGTTCTCACTACTGATCGTCTTCGTTCGTCTTTTAGCATGTCGTCTGTTCCTCCTGATTGTTTTTGTGGTTCTCCCTTAGAGACTGCTGGCCATTTGTTTTTTGAGGGCTCTTTGGCCCAGAGTGTTTTGGCTTGGGTGCACTCTCTGTTAGTCCTTGCTGTTCCGTCTGCTCCGTCATTGTGTCTCCGTCATGTGCTCTTTGGTTTTGATATTGCTGAGTTCACAGTTATCCCTCTGGTTTTTTGCTATTTGATCAACCTTGCTAAACATCCCATCTGGTTGGCACGTAACGATTTCCGATATAGGAACCAGCTGCCCTCTGCGGTTGATGTCATTGCAGCGGTTCGTTCCAGGCCTGTTTTATTCTAAAACTCTGGTTTCCCAAGTGTGCGCGCGGGTTTTTCATCAAGCACTGGGGTGCTTCTGGTGTCATTGCTTCAGTTTCTGGTGACAATGTTCAGTTTAATTTCTAACTTGTAGTCTGCTCTTTCAATGCTCCTACCATACTTTTGTTTGCAAGAAATAAATTGGATTTTAAATAAACGTCGCCCTCAAAAAACGAAAAATTTCATAAACGGCGCGGCGTTTAATCGAGTTAATACAGCATTTGCTTTGCAATATAATCTAGCATATAAGTAAGGCATTTTCGGGCTATTTTGTAGCTTTAGCCTGAAATTGCTTTGCAACCACGTTAGATTACCTTTTTGATTATATTGTAAATCAAAAAAAAAAACAAAAAAAACTAACCGTGAAAATGGCTATTGAACCCTTTCACCGCCGCGGTCCAACTGGGCTCAATCCCTGCGGTTTAATTTTTCATTTATGCGGCACATCAATAATATAGGAATACAGGCATTATGTAAGATGAGACGATTACCTACGACTGTCACATGTGAGGTAACTGAGAAAGGCCTTGTCATTTTATACGCCCACGATCATCTTTTTATGACAATCATGACGTTGTTGTACGTTTTATGCGCAGGTTGGTAGGGACGAAAATCTTTGTAACAGGGCAGATCAAATGTTTTTAATAGCTAGCTTTTGGAGGGAAAGAAAAAGAAAAAAAAGTGTATCAGACCATCCTATAATAATGTTGTTAAATGGAGTCCTGATGTTTGAGATACGTTTATAATTAAGAAAACTCTATAACATGTAACTCCCTGTCCATATAAAATAAACAAGGCTAAAACATCTGTCATGGCACAGAAAACCAAAAAATATTAACAAAGAGAATGGAAAATGTACTTTCTGGACCGCATTATGAATAAAATAACAATCCGAATATTCCAGTCGTTTAGATTATGCATGCTTAAGCCAAAATTTCCCTTCGTGCAACAAGGAAGAAGTACAACGAAAGCTTACACCAATATGTTACAGTTCAAACTATTTTGCACCTTTGCAGTCAAGGAGGACTAACTTTTATTACAGAAAAACAGCCTTTTCAGATATTGTTTGACTGCGGATCGCACTAGTTTAATTCTCCAGCAGGCATTGCGTAGAAATCCTGTAGTGCAATGCCGACGCTTTGGTTTTTCGAAGCCTGCACATTATTGCAGAAGCAAGCGCGACACAATTTGCAGCTGTTCCTTTTATTTTAACATCACTTTCTTGAATGCCACTTACGCCAAGGACAAGATAATAAACCACGGGACAGAAAATTCGCACTACTGCGTGGGAAAACCTAGTGATTTCGTCTGGTTTGTTACATGGCAACATAATGTCGTAGGTACTCTGACATTTCATTAGAAGCATTTTTGTTGACAGCATTTAGAATCTCTGGGTACAATTCTGAATGATTTGTTATGGTGTTAGCTGCGGCATGCCAGTTTTTGTCACATATTTGCCTTACCAAAAATTTGGTCGTCTCGTCGCGGGGAATTCTTACGAGGACATATTATAAACAACTTCCGCCTAGGGGAAGATTATCTTTATTCAGATACTGGTCAAGATTATCCTTATTTCCCCTCTCAGGTGTTTGAAGCCTCTCCTGCCCAAATTCCAAAGTTTGCCGAGAAGACTTTCCGTTGTTTGTTTTTGCTGCAGGCCCATGATAACACTCGAACCGATTTGCGGATCTGGCGTTTCCAGCAAACGCTTCTTTACTGGAATTGCCTTTGTGGGAGTTGACTTGCTAATTTTACCTTGTATCGATTCCTGAACGAATGAATACAGTGATCCAAGATTTCGAATCATGCGAGCACAAGGATTACTAACGCGACTGGAATACTTCTCACATTTTAACTTTCTGGCATATTTGCGCTAAAACTTCACCCTTGTAGTCCTTCCTTTTAGACGGATTTAGTAGAAATATAGCTTGATCATAAATTACCAAATTTAATTCATCGAGATTTCTCCGTTCCTACCGTGCGCTCGTTGTCTCAGACATATTTTGACAAGTAAAGTTTCTTTTGGTTCAAAGTTCACTTCCGCTACGGAAGGCCAAAGATTTTATTGGTTTATTTATGACAGTCGATGACAGCACAAAATCTCAGTGTGCGCACTCAGGCATCAAAGGCCAAGTGGGCGGTTTTCAAAATCCAGGGGTTTGTCTGCAGGCGTTTCCTTCCATCCTTCCCCTCCCCCTCCCCCCTCTTTTACTCGCTCCATTTTTCGCGCTGTAATTCTTTGCTCCCGAACCCCACAGAAACGCTTGCTACGCAGGCTAGTTTGCACACCAGTTAAATTACTGAGTTACTGATCAATGCAAGACGAGATGACCGACCAGTAACCAAAAGTCTTACCACAACAGTGCACATCCCTCGGGGTCTAATGGTTAGGATTCGGCGCTCTCACCGCCGCGGCCCGGGTTCGATTCCCGGCGTGGGAATTTGCTTTTTTCTGCTTTTCTGTTGGTTCAAAGCGTTAGTGAGTAGTAATTACGCTCAGGAGTTCACAGTAGTTGTTTAGTTGTCAAGATATTTACTGAGATTTGTTGGTTGGCGGCTTGGTCTAGAGACACACTGGTCCAATACAAGACAAATGGTCAAAACCGCAGCTGCAGCAAACTATGAAAACTAAACAACAACAATACACACGGTCACTACATATCAGTTTTATGTCCTGCACTATTTAATGGAGGAAAAAAACCTTGAAATTTCTTTGAATGGAAACTAATCATTTATTTGATTGGCAATAGAGCGTAACTACATGTAGTGTCAAGACAGTTGAGAGTTGGCCAAGTTATAGTAAAACAAGTAGTTAAACGTTTGGCCCGATTATCAAATGTGATAAAAATCAACTTGAATGATAATCTTAAAACATCGTGTTGATCCATTAAATTCTGATCCCCTCGGAGGTGTTCTAACCTGGCCAGTTTGATGTTCACTTAGAGAACATAACGAAGTCTTTTTATTACTTTATAATATTTTTAGGAAATTGAAAGAACGGATGAGATCAATCTGAGTATGAATTGCCGTTCGGCCGATCTTATTCTGCCACCAAAGAAAGGCACCGCCATCATGTGGTATAACAACTTTATTGACCCCGAGAGCGGTCTGCTTGGGTCCGTGGACCATCGTACATTGCACGGCGGGTGTGACGTCATCAGAGGAGAGAAATGGATCGCTAACAACTGGCTGACGGCGCCTACCAAGCACTCAAGATACATAAAGAGCATGTTTGACACGGGATTCGATTGAAAATCTCAGTCCATTTAATTTACTAGTTAGTCTTTCCGTGATAACAAAACAATTGATGCTGCGTGTAAAGATAATGAGAATGGTTGCTAGCTTGGGAGTTCAGACTGATTTTTTGGCTGTTCTCGCACAGCCGAGACAATGTAACAGCCGAATGGCTAAGGCTTTAGCATATTCGGGACATTATCTGAAGGCTCACATTGACCAAAGCTATAGATACGAACAATCAAGCGATCGAGGGTACAGGAAATAAAAAGTCACATTTGTTCCTACTATGCAAAATAAGAGATGAATTTGGAAGACGCTGAGACTACGGTCGACAATAAATAAATAATGGGAAGAACAGAACACAATCAGGAGCCTTCACTCCGATCGAGGTGTTTCTCGAACTCTGACCAAGGTATAAACTGTATTCTGCCGGCATTATTTTCTAGTCCAAGTAGAGCATGTGTTCCATAACATGCGTTGAGTTGTGTTTTAGCTTTGTTCTGTCTTAGTATTACTTTTTAGACGGTTGTTAGTGCTATGATCACTGTATGGAAACTGTACGTAAGGGTTGTCCTCCACGCGTCTATACTGAGCCAATATTAACTTGAAGTTGACAAAGGTAAACAACCTGTCGTAAAGAAATTGTGAAGCTGACTTCTCGAGCTTTAACCTTTCTCGTGAGAAGAATGTCAGCGAACAGTTCAAGACACAGGCGAAACTAAAGACATGCGAAATGAAAAACACTTGCCTATTTACCAGCGCGTATGGGCGCAATGTACATTAAATCGTATTGGCGCTATGATACGTCTGCGATTCCAAAAACAACTCAGTCCGCCCTATTAGAAGAAACTATATGGCAGCCAACGTTGTGAATAAAGACGATGACTGCAGAAATGTGTCCTAAAATACATTGTTTCTGAAGTGCTGTAACTTTATATAATCTGCTGGACAAGTGAGCAATAGTGGAACTGGGAAACGGGTCTAAACAATCATCACTTGTTCTCGAGATTTTATTTCCATCGAGGAAGACCAAAACACTTTCCAAAATAAAGTGAAGATAAAAGCGAAACTGTTTGCTATAACTCTGCGCCTGCGCACCTGTCTAAAGGGTACCAGTTGTATGATGTTCGGATGGCTGAATCGACGTTTGGAACGTCTCAGTCTTCCTTGTCTTCTCGTGTGTCGTGTTCTGTGGCTGAATCGCCCTCTGGTCTTGCTACTATTGGTGTTCCAATAAAGCGTCCGCGTCTTGAGTCTACTCCTGTTGCTGTTTTGCCCAAGAGCCATACCTTGTCTATTCGTCTATACCTGTCTCGCCCGCGTTTTCCTCTTGTTAGTACTCTTGCTGCTTCGCCTGTCCAGTCAAGTTCCGTTGTTGCTCTGTTGAGTCCTGTTAGTACTGTTGCTGCTTCGCCTGTCCAGTTCAGTTCCGTTGTTGCTCCGTTGAGTCCTGTTAGTACTGTTGCTGCTTCGCCAGTCCAGTCCAGTTCCGTTACTGCTCCGCTGAGTCCTGTTAGTACTGTTGCTGCTTCGCCAGTCCAGTCCAGTTCCGTTGCTCCGTTGAGTCCTGTTAGTACTGTTGCTGCTTCGCCTGTCCGGCCCAGTTCCGTTACTGCTCCGTTGAGTCCTGCTAGTACTGTTGCTGCTTCGCCTGTCCAGTCCAGTTCCATTACTGCTCCGTTGAGTCCTGCTAGTACTGTTGCTGCTTCGCCTTTCCAGTCCAGTTTCGTTAGTGCTGTTGCTGCTTCGACTGTTCAGTCCAGTTTCGTCGCTGCTCCGTCTAGTCCTGTTAGTTCTGTTCCTGCCTCGCCCGTTGCTCTTGTCTTGCCCCCAGCGTTTTCCGTCCTCTGTGTTGACCTCGCATCTCCTCGTTTGTTCCCGTGGTTTCCATCGTTTGGATTGCTGTTCCCGTTTAGTTGTTCACTCCTTTTGGCCTCTTTTTTTCGTATATACCTTTGTTACGTTGAGTTTGGACTGCTTTGTTTGTTTTTGGTCTAGGTTTTTTTTGCTTACATTTTGGTGGCGAATATATTTTTATATAGGATAAGACTGTTGACAGGTGCCCCTCCCGGGTTCACCTTTCGCCGTTGTACTGAAACAGTGTTCGTTTGTCCTCAGTGTTGTCTGACGTTCTACCTGTTTGTTCCTCGTTTGTTTGTTTCTATGTTATTTGCTTGTAGGGGCGGGGTTCGATCGCCCGGTGCCGTTGTGTGACAGATTAGTGTGTTTGTCTGGCGGACATTGCACTCTCCATTGCACGTTGGGGCGCCGGCCATTCGCCTTAAACATAAAAAACTCTGGTTTTCCTTCCACACGCATAAGTCTTTCGCCTTTTACTAAAGATTTACGTGGAGGAGAACAACTCGAATGAGTTTTTAGACTCATTTTTCGTAGCCCTGCCTCTTGGCAGGGCTTATATTCTTAACAGATGAAGTGTATATGCGGTTATTGACCAAGCTTGTTCGGTCAAGATGGCTGGATATTGGCCAAGTTCCTTAGCGTGCTTTTGGACTGAGACGGACGGTGAAAGAGGCCAATATCCAGCCATCTTGACCGAATAAGCTTGTTCAGTGAAGGATTTATTATAAGACTTTTGAGGAAATTGTCCTTGCGGGACAGCAGGTAGTCCCGAGCGGGCATGATAGCGCCATCTTGCCCGCTCGGGTAGTCAATTACAGCGCTGGGTTTGGTTCATCTTGCCCGCTCACGGAGCTAGCCATATAATAAACGACGTTTCTCAGACCGCTTCCGTTAGTGACGGTTGACCTATCAGAGCTATCAGCAGGAGCATATTTTAAAAAAATCTTATATACAGAGCTACGTGTGTATTTGGGTTTACGTACGTTAAAGGCAACATTCCTGTAACCATTGTTCAATCTTGTAACTCCTGTCTATCTACCCACAACCCTCTGAGTCACCTACCCCGCTGCTGCCTCCTTACCCCTCTCCCTACCCCTCCCAATACCCCCAACCGTTGTTCATATGGCTAACTTTGGCTCTCAAAAGACATCAATAAAACTTTCAGATCACCAAATTAAATGCTTCAAGCATGTTATTTTCCGTACGTTTTGCCCAAATGTTTTCAAATTTTCAGGATTTGCAAAAAAAGAGATGATCTTTTCCCATTTAGTTAGTCAACAATCAGCTAATGTTAGCGAATATCATTATTAATTTTCCCGTTTTCTGTTAAAATTCAGGCTATGAAGTGCACAAGTTTAGTAAGAGGACACCAATAGCCTTTGGCTATAAACATGGACGACCGAAGGTAAGTAAAGGTCCTTTATTTACTGATCGAAAACAAGAAACGAAAACGAAAGGAAAATAGTTGAAAATAACGATTACATTCCCACGCCGGGAATCGAACCCGGGCCGCGGCGGTGAGAGCGCCAAATCCTAACCACTAGACCACGTGGGATGTTCTCTTGTGAGATGATCAACTTGTAACATCAATTTTCCCAATTTGTTGAGCTGCGTGATTGCTGATCTGTCAGCAAAAAAAAAAAAAATCTTGATGTTTTCTCAAAGCAAAGATATGGGAAGTTACTTGCTCCTTAATTACGAATTTGCTCCTCACCATCTCTGTTGTAAGCTGCTATTAATGATCTGAGAAAGCTCCCGGTGCAAAATGGTTACTCTCGATGCAAGGTGGTAACACGTTGAACATTAACGATTTGTTGAGGACCATTGAACAAGAATAAAAGTAAGCCAAATAATCCTCTTCAAGTTACAGTTCCCCAAAAAGATGTATTAAACCTGTTACCCTATTTATGTCCTCACAGTAACCAAATCAAGGGTGCGTTTCTTTAGGGTGATCCGGATTCCGATCAGTGATCCAAGATCACGGGGACTATGGTGCATCCATGGAACCGACGAATCCACTCTGGTCACGGATTCTTCGGTTCCTTTGATGCACCATGATCTGAGTGATCTTGGATCACTGATTCTGATCCAGAACATCCCAAAGGAACGTATCTCAAATCTCCTCAAGATCATATTCCAGAACACATGCCGCATCAAATCTCACTTTCCATACAAAATTCACTTCAATCGCTCTCAGAAATCCAAAGTCGATCATCTATAAAGCAGGCAAAATTAAATGAAGACTCCTTGACAAAAAAACGGAGAATTCCAAGACCCCTGCTAAAATTGACCATTCATCAGCCATTGCTGACCATGTGAGAACGTATTTTAATTAATCATTGTATCTTACAGAAACGTTTTGAACTCGTATGAAATGAGGCATCAAAACTGCTGCTCAATATTCGTGCCATTCCTATTTTATACGCCAAATATCTTTCCGTACTCCTCACTACGTGTGTATTTGGGTTTCCGCAATGCAACTTTCTTCTAACCATTTCTGGTAACTCATATCTACCTGGCCACTCCCGTCTCCTAACACGCTGCTGCTTTCCTACCCCTCTCCCTACCCCTACGCCCTTATTCACATGGTTAAATTTGGCTCGCAAAGACATCATTAAACATTCAGATCACTAAAATGAAACTTGAAGCACAATATATTCCGTAGGTTTTTGCAAATTCTCAGGATTTGCAAAGAGATGATATTTTTCCATTTATTTATTCAACATTAGTTCATATTAATAACTATATCGCATTTTATGTTTAAATAAAAAAAAAAAAAAAGAAAGAAAAAAAGTCCCTTGCATACGACGGCTGCGCCCGCAGTACGAGCGGCAGTCAAAACTGAGCTGTCCTACCGAAACGACACGATAATAGTCTTTTTCTTCACAGCTAACAAAAATAAAGACGATGCTAAAGTTGTTTTGGCCTCTTCCGGTAGTTAACTTGAGAATTCCGGGTTTAATTTGACGAGGAACAGCATATTTTGTACAAGATAACACAACTATTATCCTACCTGGCGACACTCGACGAACTCGGCCAGCGAGTTGCCATACACAACGCTGAAGACCCATTTTTGGCGCCAAATTAGAAGCTTATAGACACAAAATCTTAATTATTTTTTACTTCATACAATCTGATATGGTATTTGGAATTGCAAATCTCTTTTTCTGAATATTTAAAGCCGTCTGCAGTGAGAAAAGTTGCCTGATTTCGATGCCATTCCTGTTAACTTACATTGACGTCAGGACAGTGAAGTTTTTCCCATCTTTTGAATTCTGATTGGTCAATTCAAATTTCAGGCGAGCCAGCCGTATGCAAGGTCTGGCTATAAGAACACAATTATTAACTACGAGAAACCCCCTAGCCTTTGGCTATAAACACTGACCAAAGGTGGATAAAGTTTGTTTATTTATTTTTAAAACTTTATTTCCTGAGTCAAATCGAAAACGAAAAGAAAAACAATGGTTACATTCCGGGAATCGAACCCGGGCTGCGGCGGTGAGAGCGCCGAATCCTAACCGCTAGACCACGTGGGATGTTCACTAGCATCAGTTATAGAAATAACACTGCAAGGAGATTCCAGTATTTTGTAACATCAAATTTGCTAATTATTCTTATGAATTGCATGACTGTTGATTTTGCCCAGAGTTTGTTTCTTTTACAAAAAAAATCGTGACGTTTTCTTAAAGTACAAGCGTTTTCTATACTTGCCTATATGTTTATTTTGTTTTGTTTTCTTTGTTTGTTTGTTTGTTTGCTTGTTTGTTTGGCATTTTTTTTCATTACTTTAGCTTAAAAAAGCTAGAGAAGACTTACAGAAGGAAAAATACAAAATTCTAAGGTCGGGTTTCAAACCCGGATTGTCGTAGAAGATAAATGTTTATTCTCTATTTCCAATTTCTCATAATTTACTCTGTTTGCCCCCAAATTTTGCACAAACTATTGTTGTGAAATTCTCTTGGGAGGTCTGCATATTCCCAAGAGTATTTCACAACAATAGTTTACCCAAAATTTGGGGAGCAAAAAGAGTGAATTATGGACAATTGGAAAATAGAGAAGAGGTCAATACCCTTAGCCATACCGAGTTGGTTATCAGACATGACCCTCACGTAATGAGAGCATATATCTGTAACCACATAACTCACAGAGAGACTATACGTTGTGTTGCTCATGTGTTCAATTATTACGCAAAGCGACAAACAAAGAAGAAAAAAGGAATTAATAACACTAGTTAATTATTAATCAAATCCGACATCATAAGAACTTTTGATGTGACTTGAATGCTTTGTTGGTGCTGTGAGCCATTTGTTGGCGATCCACTTCTCTCCTTTAATGACGTCACATCCACCGTGAATAGAATATCGGTCTAAATCTCCAAGAAGACCGCTGTCTTTCCACTTTGTAATCAATTTCGTAACATTTCTGGATTTGTAATTAAGCGTTATTTTACACATTAATTGACCATTTCTTTCTTCTTTTTAATTTTGTTTTGAAAAATGTAGCCAGTAAATATAAAGCGCTGTAATGTTTCTAATATTATAATATTAGAATAATGTATTTCTATATTTGTATACGTATTTTTAAATTTTAATAAGTGGGGACATCCCTAGTATGGTGCCATTGCACTTTTGGTTGTCTCCTTCTCCACTGCTTTTTGTTTTGTTTTTTTTCTCTCTCTCTCTCTCTCTCTTTAGTTAGCTATCTTAATTATTCATAATGTATTCGTATTGTATGGAGTAAATCGTAATAAATAAATAACTAATAAATAAAGAGATGTTTTCGTTTTTGATCTACTTTTTAGGTTTGAACGCCTACAGTTTAACGGAACTTACAAATGGTAAGTACACATGGTTCGATTGTATTGATTTTATAATGTTACGTCCCAGTTGGGCTACAGAAAATAGGGGATATATCGATCTGATTAGCTAAGGCAAACTTTCCCTAGTCTCTCTTTTCCTTTCTTTTTATGTGTGCTTTTGTGCTATTTCCCTGACCTGGGATTTATTTTCATTTAACGTTGATGTCAACTGACTACCTGGCTGCCTGTTGTTGAATAGTTATCAGAAAAACAAAACTTTAATTTTCATTTCAGGAAGATTAACAATGTAGTTATTCAACAAGCTCAATATTAACAAGATTCTCCGGTACATGGATTTCTTGAAAAACAATAGTCCACGACACAGATTCGGCTTTAGTCAACAGGTCTGGCTACCATAAGACAAAACCGCTCACCCTGTTTCGAGACGTCTCCACAAAAGGTTAGTACTCCCAAACTGTAAAGTAACTAATATAGAACGATGTCCCGCAGGTATGCGCGGTTGCCATAATTTGTAACAAGGGTGTTAATCGCGTAACAACATTTTACCAGCTTGCAACTGACTGCGAGACAAGTTGCAGATCAGAAAATGCCGCATGTTATATTGCGACTCAAAACCAAACTGTTTTGTTTTACAGGATCATAAAGTTAACCAAGCTTCCGAGAAAAATAGTTCAGGGTGGAAAACCAATGCAGGTGAAACTGACTTAATTTAGTCAGTAATCCGCGTGCACTTTCTATCCACGTACACGTAAATACCATGGGTTCACTTGGTGCAAAAGGAACGGACTGTTTTAATGCAAAACTCGATCCGCGAAAGAACACCTTATCGAAGCCATAATTTTCAGAGTAAAGGAAATGAAGTCGAAGTTAGATTTTAATGTAAAACTTAATTCATTGCTTCCCACGCCGGGAATCGAACCCGAGCCGCGGCGGTGAGAACGCCGAATCTTAACCACTAGACCACGTGGGATTGCTCGTTAAAACTAAGAACTAGGGTATCTAAAAGATAGTAATGCTGCGGCACATTCTGTTGATAGTGACATATTTAACGCCTTGATTCATTTACCTGCGCGTTCCAAGACTTACATTAACTGTTATTTCTCAAAGTAGTGTCAAATCGTGGTGTCACTTAAAATCTGTCGTTGCATGCATCAACTTCATGCATGATGACGCATCGATGGCGAGGTTTGACAAAGGATCGAGACAAAAAAGCACATTGTGATCTGAAGTATGTTTGGACATAAAACGATACACATCAGCCTCTCCTTTACCAGATCGCGAAAATCGAAAGATGTGGAAATTGTAGGAGCAGAAATCTAACTTATAAATTCTGTACTGGCACGCATTAAATATCTCTAGAACTCGACAGAAGAACACACAGACTGTGTCGAGAACGTGTCCACCGCGATGTGTGAAAATGCTCAAGCTTTAGCTTAAATTCATGTTTCGATGAAAAGGAATAGATTGCAGCATTTATGAAATCAGCGTTTTCCACGGTTTTCGTTTGTTTTAATTATTCTACAGGCTTTAGTAACGACGGTTTCTCTTCACTTAAGAATTCGGCGAAGGAGGCGAGACTGCTAAGAAATGACATACTAAGATTAAGATGTCACAATTAATCGTCCAGATTTACAAACTTTCACATACTGCATAGCAAGAGTTGTGAAAGTCAAGCACGATCTCCTTCACATCGCTTTACAGGTAAATCAGAGCAAACTTTCTCAGTGGAATCCAAGCGAAAAAGGACGACGGCTCGACGAGTATGACATCCTCGTGTTGTTCGTGGCGCAATGCACTCCAGTAAAAGTGGCGCAGTGCAGTCTGGTTAACTGCAATGCATTCTGGTAAAAAGTGATGAATTCGAGAATTCGTACCCCCTTCTATATATTCTTCTTAAATCCTGATTATGTTGCTGCTCGCTCGCTACGCTCGCTCCGCAGCAATAATTTTAGATCCGCGTTGTTCAGAACAGATTGTGCGATCCACGGGATAGGAAGTATTCACGGCAAAACATTAAAGAAAGGTTCGAAGGAATAAAAAAAAAAAACAGATTCGGGAAACAGTTTTTCATTTTAATCAAATTAACTGATGTTTGGTCTGATTTGTTCCTTGGTTTTTTTTAAGGGTTGTTACAGAAATATGTCTCTCTTTAGTTGAAAAAAATTGATTTAAATGTTTGCGATCGTTAGGGGTTTTATTTTCACTGAATTTTCGGTGGCATCTGTCCAACTTCATCAGAGTGTAAAGTGGATGTTCTTTATAACGTAGCTTACATCCATTTTTTCACCCTGATGAATGTGGACAGATGCCACCGAAAATTCAGTGGACAAAAACCTACAGATCGGATATATTTAGAGCCAAATAATCAGTGTCCACCGATCGCAACAATCGAAGTATCTTTAGTTGTACGTAAGTTTAGGTATTTAAACCGTTAAAATTGATTTAAAAGCAGAAATGCTGTAAGTCCATCTAGTATTAACACCAGCCGGAGAAAAGAAAAAGGAGATTTTCGCACGACGGGAATCGAACCAGGGCAGCGGCGGTGAAAGCGCCGAATCCTAACCACCAGACCACGTGGGAATCCTATCTTATCCAGGTTTCCGCCTTAGAGTCAATCAACATCGATCAGTTACGAAAATTCCAAATGTGTGCTTGACAGGTCTAGTTACTGAAAAAAAAATTGACACATTTTTCAGGCACAGAACGGCTTTGATGCACTAATAAGGCGCAAACATTACAAAAATATTTCACTTTCAAAGGCTATTGACACGTATAATAAGCATTTAATTACTGGCCCCGAGGGAAACAGTGAGTTTTTTTCCCCTCACCCTTAATGTTCCCCGAGGCAAAGCCGAGGGGAATATTGAGGTCGAGGGGAAACAAAACTCACTGTTTGCCGTAGGGCCAGTCATTATGTGTTTCGTTATCAACTCAAATATGGGAAAAACTGCGAAACAATTATTTGCTTAAAGCCGGGTAGTACAACAAACTTGCTGCGGTTTCAAAGTGCACGACCTGATTATGTGCGAGTCGAAAATTCAAGTCATTGTTTCCCTAGGGAGTTAGAGAGTTTTGCTCCCCTTGAGGAGTTTTGACCCACGACACGTGATACATTCTCTTCCAATCGGATAACGTATTTGAGTTGGGAGGTATAACAAAGGACGACGGTTTTCTAGGTTGTTAGGTATGAAAAGTTCGTTCATTTCCATGCACAGATGGACCCTAATGTTCGATCGTCATGTGGCTGATTTTTCCTAGCTGGTTACTTACTCATGGTGTAGTTCTCACTACTGATCGTCTTCGTTCGTCTTTTAGCATGTCGTCTGTTCCTCCTGATTGTTTTTGTGGTTCTCCCTTAGAGACTGCTGGCCATTTGTTTTTTGAGGGCTCTTTGGCCCAGAGTGTTTTGGCTTGGGTGCACTCTCTGTTAGTCCTTGCTGTTCCGTCTGCTCCGTCATTGTGTCTCCGTCATGTGCTCTTTGGTTTTGATATTGCTGAGTTCACAGTTATCCCTCTGGTTTTTTGCTATTTGATCAACCTTGCTAAACATCCCATCTGGTTGGCACGTAACGATTTCCGATATAGGAACCAGCTGCCCTCTGCGGTTGATGTCATTGCAGCGGTTCGTTCCCAGGCCTGTTTTATTCTAAAACTCTGGTTTCCCAAGTGTGCGCGCGGGTTTTTCATCAAGCACTGGGGTGCTTCTGGTGTCATTGCTTCAGTTTCTGGTGACAATGTTCAGTTTAATTTCTAACTTGTAGTCTGCTCTTTCAATGCTCCTACCATACTTTTGTTTGCAAGAAATAAATTGGATTTTAAATAAACGTCGCCCTCAAAAAACGAAAAATTTCATAAACGGCGCGGCGTTTAATCGAGTTAATACAGCATTTGCTTTGCAATATAATCTAGCATATAAGTAAGGCATTTTCGGGCTATTTTGTAGCTTTAGCCTGAAATTGCTTTGCAACCACGTTAGATTACCTTTTTGATTATATTGTAAATCAAAAAAAAAAACAAAAAAAACTAACCGTGAAAATGGCTATTGAACCCTTTCACCGCCGCGGTCCAACTGGGCTCAATCCCTGCGGTTTAATTTTTCATTTATGCGGCACATCAATAATATAGGAATACAGGCATTATGTAAGATGAGACGATTACCTACGACTGTCACATGTGAGGTAACTGAGAAAGGCCTTGTCATTTTATACGCCCACGATCATCTTTTTATGACAATCATGACGTTGTTGTACGTTTTATGCGCAGGTTGGTAGGGACGAAAATCTTTGTAACAGGGCAGATCAAATGTTTTTAATAGCTAGCTTTTGGAGGGAAAGAAAAAGAAAAAAAAGTGTATCAGACCATCCTATAATAATGTTGTTAAATGGAGTCCCGATGTTTGAGATACGTTTATAATTAAGAAAACTCTATAACATGTAACTCCCTGTCCATATAAAATAAACAAGGCTAAAACATCTGTCATGGCACAGAAAACCAAAAAATATTAACAAAGAGAATGGAAAATGTACTTTCTGGACCGCATTATGAATAAAATAACAATCCGAATATTCCAGTCGTTTAGATTATGCATGCTTAAGCCAAAATTTCCCTTCGTGCAACAAGGAAGAAGTACAACGAAAGCTTACACCAATATGTTACAGTTCAAACTATTTTGCACCTTTGCAGTCAAGGAGGACTAACTTTTATTACAGAAAAACAGCCTTTTCAGATATTGTTTGACTGCGGATCGCACTAGTTTAATTCTCCAGCAGTATATAATAGGGTTTATTGAGGAGTTGATTAACACAACTGTTGTGGCGTAGTCATAAGCCGTTCCTACTGACCGCGTAGTACCTTTTATTGTTTCAAGAACCATAATCACTACGAAAGGAAGATAAAAAGCCAACAACAAGCCATAAACATAGAGTACCGTTATGGCTGATTTTTTGCATTTAAGTACCTCAACTGTGTTTTGTTGTAAGTTAGTCATTGTTTGGTTTCGCGTATTTATTTGGCGTTGGTGCTTAAGAGCAATCTGGAATATTTTACTTGTGCAAAACGCAATTGTTAGAAGAGTTGCCATTGCTGTTATACTTGGAAGAATGACCCATTTGTCAAACCAAAACTTTATGATGGTTCCAGCAGAGGAAACGATCCAAACTCCTACTATAACCATTACCACCCGTGGCACTGTGATCAGACTTCTGTACCGCAGATGCAGGGTTAAAGCGAGAAGTCGATCGAGGCAGACTCCTGTCAAGGTCAATAAAGAAACTGACGACGTTATCCATCCAAAAAAGAACTGAACCATCCTCAGTTTACAATAAGCGCTGAAATTCTCTAAAAGCTCTGCTAACTTGTAAGCAACGAAGCATGGCTGAACAACCAATCCAACAAGCAGATCTGAAACTGCCAAACAAAATAGCAGCGTAAAAGATGGCGAATGAAGTTCTCGAGATTTGCAAATTACAAGCATGACGATGCTATTTCCCAGTATTGCAGTCAGCGCGAACAGTGCAGTCACAACACACGACAAAATACTTCCTGTAACATCACGTCCTGTTTGCTCCCAATAAACCTCCAAGAAAAAACATTTTAAGTCTGTCACGTTCATGGTGAATCTTAAGTTGTGGGAAGCGGATTATTCGCGATCTCCAGTTACTGCGAGAATGGTCGAGACTGATATGAATAAAATGGAAATCGTTCTTGAATCCAAGTTTCGTCTGTGTGTTCATCTGTTATAAAGAGTATATTATGTCAGAGAAAGAGAAATCGAGCCAATTTAAGCTGTCAAATTTCAACGCATGTCCTCAATTGTCCTTAACTAAAAAAATACTGTACGAATTATTCAAGAGAAAACACGCGATATTTCTAGTTCAAGTTCTTTTATAATTGTTATGTTTTATATAGGAGCAAGTTCAGAGCGGAGGATTCTAAAAACAATGTGTGAAAACATTGTCAGATTGTTTATGCCTTGTGAAAAGACGACTTTGACGGGAGCATATGGTTTGTCAAGCTGTTTAAGCTGAGTACAGACATTTTATTTATGCACATATGTAATATGTAATAGTATGTATGTAGGTTGAACATTTTAGAGCTAGAGTCTTCCGTATATATACTCGGCCATCGTGGTATTTAGACGTGTTTCACGCTCACCAGCCGGTAAGGATGACCATCGATAGCGGTGCCATTGGTAACATGATCCACTACACAGTCACCCAGCGACGTAACTGCCGTGTCACACCTATTTTTCAATCGGTTTACCAAAGGAGGTGCTCATCCCTACCTCAAGTCTTCGATGAGACATGCTTTTCATTCACCCGCAGCAGCCACGAGTTTATGCCTCGTCCTCCACCGGATCTAATATACACTTTGACCCCGCAACAATCTACTTTTCTCAGACAACAGAGCTAAGTTCAAGTTTCTCCTGAATTGCCGATGACCTGTGTCTGTGGAGGGAACACCACACTAAATCTTCTCTAGGCTTACGTACAAACCCTTCACAAATATGATCTCCGCCTCTCTGTTTTAAAGACCGTGGTCAATCCCCTACAATCCTAGGCTGGTTTTGGAACCCTTGTACTTAACAAGCAAGTGCACATCGTGTTACCGGTTTCATCATTGTTCTGAGCGCGACACCGTGGGTCAGATGAGGCTCTTCTGCGAATCCAAATAGTCGATCCATACTACATTCTGCAATGCCTCATAAGCCCTTGGCTACTGCTCGCACTATTACACTGCCCAAACCAGACGACCAGGTATGGATTGTTACTACTACGCTGCGTTTAGTAGGGCTCTTTAGTGCAACATTGCGAGGGTCACAGGCAAACTGGCCACATATATCTTGCGAAATAGACGCCCTGACTATCGCTTCAGGCGTCAAACACTTAAGCACATATCTGATCAAGTCTCACCAAAAGGCCTGCATCCTGACAGACAGTAAGCTCTGCATGCATGCGTACGAAAGGCTCACATGTCTACCTTCCTCTCCACCGTCGGTAGATATCAAACCTCAGTCGGGTATTTTTCCGGGTCAGTAATCCCACCTTCCAATCTCGCTAGCCGCAAAGCAGCGCCATGCTGCCATGCTGCCAGATCTGATCTTTGCTGCATAATCCAAGCTTCAACACTAAACCTAAATATTACGCCCAACTTCAAAAGTAGGTGTAAAGCTGTCCTCTTGCCCTCCACCCGATACTGTCACAGTATTCTTCTCTACAGACATCATTAATCGCTCCAGACAGCTCGTGCTCTTACTATGGGAGTCCGGCACTTCGCTTCCACCAACAGCTCTGCCGGAGGACGAGCAACGTCACATTCTTCGTGAAGCTCTCGTCTTCTTTCGCTTCAGAATGCGTCCTCTTGGGATACAAGGGACACACCTTGCCTTTGGATACAAGGCACACACGGACGACCCACTCCTCAGATAACCCTGGAGATTGGCTATGCCGAGAATAAAAGCAAGAGCCCAGTAGCCGAGGGCAGTCTAGGAAGTAGAAAACGAACTATTTCGTGGCGACCTATTAAGATGTCCCGTATCTCCTACAGCCAACCTGAATGCGAACGCGACCAGTCACGTCACGTAATCTTTCTGCTAGAGAGTTGAGAGACGTGAAATAACGAGATAAATTCACCAACCACCGGATTTCCCTACAGGAAAAGCATGAGCAACGTCTGGCCAATCAGCGGCACATTGAGAAGTCCAAGGCACCAGTTACAAAGTTAGAGTCGTCCAGCAGGTAAAATCTCTGTTAATGATCTCACATACACTGTGACCGGAACAAGACCCAAGTCCGTGACAGTGTCTTAGTTATGGCATTATCAAGGTCTTTTTTGAAACATTAGAAAGTTTTGAAGACATGATTAATTGACCATCGCAGTTATACACACCAATTGAGTAGCCTGAATTTTTTCTTTTTTTCAGGCTTAATTTCACAACTGCTTAAGTTTTTTCATAACTGCGGTGAGCAATCATGTCTTCATATCTTTCTCCGAAGAAAGTCTGTTGGCTTCCACCTCCGTAGTACATTTTACAAAGTGGAGACAACTGTCACCAACGCGCCCCAAATACAAATGTAGATTGATCAGGCGTTGAAACTCCACCTCAACAACCGTTACATACCCTGACTTCTCGCACCATAACAAGTGTAAAATCTACGCTAGGAATGCAATCCAGGAAGTTCCGTGCGATGATGAACTTACCTCTAGCAACAAGGACCCGTCCACCTCTCCAGCCAGCCCTGACCAGGAAGGAGATTCCTGTGTCGCTGATATTAGTGACTCTGATACATCTCATCCTACTCGCATATCTTTACGGATACGGCACCGCTCAGTTTGCTATGATGACTCTGCTATAGACTTAACAGTCGCTTCTCTTGGTGGTTTAAACGTCCTTTGATATTTTGTCCCAATCACTTTAGAACTTTAAGGAACAAGAGAAAGGAAGTAACGCGAGAACTGGCCAGCTGTACTTCTGCCGCATGATTACGTAATTCGTTCTTTTTAGTTTCCCTCGTGTTTTGTACACGCGTTTTCGAAGTCTCGTTTATTTAAGGTCATTAAGTTGTGTTACGGACCGTGTTGTCAATCTATCGATCTTCTCTTTACTGGCGCTTTTCAAATTGGGAGGCACTTTGTTGAAATTGTTACTGCTCTTTATTGGTTTACTTAGTGCAAATCCTGACTCTATTCGGTCTAAAGAAGTAAAATCCCACGTCGTCTAGTGGTTAGAATTATGTACTCTCGATCCCTGCGGATTCATGTGCATAATACAAGAGTACATGATGTTAGATGGGACGATTAGAAATACGTACGACTGTCACATGTGAGGTAACGGACAAAGGTCTTGTGTTCCATTTACACGCCCACGATCATCTTTATATGACAATCATGATGTTTCTTGTACTTTTTTGCGCAGGTGGCGTGGGACAAAAATCTTTGTCACAGGTTTTAAAACAGGTTAGATTAATGTGTTTTTAATAGCTTTCCAAAGGGAAAGAATTATAACTCCAACAAGAACATGCCTAAGACCATCTTATACTGCAGTTAAAATAGAGCCGCGATGGGCGAGATGCATATGCATTTCGAACCGCACAAAACTGTATAAATCTAACAGCAAATGTGACTGCCCTCAAGCGTCGATCTCAACAGTCCTTATAGAATAAACAAGACCACAACATCTGTCATAGTACAGCAAACGCAAAAATTAAAAAAGAGAACAGAAAATGTCCTTTCTGTATCGCAACAAGAATAAGTCAAAATCCCGATGAGGTTAAGCCAAAATTTCATTTCTCGCAACAAAGAAGAGGTATAACGAAATCCAAAGCCAAGCTCAAACCATTTTGCACCTAGGCAGTCAAGGAGGGCTAACTATTTTGTATAAAAAAAAAATCAGCCTTTTCAGATAATGTTTGACTGTGGATTACACTAGTTTAATTCTCCAGCAGTATATAATAGGGTTTATTGGAGAGTTTATTGACACAACCGTTGTAGCGTATTCGTAAGCCATTCTTGCTGAGGGCGTGGGGCCGTTGATGGCTTCAAGAACCATAGCTACCAGAGACGGGAGATAAAAAACCAGCAACAAACCGTAAACGTAGAGAACTGTCACGGCTGATTTTTTGAATTTAAGTACGTTAACGGTGTTGTGTTATAAGTTAATCATTGTTTGGTTTTGCGCATTTATTTGGCGTTGATGCTTAAGAGTTATTTGGAATATTTTACTTGCGCAAAACGCAATCATTAGAAGGGTCGACACTGTTAAGATACCTGGAAGAATTACCCATTTGTCAAACCAAAACTTTAATCCAAACTCCTACTATAACCATTACCACCCGTGGCACTGTGATCAGACTGCTGTACCGCAGATGCAGGGTTAAAGCGAGAAGTCGATCGATGCAGACTCCGCTCAGGGTTAAGGAAGAAATTCCAGAAGTTATCGACCCGCAAAAGAACTGAACCATCCTCAGTTTACAATACGGGCTGAAATAATCTAGAAGCTTCGCTACTTTGTAAGCAACGAAGCATGGCTGAACAACTAATCCCACAAGAATATCTGAGGCTGCCAAACAAAATAGCAGCGTAAAAGATGGCGAATGCAGTTCTCGTGTTTTGTAAATTACAAGCATGACGATGCCATTTTCCAGTATTGCAGTCAGCGCGAACAGTGTGGTAATAACACACGACAAGATGCTTGCTGTAACATCATGTCTGATTTGTTCCCAATAAACTTTAAGGAAAAAGCATTCGAAGTTTGTTGAGTTCATCTGGAAGCCAAGGTTGCGGATAACGACCGATACTGATTCGCGATCTCCAGAGAAAAAGCGAAACTAATCTGATAAATAAAAGGGAAATCGCATTGGTTCATGCATTAAGTTTTACATTGCGTGCTCATCTATTATAAATAAGAGTCAAATTTCAAGTCATCGCCTTTTTATGGTGCTTATTGTGCTTTAGATATGTTATTCGTTAGTAACAACAAAACACGCGATATTTGTTGTTATTCCTTTATTCAGTATTATTATTTCTTATTTACGATCAAATCAAAATAGGGTTGTAGAAGAATGTGTGCATAACTAACATGTTTATTTTAAAGATCATTTAAGCCTTGTGAAGAAAAGCTTAGCCCGAAACATATGGCCGGCCTTTCAAGTGTTTTAAGCCGCGAATTTTCGAATTACATGTGCTTGATATTAACACATACCTTCAAGTCCTTCGTTGATAAACATTTCTCTAAAAACCAGCTGCACTGCAACATTTATTGCGATTGATCTGGCCATGTTAAACTCCCATGCATCTGGCGAATTTTCTTTGGCTCTTTATGTACCTTTTGTTTGTATTTTCACATCAATGCTCTCCGCTCACTTTTTATGGTTGAATGACAATGATTGGCATGACCTCTAAATAGCCAATCAAAATCACTCCCAAGGAGCAATTCTCGCGGCGGGATCGCCTTTAGTGCAGGCGTGGTACGAAGTATCTTCCTTTCAATAAGCAAATATTGGATTTAAACGAAAAGGAAAAAGGGATTGTAATCTTCTTCTTCTTCTTCTTCTCCTTCTCCTTCTTTTCATTTATTCATGATCCATGGCCATTTCTGCTCAATATAACAAAGGGAAAATTCAGAAGATGGAAAAAAATTTGAATTCAAATGTACCCGCCTACTTATTTCTACATGTACCTAATTTTAACTGACGTAAATTTAATTTTTAAAAAAATGGAATTGGAAGCGGTAAATTTTGGCAAGACTGCTTAAAGAAATTAAATTTCGCGATGCTTTTCAAATATTGATTCCAATCAACAAACAAATAGTTTCAGAATCATACCCACAGACAATTTAGTTTAGTCTTTTTGGACAAACCAATTTTACAATGATATTGGACGAAATGAAGAGCTGGCATACTCGTTTCCAACGAAGCGCAACGTCTTACTTCAAAGGTAAACATTTGCGTTATGAATTTTGCACGTCGTATAATTACGAGGAATATATCGCCCGAGAGAAACAACGCGCAAGTATAAAAACGCTACATAATTATCTAAGGTGACGTTGAGATATAAAGGGTTTTACGGCGGGGGATTTAACTTTGTGTCGTTAATTTTTGGCATAACCTTTTTTTACAAGTCAACATATGAAAGATCATATATTTGAACTGCTGCCCAAAAAGATGTGAAGACATGATTGATTGACAACTTAAGCAGCTCTGAAATTAAAGCTTGAAAAAAATTCCCGCTTGAACGGGATTCGAACCAGCCCATGACCTCTGCGATACCGGTGCAGTGCTCGGCCAACTGAGCTATCCGAGCCAACTGGCAGCTGGTCACTTTGTGAGTTCTTTAATAATATACCCGTAGATGATATTTGAACTGCGGAGAAAGATATGAAGACAAAATGGTCGTCGCAGTTAAGTTCATAACTTTTTTTCGCGGGCGTTTAATTTCGTAATCGTTTTGCTATCGTGGAAATGGAAATAAGATATGCAACAATCAGAAGACCAAACAAGTTTATCTTACTGTTACGTCGCTGCGTTTAATCTTCTTCCTAGAAGTTAACTACCAATGTATTCATCTGCACTGTACGATCGGACACAACTGGCTTGCATGGAACTGTTATTTCGAGGAAAAACACAGGGAGCAACTTTTAACGGAAGATAAAATTTCCGGGAATCGTGTGACGGTAAAATTACTGGGACCCAGAGATACAAAAGATAATACTGAATAATAATAGAAAAAAAAAAGAAACAGGAAAATCCTCAAGAAATATTCTCTTCAGTTTAGAACCTGGTGCAAGAACTCAACACTCCTCTGACCCTCACATTTCTGGCTTTTTAATTTAACGTTGGGCATTTATTGAGCATGCGATTTCTCTAACTGCGGTTACTGATCATAAATCATGCAATAAAGCAACCGTGAAAATGTCCACCGGCAGCAAAATTGCTACAATCGATAAATAATTGATTCTGATCGCTGTGGAAGCTGTTTTTCTTTTTTTTTAATTATGGCTCTCACATAGAAAGTTGCTTCTTATGGAGTGAAAATGAGACTTCTAGATCTTACCTTAATCCTTTTCGTTTTGATTTTAAAGCCCTGGGATTGTACCACTGGTCGTCACGGTAATACTTCCAAAAAATTTATAAAGCCATGCTTTGATGGAGACGAAATTGAAAACACGCCCTCAGAGCCAAGCGATTCCTGCCACGAGAAGCTAGGAAAGGAGTTAAGCTTGTCCGTTTGGAGGGAATTAAGGTAAGATGTAACTATCAAAACTAAATGTACAGCAGAAACCGCCGACCTACCGACTGTTCCCTAGGTGCAATTTTCATATCGTTAGAAATTTGTAAACAATAGAATGCGGCCGTTAATATTATTAGAAGCTTGCTGGTGGCTCAAGAGACTCAGTGGAGTTGTTATTTTCCCTTCTTTTATTTTGTATATTTTTTTGTAGCCTGCGTAGTACGTCCGCCCTCTCCGCCTCTCTCCGATTTTTTTTTTTTTGCGGAAGAGACGGATGTACACAGACTAACATTTCACGGCATTTACTGATTTCAAACTTTTCTTTTTCAGGGTCTTACAACCACAATTACCCGCAAAAACCCGCGTAAAAAGAACACACAAACAGTGGGACGAATACACTAGTTCTCTTAAGCCTGGTTCTCACATCCCGCCGACCTACCTGCGACGTAGTCGCCGGTTGCAACTGACAACGTTCGTTGATCTGTCCCAGTGGGTCCGTCGGCGCATCTGCGATGAATCGCCGACGTGCTCAAATTTGCACGAAGTGCAAACCGAATTGCGCAATTCTTAACCATTTTATCTGTAAATATGGATCGAATCGTCTTACGGAAGTACGTTGCGTCCGCGAATGATATAATGTTCACATAAAATATTTTCATCGCCGACAACCGCCAGCTTGCCTGCAAAATTCAACTCAGCTCAACTTCGCAGGCAAGCCGGCGGTCAATTTCTGGGATAGATTATGATTCGGCGCTAAATGTGCACATATGCCGTTACGGTGTCCCAGGCCCAGGTATGTCGGCGGCATATGAGAACCAGGCGTAATGTTTCCTTTTTTATGGAACTGAAGCTGCAACATCGCGCAACATCGATTGACCTGAGCTGGCATTAAAACGTAATCAAAGCTTTTTCTATCTTCAAGAATTCAGTAAATCTTGATCATTCATCTTGCTGTGCAAGGCGAACGTACGGCTTGTATGAGCTAAGATACTTAGTCATAATTAACACTATTTATTCAAAATAACTTATTACTTGCAGTATTTTAATCTCAACGTTCTGCTTAGACAGGTCACGTGCAGTGGATGGAGGTCGGTGACGGAAAGAAGAAAGTCAAGCTCATAACACGAGCGATGAAACCTTTAATACTCGGCATAGCATGCATTTGTTTTATTTTTCATTGCTCTGTATATCGTCTTTTATATTGTAGCATTACTATGAACGTAGCTCTGCTGTTTTGGAAACGTCTTCATGTCAGCTATATGAATCTATCCAGCTTAAATCCATCGGAAACTTTAAATACGGTGTTCATTTTAACCATGCACCCTCTACGAATCTACAGCAAAGTATTTGTTCTAGTCGACTAACACTGAGTGGAATTACAACAAACGTGCATCTCTTTTTTTCTGATTCTGAGTGCTTTGACGTTTTAACTAATATGGCTCGAACCAAATTGGCTGCTATTTGAAGCGTATACAAATGTAATATGATAAATAAATCTAATAAGACTAGTCTTTTGATAATTTTGTTCAATTTTGGTATATTGGATAAATGGGAGTTAGTTCTTTCGAAATGATTCAGAATGTTTGAACCAGCACCTCCCATAAGAGGCTCTCTTGACGTCATGTAAAGTGTCTTAGAGCGGAGAGGTGTCCGTAAAAGACAGATTAAAAATGAGGGGTTTGTGTGGCGACCACGACCAAGTGTCTGGCAACCTCATTTCCAGGGTCTCTCATCTTCTAGCTGTCTCCTTTCTCTCTCCGGGAGGGTGGGAAGATAAGAGATCCTGGGAACGAGGTTGAAGGAACTCGATCATTTATTCTCGTAACGTTTCCGTTAGCGGAGGTTCACCTGTCTTCGAGCTGCTGTGATGATGGGTTAGAAACTTTCTCATTCTATATTTGTCACTGTGGCACTTTGGATTCCGTTAGAAATCTCCTTCATGCTTTTTTACTGTTTCTTAAATTTAAGAAATTCCTGAGTTCTTATCAGATGACGAGTGTGATCACATCATCTCACTCGCTAAAGAGAGCGGACTTCAAACAAGTACGTCAGGTTTTTTCAACTACGTGGCAGACTTAGATGCGGTCTTGGCGATAGCCGGTGAGGATGCGTTAAAATTTTAACTTTTTTTTGCACCTTGTCGTTTGCTTTGTTGATATTCCACTGAACTGATTAGTATTGCATTCAGCTGAAAGACGTGCGATACAAGGGGTCTCTTCCACTGCCGCTTTCTATTCAGTCATCACTGAAAGAGCGGGAAACAGGGAACACGGGATTTCCTGACTAAAATTACGATCGATATCCAGTTTAAAATCAAGATCAAGCAACAGACCATCATTTCCACCCAACTTCGCACAAACCCGCTGGAAGTGGAGCAAGAGGGCGAGGCGCTATTGCAAGTCAGTCAGTCAATTATTCATTCATTAGGTGACAGCAGGCTCCTGGTGACAGTCATGTTCAGTCCAAATAGTAACTAAGCAAAACTTTTTTCAGACAGAAATTGGACCCTCCCACAAGAGACATCATTTGCTGGAAACTTTGACGCTTGGGATGACAATAGGGATGGCTTTATCAATGTTCAAGAGGTATCTTTTAACATGACAAGTAGGCGTGTTAAAGAGTTTTCAGTGAGAAATATCATCATTAAACTAAAAGATTACATGTTCCAGCTCTCATCAGATTGATTTCATCCTAGATACTAGTTCTGGGCACGTAGAGAATAGAACTGACCTTCTAGGCTTTTTGATGTATTTTGTTTGGAACATGAACAAAACAAAAAAAAAATACGGTTTAAACGTAACCGAGCACTATTTTTCACTATTTTCTTTTGACATGTGATCATGATCAAGTCCCAGCGAAATGGCTTTGAAATGTTCGCATGAGTAATCATCACGAAAAACAGTATTAATAATTTCAATTTTAATATATAATTCAAACAGGGCCGTAGCCAGAAAAAAAACATTATTATATGGCTGTGTCTCACAAGGACTGGGAACTACCGAATTTACGAATTTGATTGGCTGAAATCGATATTGACCATGGTCTAGATTTTCCCATCTAGACCGGCATCTGTAGACCGGTTTCATTTTTCGTTGAAAAAGTAGCAAACTAAAATACAAAAATGTTCAACATTTTCTTTTATTTTCCTCTCAATCATTTATGGAAGTGCCAAAAAGCTTGATGACAAAAAAAGAAGAAAAGAGGACGAGCAAATTTCGGCAGGTTTAAGTTAAGCTCATCGCCGTTCGCTAGCAAAATGTCAGCAAACCAGTTAGGCTAAACGAATTAAAGTTTTCTTCTTTGCCATATAATAAACATCTTATTAACTGAGCTAAGTCGGTCTGTATGGGAGAATCTCGACCTCGGTCGTGTGTACAGACCTCACTGCGTTCGGTCTGTACTCACGACCTCGGTCAAGATTCTCCCATACAGACCGCCTGCTCCGTTAATAAGAGCTAAATAATGACTGAGGCAATATCCTTGGGTTAATTATCTTCCTTGGTATTAAGACTGTTTATTATGGCAAAAACAACAAAAAAATAAAAAAAACAAAAAAAAAACAAAGAAAAAAACACTGACTGAGGCAGGTGCCTCTGTTTGCCTGTTACTAGCTACGGACCTGTCCAAATAGGCCACGTTCGGTATATCAACATTTTAACATGGCTCCGAGGCTTTCGGGTCGAAATTGTAAGCTTTTAAAGTTTCTTTTGTCCCTCAGTTCCCAAAAGAGACTTGAATAGAAAGGAAACAACACCAACTATAGGAGTTTGTGCTGAAAGGCTCAGAGCTACGTTAGAATATTGATATATAGAACGTGGCTATTGAAAACCCATGCCATAAACTTAATTTAAGATTTGACTTATCTTAAAAGTTAGGTCTAAACTGACCAAATGAACTTGCTGACGTCTTTTATTAATTGTGGAAGGTGAAGACGTTTGCTGGGAAACACAAGCAGCTCCATCTGGATGAGGATGATCTGCACGACATGTAAGGCAAATGGATCAGTCTTTCCACTTTGTAATCAACTTCGTAACATTTCTGGATTTGTAATTAAGCGTTATTTTACAGATTAATCGACCATTTTTTTCTTCTTTTTAATTTTGTTTTGAAAAATATAGCCAGTAAGTATAACGCGCATTAATGTTCCTAATATTATACGAGATGTTTTCGTTTTCGGTCTACTTTGTAGGTTTGAACGCCTACAGGTTAATAATGAACTCACAACAGGTAAGTACATATCACGGTCGATTGTATTAATTTTATAATGTATACTCAAACATCCCAATTGGGCTATAGAAAATAGGGGTATATCGATCTGATTAGCTAAGCAAACTTTCTCTTCTTTTCCTTTCTTTTTATGTCAACTGACTACCTGGCTGCCTGTAGTTGAATAGTTATCAGAAAAACAACTTTTATTTTCATTTCAGAAAGATTAACAATGCAGTCATTTAACAATTTGAATATTAAGAAGATTCTTCGGTACATGAATTTCTTGAAAAACAATAGTCCACGCCACAGATTCCGTTTTAGTCAACAGGCCTGGCTACCACAAGACAAAACCGCTGACCCTGTTTTGAGACGTCTCCACGAAAGCTTATTTCTCCCAAATAATAATAATAATAAATATAATAACAATAAAGTAACTAGAGCGCGATGTCCCGTAGATAAGCGCGGCTGCCATAATTTGCAACAACGTTTTTCCAGCTTGCAACTGACTGCGAGACAAGTTGCAGATCAGAAAATGGCACATGTTATATTGCGACTTAAAACCAAACTGTTTTGTTTTACAGGATCATAAAGTTAACCAAGCTGCCGAGAAAAATAGTTCAGGGTGGAGAACCAATGCAGGTCAAAGACTTAATTTAGTAATGCGCAGGCACTTGCTATACACGTACCCGTAAATGTGATGTGTTGACTTCGTGCAAAAGACACGCAATGCCTTAATGCATAAATCTGCGAGAGAACAAATTATCGAAGCCATAATTTTCAGAGTAAAAGAAAATGGAGGTGACATTAGATGTTAATTTAAAAGTTTATTAATCGCTTCCCACGCCGGGAATCGAACCCGGGCCGCGGCGGTGAGAGCGCCGAATCCTAACCACTAGACCACGTGGGATTGCTCGTTGGAGTTAACAATAATTTAAGGTCCACCTTGTTTAGAACAGATTGTGCGATCCACGGGATAGGACGTGTTCACGGCAAAACATTAAAGAAAGGAGAAGAAAAAAAAAAACATTTTCGGGAAACACTTTTTAATTTTCATCAAATTAGCTGATTTTTGGTTAATTTGTTTGTTGGGGTTTTTTAAGGGTTGTTACGGAAGCATGTCTCTCTTTAGTTGTAATTTGATTTAAATGTTTGCGATCTGTAGACTTTTTTTTTTCATTGAATTTTCGGTGTCATCTGTCCAACTTCATCAGAGTGTAAAGTGGATGTTTCTTATAAAGTAGCTTACATCCATTTTTTCACCCTGATGAAGGTGCACAGATGCAACCAAAAATTCATTGAACAAAAACCTACAGTTCGGATATATTTAGGTCGTATAATCAGTGTCCACCAATCGCAGCAATCGAACTATCTTTAGTTGTACATCAGTTTAGGTAATTAAACCGTTAAAATTGATTTGGAAGGACCCTTCAAGAAAAGAAAAAAAGAGACTTTCCCACGCCGGGATTTGAACCCGGGCAGCGGCGGTGAAAGCGCCGAATCCTAACCACTAGACCACGTGGGAATCCTATCTTAACCAGGCTTCCGCCTTAGAGTCAATCAACAGTTACCAAAATTTCAAATGTATGATTGACAGGTCTAGTTACTGAAAAAAAATTGACACATTTTGTAGGCACAAAACGGTTTTGATGCACTGGTAAGGCGCAAACATTATAAAAATGTTGCACTATAAAAAGACTATTGACACGTATAATAAGCACTCGACGCCTATGTTAAATTCCCCTTGCCTTCGCCTCGGGGAACATTAAGGTCGAGGGAAAACAAAACTCACCGTTTGCCGTGCGGCTAGTCATTAAGTGTTTTGTTATACCTCCCAACTCAAATATAGGAAAAACTGCGAAACAATTCTTTGCTTGAAGCAGGGAGGCATAACAAATTTGCCTCGGTTTCAAGGTGCACGACCTAATCACGTGCGAGTCGAAAATTTAAGTCATTGTCTCCCTAGGGAGTTAGTGAGTTTTGCTCCCCTTAGGGTGTCAGTGAGTTTTGACCCACGTCACGTGACACGTTCTCCACTTATCGGAAAACGTATTTGAGTTGGGAGATATAACAACGGACCATGTTTTCTAGGTTGTTAGGTACGAAAAGTTCGGCCATTTCCATGCTCACATGGATTCCACCATCAGAGACCCTATTGTTCCTTGCTGTCATCAGAATTATCTCAGAGCATCCGACTGCAGAGTCTGCAGGTTGGTTATTTATTAAAGCCATGCGTAGTCCCCATATTACAAAAAGGCATAAATTACTGCAGTTACGGCACCAAAGACAAGGGACATGCTTCAGTAGTCATTTCTTTATGACTACTGAACCATTTTCAAACCGGGCACTGTCCAGTAGCATTTCGTGTCAATTTACTTCCAGACATAGTAGCAGAATTCGTCAGCTTTTACTAAAATATTGAAAAAGCTGTAAACAGTTTTAAAGTCAAAAACTACATCTTGAAGAGAAAAGAGAGTAGAAGTCTCCATAAAAGGGCAGTATGACCCATCACTTTTTGTCTCTTCAGACCTGTTTATGCTTTAACTTTCTCTATACATCTACCTTGATGCATTTGATAATGCTTTCATCTGTTTAATGTTCTCATCTAATTTCTTTTTCTATCTTTTTTTTCATATTTATTACAATCCCGTATTTACTTAACGATGTAGAAGAAGGAGGGCAGACAGCCTTTTTGATGGCAGATAACATTACAATCACGGCAGAAGTAAGTAATTAACCCCAGTGAATTGTAATGAAGTGAACTGAGCTTGCAAGTTTGCACATAGCCTGCGTAGCAAGCGTTTCCGTGGGGTTTGGAAGCAAAGAAAGACCGAGGAACGGGATTTTCGGTGTTTTGTTTGCGCGGAAAATGGGGCGAGAACCAAAAAAAAGAAAGAGGGGGGTGGGAGAGGGGAAGGAAGAAAACGCTTGCAGACAAACCCCTGGATTTTGAAAACCTCCGTTCGCCAGCGAACGGAGCACGTGATTGGCTGGGCTAGTCCAATATTATTGACATGTGTCGATCAAAGGTATTTAATGCCTTTGAGTGCCAGACAAAAGGGGAAAACGCGTTTGAAGCTTGGTTACAGAACGCTTTAACTTTTCTCGCTGAACGAGGATTTAGTCGTAAGCTTCGACAGTACCGTAGAAATCCTGTAGTGCAATGCCGACGCTTTGGTTTTTCGAAGCCTGCACATTATTGCAGAAGCAAGCGCGACACAATTTGCAGCTGTTCCTTTTATTTTAACATCACTTTCTTGAATGCCACTTGCGCCAAGGACAAGATAATAAACCACGGGACAGAAAATTCGCACTACTGCGTGGGAAAACCTAGTGATTTCGTCTGGCTTGTTACATGGCAACATAATGTCGTAGGTACTCTGACATTTCATTAGAAGCATTTTTGTTGACAGCATTTAGAATCTCTGGGTACAATTCTGAATGATTTGTTATGGTGTTAGCTGCGGCATGCCAGTTTTTGTCACATATTTGCCTTACCAAAAATTTGGTCGTCTCGTCGCGGGGAATTCTTACGAGGACATATTATAAACAACTTCCGCCTAGGGGAAGATTATCTTTATTCAGATACCGGTCAAGATTATCCTTATTTCCCCTCTCAGATGTTTGAAGCCTCTCCTGCCCAAATTCCAAAGTTTGCCGAGAAGACTTTCCCTTGTTTGTTTTTGCTGCAGGCCCATGGTAACACTCGAACCGATTTGCGGATCTGGCGTTTCCAGCAAACGCTTCTTTACTGGAATTGCCTTTGTGGGAGTTGACTTGCTAATTTTACCTTGTATCGATTCCTGGACGAATGAATACAGTGATCCAAGATTTCGAATCATGCGAGCACAAGGATTACTAACGCGACTGGAATACTTCTCACATTTTAATTTTCTGGCATATTTGCGCTAAAACTTCACCCTTGTAGTCCTTCCTTTTAGACGGATTTAGTAGAAATATAGCTTGATCATAAATTACCAAATTTAATTTATCGAGATTTCTCCATTCCTACCGTGCGCTCGTTGTTTCAGACATATTTTGACAAGTAAAGTTTCTTTTGGTTCAAAGTTCACTTCCGCTACGGAAGGCCAAAGATTTTATTGGTTTATTTATGACAGTCGATGACAGCACAAAATCTCAGTGTGCGCACTCAGGCATCAAAGGCCAAGTGGGCGGTTTTCAAAATCCAGGGGTTTGTCTGCAGGCGTTTCCTTCCATCCTTCCCCTCCCCCTCCCCCCTCTTTTACTCGCTCCATTTTTCGCGCTGTAATTCTTTGCTCCCGAACCCCACAGAAACGCTTGCTACGCAGGCTAGTTTGCACACCAGTTAAATTACTGAGTTACTGATCAATGCAAGACGAGATGACCGACCAGTAACCAAAAGTCTTACCACAACAGTGCACATCCCTCGGGGTCTAATGGTTAGGATTCGGCGCTCTCACCGCCGCGGCCCGGGTTCGATTCCCGGCGTGGGAATTTGCTTTTTTCTGCTTTTCTGTTGGTTCAAAGCGTTAGTGAGTAGTAATTACGCTCAGGAGTTCACAGTAGTTGTTTAGTTGTCAAGATATTTACTGAGATTTGTTGGTTGGCGGCTTGGTCTAGAGACACACTGGTCCAATACAAGACAAATGGTCAAAACCGCAGCTGCAGCAAACTATGAAAACTAAACAACAACAATACACACGGTCACTACATATCAGTTTTATGTCCTGCACTATTTAATGGAGGAAAAAAACCTTGAAATTTCTTTGAATGGAAACTAATCATTTATTTGATTGGCAATAGAGCGTAACTTCATGTAGTGTCAAGTCAGTTGAGAGTTGGCCAAGTTATAGTAAAACAAGTAGTTAAAAGTTTGGCCCGATTATCAAATGTGATAAAAATCAACTTGAATGATAATCTTAAAACATCGTGTTGATCCATTAAATTCTGATCCCCTCGGAGGTGTTCTAACCTGGCCAGTTTGATGTTCACTTAGAGAACATAACGAAGTCTTTTTATTACTTTATAATATTTTTAGGAAATTGAAAGAACGGATGAGATCAATCTGAGTATGAATTGCCGTTCGGCCGATCTTATTCTGCCACCAAAGAAAGGCACCGCCATCAAGTGGTATAACAGCTTTATTGACCCCGAGAGCGGTCTGCTTGGGTCCGTGGACCGTCGTACATTGCACGGCGGGTGTGACGTCATCAGAGGAGAGAAAGGGATTGCTAACAACTGGCTGACGGCGCCTACCAAGCACTCAAGATACATTAAGAGCATGTTTGACACAGGATTCGATTGAAAATCTCAGTCCATTTAATTTACTAGTTAGTCTTTCCGTGATAACAAAACAATTGATGCTGCGTGTAAAGATAATGAGAATGGTTGCTAGCTTGGGAGTTCAGACTGATTTTTTGGCTGTTCTCGCACAGCCGAGACAATGTAACAGCCGAATGGCTAAGGCTTTAGCATATTCGGGACATTATCTGAAGGCTCACATTGACCAAAGCTATAGATACGAACAATCAAGCGATCGAGGGTACAGGAAATAAAAAGTCACATTTGTTCCTACTATGCAAAATAAGAGATGAATTTGGAAGACGCTGAGACTACGGTCGACAATAAATATATAATGGGAAGAACAGAACACAATCCGGAGCCTTCATTCCGATCGAGGTGTCTCTCAAACTCTGACCAAGGTATAAACTGTATTCTGCCGGCATTATTTTCTAGTCCAAGTAGAGCATGTGTTCCACAACATGCGTTGAGTTGTGTTTTAGCTTTGTTCTGTATTAGTATTACTTTTTAGACGGTTGTTAGTGCTATGATCACCGTATGGAAACTGTACGTAAGGGTTGTCCTCCACGCGTCTATACTGAGCCAATATTAACTTGAAGTTGACAAAGGTAAACAACCTGTCGTAAAGAAATTGTGAAGCTGACTTCTCGAGCTTTAATCTTTCTCGTGAGAGCAATGTCAGCGAACAGTTCAAGACACAGGCGAAACTAAAGACATGCGAAATGAAAAACACTTGCCTATTTACCAGCGCGTATGGGCGCAATGTACATTAAATCGTATTGGCGCTATGATACGTCTGCGATTCCAAAAACAACTCAGTCCGCCCTATTAGAAGAAACTATATGGCAGCCAATGTTGTGAATAAAGATGATGACTGCAGAAATGTGTCGTAAAATAAATTGTTCCTGAAGTGCTGTAACTGTATATAATCTGCTGGACAAGTGAGCAATAGTGGAACTGGGAAACGGGTCTAAACAATCATCACTTGTTCTCGAGATTTTATTTGCATCGAGGAAGACCAAAACACTTTCCAAAATAAAGTGAAGATAAAAGCGAAACTGTTTGCTATAACTCTGCGCCTACGCACCTGTGTAAAGGGTGCCAATTGTATGATGTTCGGATGGCTGAATCGACGTTTGGAACGTCTCAGTCTTCCTTGTCTTCTCGTGTGTCGTGTTCTGTGGCTGAATCGCCGTCTGGTCTTGCTACTATTGGTGTTGCAATAAAGCGTCCGCGTCTTGAGTCCACTCCTGTTGCTGTTTTGCCCAAGAGCCATACCTTGTCTATTCGTCTATACCTGTCTCGCCCGCGTTTTCCTCTTGTTAGTACTTTTGCTGCTTCGCCTGTCCAGTCAAGTTTCGTTGTTGCTCTGTTGAGTCCTGTTAGTACTGTTGCTGCTTCGCCTGTCCAGTCCAGTTCCGTTGTTGCTCCGTTGAGTCCTGTTAGTACTGTTGCTGCTTCGCCAGTCCAGTCCAGTTCCGTTACTGCTCCGCTGAGTCGTGTTAGTACTGTTGCTGCTTCGCCTGTCCAGTCCAGTTCCGTTGCTCCGTTGAGTCCTGTTAGTACTGTTGCTGCTTCGCCTGTCCAGTCCAGTTCCGTTACTGCTCCGTTGAGTCCTGCTAGTACTGTTGCTGCTTCGCCTGTCCAGTCCAGTTCCGTTACTGCTCCGTTGAGTCGTGCTAGTACTGTTGCTGCTTCGCCTGTCCAGTCCAGTTTCGTTAGTGCTGTTGCTGCTTCGCCTGTTCAGTCCAGTTTGGTCGCTGCTCCGTCTAGTCCTGTTAGTTCTGTTCCTGCCTCACCCGTTGCTCTTGTCTTGCCCCCAGCGTTTTCCGTCCTCTGTGTTGACCTCGTATCTCTTCGTTTGTTCCCGTGGTTTCCATCGTTCGGATTGCTGTTCCCGTTTAGTTGTTCACTCCTTTTGGCCTCTTTTTTTCGTATATACCTTTGTTACGTTGAGTTTGGACTGCTTTGTTTGTTTTTGGTCTAGGTTTGTTTTGGTTACATTTTGGTGGCGAATGTATTTTTATATAGGATAAGACTGTTGACAGGTGCCCCTCCCGGGTTCACCTTTCGCCGTTGTACTGAAACAGTGTTCGTTTGTCCTCAGTGTTGTCTGACGTTCTACCTGTTTGTTCCTCGTTTGTTTGTTTCTATGTTATTTGTTTGTAGGGGCGGGGTTCGATCCCCCGGTGCCGTTGTGTGACGGATTAGTCTGTTTGTCTGGCGGACATTGCACTCTCCATTGCACGTTGGGGGCCCGGCCATTCGCCTTAAACATAAAAAACTCTGGTTTTCCTTCAACACGCATAAATCTTTCGCCTTTTACTAAAGATTTACGAGGAGGAGAACAACTCGAATGAGTTTTTAGACTCATTTTTCGTAGCCCTGCCCCTTGGCAGGGCTCATATTCTTAACAGATGACGTGTATATGCGGTTATTGACCAAGCTTGTTCGGTCAAGATGGCTGGATATTGGCCAAGTTCCTTAGCGTGCTTTTGGACTGAGACGGACGGTGAAAGAGGCCAATATCCAGCCATCTTGACCGAATAAGCTTGTTCAGTGAAGGATTTATTATAAGACTTTTGAGGAAATTGTCCTTGCGGGACAGCAGGTAGTCCCGAGCGGGCATGATAGCGCCATCTTGCCCGCTCGGGTAGTCAATTACAGCGCTGGGTTTGGTTCATCTTGCCCGCTCACGGAGCTAGCCATATAAGGAACGACGTTTCTCAGACCGCTTCCGTTAGTGACGGTTGACCTATCAGAGCTATCAGCAGGAGCATATTTTAAAAAAGTCTTATATGCAGAGCTACGTGTCTATTTGGGTTTACGTACGTTAAAGGCAACATTCCTGTAACCATTGTTCAGTCTTGTAACTCCTGTCTATCTACCCACAACCCTCTGAGTCACCTACCCCGCTGCTGCCTCCCTACCCCTCTCCCTACCCTTCCCACTACCCCCCACCGTTATTCATATGGCTAACTTTGGCTCTCAAAAGACATCAATAAAACTTTCAGATCACCAAATTAAATGCTTCAAGCATGTTATTTTCTGTACGTTTTGCCCAAATGTTCTCAAATTTTCAGGATTTGCAAAAAAAGAGATGATCTTTTCCCATTTAGTTAGTCAACAATCAGCTAATGTTAGCGAATATCATTATTAATTTTCCCGTTTTCTGTTAAAATTCAGGCTATGAAGTGCACAAGTTTAGTAAGAGGACACCAATACCCTTTGGCTATAAACATGGACGACCGAAGGTAAGTAAAGGTCCTTTATTTACTGATCGAAAACAAGAAGCGAAAACGAAAGGAAAATAGTTGAAAATAACGATTACATTCCCACGCCGGGAATCGAACCCGGGCCGCGGCGGTGAGAGCGCCGAATCTTAACCACTAGACCACGTGGGATGTTCTCTTGTGAGATGATCAACTTTAAATGTTAGATTGTAATGCAATTCCAGTATTTTGTAACATCAATTTTCCCAATTTGTTGAGCTGCGTGATTGCTGATCTGTCAGCAAAAAAAAAAAAAAAATCTTGATGTTTTCTCAAAGCAAAGATATGGGAAGTTACTTGCTCCTTAATTACGAATTTGCTCCTCACCATCTCTGTTGTAAGCTGCTATTAATGATCTGAGAAAGCTCCCGGTGCAAAATGGTTACTCTCGATGCAAGGTGGTAACACGTTGAACATTAACGATTTGTTGAGGACCATTGAACAAGAATAAAAGTAAGCCAAATAATCCTCTTCAAGTTACAGTTCCCCAAAAAGATGTCTTAAACCTGTTACCCTATTTATGTCCTCACAGTAACCAAATCAAGGGTGCGTTTCTTTGGGGTGATCCGGATCCCGATCAGTGATCCAAGATCACGGGGATTATGGTGCATCCATGGAACCGACGAATCCACTCTGGTCACGGATTCATCGGTTCCTTTGATGCACCATGATCTGAGTGATCTTGGATCACTGATTCTGATCCAGAACATCCCAAAGGAACGTACCTCAAATCTCCTCAAGATCATATTCCAGAACACATGCCGCATCAAATCTCACTTTCCATACAAAATTCACTTCAACCGCTCTCAGAAATGCAAAGTCGATCATCTATAAAGCAGGCAAAATTAAACGAAGACTCCTTGACAAAAAAACGGAGAATTCCAAGACCCCTGCTAAAATTGACCATTCATCAGCCATTGCTGATCATGTGAGAACCACTTGTCACAATATAAAATGGGATCACTTTGACATTCTAGCGTCCGACAAAACTGACTTTCGATGATTGCAGAATTAAGGAGAGTCTGTTCATTCAAGAGCTTAAGACTTCACTAAGATAATGTCAATGTCAATAGTGAAAAGTTGTTGCTTTACTAGCTGTTACTCTTCTTGCGACTGATGCTGAATACGCGCATGCGTATTTGTAGACTTCAGTAAATTTATGTCCCACACGCTGTGTAGCATCTTGCACAACAAAACACCTAGTATCCAAAATCAATAGCAACTCTGGTTTTCCTTCAACACGTACAAATCTTTCGCCTTTTACTAAAGATTTCCGTGGAGGAGAACAACTGGAATGAGTCTATTGACCAATTTTTGGAAGCTCTGCCTGTTGGCGGGGCTCATAATTTAACAGATGAAGTATACGACGTTTACACCGCTTCAGACAGTAATGGCTGACCTCGTAGTATCAGAATGAGCACATTTTAGGCAGTCTAACACAGGAATGTTGAGTTTCTCGCGTAGAAGCCATCTTTATGATACGCGGACACGTTAAGTCTTTTAACTCGCGGAAAGAGTTTTCGGCTGAGTTTTTTTTTTCTAATTCGGCTTCACTTTTTCCGCAAAATGGACTCGATTCAACGTATTTTAATTAATCATTGTATCTTACACAAACGTTTTGAACTCGTATGAAATGAGGCATCAAAACTGCTGCTCAATATTCGTGCCATTTCTATTTTATACGCCAAATATCTTTGCGTACTCCTCACTACGTGTGTATTTGGGTTTCCGCAATGCAACTTTCTTCTAACCATTTCTGGTAACTCATATCTACCTGGCCACTCCCGTCCCCTAACACGCTGCTGCTTTCCTACCCCTCTCCCTACCCCTACGCCCTTATTCACATGCTTAAATTTGGCTCTCAAAGACATCATTAAACATTTAGATCACTAAAATGAAACTTGAAGCACAATATATTCCGTAGGTTTTTGCAAATTCTCAGGATTTGCAAAGAGATGATATTTTTCCATTTATTTATTCAACATTAGTTCATATTAATAACTATATCGCATTTTATGTTTAAATAAAAAAAAGAAAGAAAGAAAAAAAGTCCCTTGCATACGGCGGCTGCGCCCGCAGTACGAGCGGCAGTCAAAACTGAGCTGTCCTACCGAAACGACACGATAATAGTCTTTTTCTTTACAGCTAACAAAAATAAAGACGATGCTAAAGTTGTTTTGGCCTCTTCCGGTAGTTAACTTGAGAATTCCGGGTTTAATTTGACGAGGAACAGCATATTTTGTACAAGATAACACAACTATTATCCTACCTGGCGACACTCGACGAACTCGGCCAGCGAGTTGCCATACACAACGCTGAAGACCCATTTTTGGCGCCAAATTAGAAGCTTATAGACACAAAATGTTTGATATTTTTCACTTTATATAATCTGAAATGGTATTTGGAATTGCAAATCTCTTTTTCTGAATATTTAAAGTCGTCTGCAGTGAGAAAAGTTGCCTGATTTCGATGCCATTCCTGTTAACTTACATTGACGTCAGGACAGTGAAGTTTTTCCCATCTTTTGAATTCTGATTGGTCAATTCAAATTTCAGGCGAGCCAGCCGTATGCAAGGTCTCGCTATAAGAACACAATTATTAACTACGAGAAACCCCCTAGCCTTTGGCTATAAACACTGACCAAAGATGGATAAAGTTTGTTTATTTAGTTTTAAAAATTTATTTCCTGAGTCAAATCGAAAACGAAAAGAAAAAAAAATGATTACGTTCCCACGGCGGGAATCGAACCCGGGCTGCGGCGGTGAGAGCGCCGAATCCTAACCACTAGACCACGTGGGATGTTCACTAGCATCAGTTATAGAAATAACACTGCAAGGAGATTCCAGTATTTTGTAACATCAAATTTGCTAATTATTCTTATGAATTGCATGACTGTTGATTTTGCCCAGAGTTTGTTCCTTTTACAAAAAAAAATCGTGACGTTTTCTTAAAGTACAAGCGTTTTCTATACTTGCCTATATGTTTTTTTTTGTTTTGTTTTGTTTGTTTGTTTGTTTGTTTGTTTGTTTGGCATTTTTGTTTCATTACTTCAGCTTAAAAAAGCTAGAGAAGACTTACAGAAGGAAAAATGCAAAATTCTAAGGTCGGGTTTCAAACCCGGATTGTCGTAGAAGATAAATGTTTATTCTCTATTTCCAATTTCTCATAATTCACTCTGTTTGCCCCCAAATTTTGCACAAACTATTGTTGTGAAATTCTCTTGGGAGGTCTGCATATTCCGCCCAAGAGTATTTCACAACAATAGTTTATCCAAAATTTGGGGAGCAAAAAGAGTGAATTATGGACAATTGGAAAATAGAGAATAGGTCAATACCCTTAGCCATACCGAGTTGGTTATCAGACATGACCCTCACGTAATGAGAGCATATATCTGTAACCACATAACTCACAGAGAGACTATACGTTGTGTTGCTCATGTGTTCAATTATTACGCAAAGCGACAAAAAAAGAAGAAAAAAGGAATTAATAACACTAGCTAATTATTAATCAAATCCGACATCATAAGAACTTTTGATGTGACTTGAATGCTTTGTTGGTGCTGTGAGCCATTTGTTGGCGATCCACTTCTCTCCTTTAATGACGTCACATCCACCGGTCTAAATCTCCAAGAAGACCGCTGTCTTTCCACTTTGTAATCAACTTCGTAACATTTCTGGATTTGTACACATTAATTGACCATTTCTTTCTTCTTTTTAATTTTGTTTTGAAAAATGTAGCCAGTAAATATAAAGCGCTGTAATATTTCTAATATTCTAATATTAGAATAATGAGTTTTTATATTTGTATATATATTTTTAAATTTTAATAAGTGGGGACATCCCTAGTATGGTGCCATTGCGCTTTTGGTTGTCTCCTTCTCCACTGCTTTTTGTTTTGTTTTGTTTCTCTCTCTCTCTCTCTCTCTCTCTCTCTCTCTCTCTCTCTCTCTCTCTCTCTTTAGTTAGCTATCTTAATTATTCATAATGTATTCGTATTGTATGGAGTAAATCGTAATAAATAAATAACTAATAAATAAAGAGATGTTTTCGTTTTTGATCTACTTTTTAGGTTTGAACGCCTACAGTTTAACGGAACTTACAAATGGTAAGTACACATGGTTCGATTGTATTGATTTTATAATGTTACGTCCCAGTTGGGCTACAGAAAATAGGGGATATATCGATCTGATTAGCTAAGGCAAACTTTCCCTAGTCTCTCTTTTCCTTTCTTTTTATGTGTGCTTTTGTGCTATTTCCCTGACCTGGGATTTATTTTCATTTAACGTTGATGTCAACTGACTACCTGGCTGCCTGTGGTTGAATAGTTATCAGAAAAACAAAACTTTAATTTTCATTTCAGGAAGATTAACAATGCAGTTATCCAACAAGCTCAATATTAAGAAGATTCTCCGGTACATGGATTTCTTGAAAAACAATAGTCCACGACACAGATTCGGCTTTAGTCAACAGGCCTGGCTACCATAAGACAAAACCGCTCACCCTGTTTCGAGACGTCTCCACAAAAGGTTAGTACTCCCAAACTGTAAAGTAACTAATATAGAACGATGTCCCGCAGGTATGCGCGGTTGCCATAATTTGTAACAAGGGTGTTAATCGCGTAACAACATTTTACCAGCTTGCAACTGACTGCGAGACAAGTTGCAGATCAGAAAATGCCGCATGTTATATTGCGACTCAAAACCAAACTGTTTTGTTTTACAGGATCATAAAGTTAACCAAGCTTCCGAGAAAAATAGTTCAGGGTGGAAAACCAATGCAGGTGAAACTGACTTAATTTAGTCAGTAATCCGCGTGCACTTTCTATCCACGTACACGTAAATACCATGGGTTCACTTGGTGCAAAAGGAACGGACTGTTTTAATGCAAAACTCGATCCGCGAAAGAACAACTTATCGAAGCCATAATTTTCAGAGTAAAGGAAATGAAGTCGAAGTTAGATTTCAATGTAAAACTTAATTTATTGCTTCCCACGCCGGGAATCCAACCCGAGCCGCGGCGGTGAGAACGCCGAATCCTAACCACTAGACCACGTGGGATTGCTCGTTAAAACTAAGAGCTAGGGTATCTAAAAGATAGTAATTTTGCGGCACATTCTGTTGATAGTGACATATTTAACGCCTTGATTCATTTACCTGCGCGTTCCAAGACTTACATTAACTGTTATTTCTCAAAGTAGTGTCAAATCGTGGTGTCACTTAAAATCTGTCGTTGCATGCATCAACTTCATGCATGATGACGCATCGATGGCGAGGTTTGACAAAGGATCGAGACAAAATGGCACATTGTGATCTGAAGTATGTTTGGACATAAAACGATACACATCAGCCTCTCCTTTACCAGATCGCGAAAATCGAAAGATGTGGAAATTGTAGGAGCAGAAATCTAACTTATAAATTCTGTACTGGCACGTATTTAATATCTCTAGAACTCGACAGAAGAACACACAGACTGTGTCGAGAACGTGTCCACCGCGATGTGTGAAAATGCTCAAGCTTTAGCTTAAATTCATGTTTCGATGAATAGGAATAGATTGCAGCATTTATGAAATCAGCGTTTTCCACGGTTTTCGTTTGTTTTAATTATTCTACAGGCTTTAGTAACGACGGTTTCTCTTCACTTAAGAATTCGGCGAAGGAGGCGAGACTGCTAAGAAATGACATACTAAGATTAAGATGTCACAATTAATCGTCCAGATTTACAAACTTTCACATACTACATAGCAAGAGTTGTGAAAGTCAAGCACGATCTCCTTCACATCGCTTTACAGGTAAATCAGAGCAAACTTTCTCAGTGGAATCCAAGCGAAAAAGGACGACGGCTCGACGAGTATGACATCCTCGTGTTGTTCGTGGCGCAATGCACTCCAGTAAAAGTGGCGCAGTGCAGTCTGGTTAACTGCAATGCATTCTGGTAAAAAGTGATGAATTCGAGAATTCGTACCCCCTTCTATATATTCTTCTTAAATCCTGATTATGTTGCTGCTCGCTCGCTACGCTCGCTCCGCAGCAATAATTTTAGATCCGCGTTGTTCAGAACAGATTGTGCGATCCACGGGATAGGAAGTATTCACGGCAAAACATTAAAGAAAGGTTCGAAGGAATAAAAAAAACAACAGATTCGGGAAACAGTTTTTCATTTTAATCAAATTAACTGATGTTTGGTTTGATTTGTTGCTTGGTTTTTTTTAAGGGTTGTTACAGAAATATGTCTCTCTTTAGTTGAAAAAATTTGATTTAAATGTTTGCGATCTGTAGGGGTTTTATTTTCACTGAATTTTCGGTGGCATCTGTCCAACTTCATCAGAGTGTAAAGTGGATGTTCTTTATAACGTAGCTTACATCCATTTTTCACCCTGATGAATCTGGACAGATGCCACCGAAAATTCAGTGAACAAAAACCTACAGATCGGATATATTTAAGTCAAATAATCAGTGTCCACCGATCGCAACAATCGAAGTATCTTTAGTTGTACGCAAGTTTAGGTATTTAAACCGTTAAAATTGATTTAAAAGCAGAAATGCTGTAAGTCCATCTAGTATTAACACCAGCCGGAGAAAAGAAAAAGGAGATTTTCCCACGACGGGAATCGAACCAGGGCAGCGGCGGTGAAAGCGCCGAATCCTAACCACCAGACCACGTGGGAATCCTATCTTATCCAGGTTTCCGCCTTAGAGTCAATCAACATCGATCAGTTACGAAAATTCCAAATGTGTGCTTGACAGGTCTAGTTACTGAAAAAAAAATTGACACATTTTTCAGGCACAGAACGGCTTTGATGCACTAATAAGACGCAAACATTACAAAAATATTTCACTTTCAAAGGCTATTGACACGTATAATAAGCACTTAATTACTGACCCCGAGGGAAACAGTGAGTTTTTTTCCCCTCACCCTTAATGTTCCCCGAGGCAAAGCCGAGGGGAATATTGAGGTCGAGGGGAAACAAAACTCACTGTTTACCGTGGGGCCAGTCATTATGTGTTTCGTTATCAACTCAAATATGGGAAAAACTGCGAAACAATTATTTGCTTAAAGCCGGGTGGTACAACAAACTTGCTGCGGTTTCAAAGTGCACGACCTGATTACGTGCGAGTCGAAAATTCAAGTCATTGTTTCCCTAGGGAGTTAGAGAGTTTTGCTCCCCCTGTGGAGTTTTGACCCACGACACGTGACACATTCTCTTCCAATCGGAAAACGTATTTGAGTTGGGAGGTATAACAAAGGACGACGGTTTTCTAGGTTGTTAGGTATGAAAAGTTCGTTCATTTCCATGCACACATGGACCCTAATGTTCGATCGTCATGTGGCTGATTTTTCCTGGTTACTTGCTCATGGTGTAGTTCTCACTACTGATCGTCTTCGTTCGTCTTTTCACATGTCGTCTGTTCCTCCTGATTGTTTTTGTGGTTCTCCCTTAGAGACTGCTGGCCATTTGTTTTTTGAGTGCTCTTTGGCCCAGAGTGTTTTGGCTTGGGTGCAGTCTCTGTTAGTCATTGCTGTTCCGTCTGCTCCGTCATTGTGTCTCCGTCATGTGCTGTTTGGTTTTGATATTGCTGAGTTCACAGTTATCCCTCTGGTTTTTTCCTATTTGATCAACCTTGCTAAACATCCCATCTGGTTGGCACGTAACGATATCCGTTTTAGGAACCAGCTGCCCTCTGCGGTTGATGTCATTGCAGCTGTTCGTTCCCAGGCCTGTTTTATCCTAAAACTCTGGTTTCCCAAGTGTGCGCGCGGGTTTTTCATCAAGCAGTGGGGTGCTTCTGGTGTCATTGCTTCAGTTTCTGGCGACAATGTTCAGTTTAATTTCTAACTTGTAGTCTGCTCTTTCAATGCTCCTACCATACTTTTGTTTGCAAGAAATAAATTGGATTTTAAATAAACGTCGCCCTCAAATAACGAAAAATTTCATAAACGGCGCGGCGTTTAATCGAGTGAATACAGCATTTGTATTGCAATATAATCTAGCATATATGTAAGGCATTTTCGGGCTATTTTGTAGCTTTAGCCTGAAATTGCTTTGCATCCACGTTAGATTACCTTTTTGATTATATTGTGAATCAAAAAAAAAAAAAAAAACTAATCGTGAAAATGGCTTTTGAACCCTTTCACCGCCGCAGTCCAACTGGGCTAAATCCCTGCGGTTTAATTTTTCATTTATGCGGCACATCAATAATATAGGAATACAGGCATTATGTAAGATGAGACGATTACCTACGACTGTCACATGTGAGGTAACTGAGAAAGGCCTTGTCATTTTATACGCCCACGATCATCTTTTTATGACAATCATGACGTTGTTGTACGTTTTATGCGCAGGTTGGTAGGGACGAAAATCTTTGTAACAGATCAGATCAAATGTTTTTAATAGCTAGCTTTTGGAGGGAAAGAAAAAGAAAAAAGTGTATCAGACTATCCTATAATAATGTTGTTAAATGGAGTCCCGATGTTTGAGATACGTTTATAATTAAGAAAACTCTATAACATGTAACTCCCTGTCCATATAAAATAAACAAGGCTAAAACATCTGTCATGGCACAGCAAACCAAAAAATATTAACAAAGAGAATGGAAAATGTACTTTCTGGACCGCATTATGAATAAAATAAAAATCCGAATATTCCAGTCGTTTAGATTATGCATGCTTAAGCCAAAATTTCCCTTCGTGCAACAAGGAAGAAGTACAACGAAAGCTTACACCAATATGTTACAGTTCAAACTATTTTGCACCTTTGCAGTCAAGGAGGACTAACTTTTATTACAGAAAAACAGCCTTTTCAGATATTGTTTGACTGCGGATCGCACTAGTTTAATTCTCCAGCAGTATATAATAGGGTTTATTGAGGAGTTGATTAACACAACTGTTGTGGCGTAGTCATAAGCCGTTCCTACTGACCGCGTAGTACCTTTTATTGTTTCAAGAACCATAATCACTACGAAAGGAAGATAAAAAGCCAACAACAAGCCATAAACATAGAGTACCGTTATGGCTGATTTTTTGCATTTAAGTACCTCAACTGTGTTTTGTTGTAAGTTAGTCATTGTTTGGTTTCGCGTATTTATTTGGCGTTGGTGCTTAAGAGCAATCTGGAATATTTTACTTGTGCAAAACGCAATTGTTAGAAGAGTTGCCATTGCTGTTATACTTGGAAGAACGACCCATTTGTCAAACCAAAACTTTATGATGGTTCCAGCAGAGGAAACGATCCAAACTCCTACTATAACCATTACCACCCGTGGCACTGTGATCAGACTTCTGTACCGCAGATGCAGGGTTAAAGCGAGAAGTCGATCGAGGCAGACTCCTGTCAAGGTCAATAAAGAAACTGACGACGTTATCCATCCAAAAAAGAACTGAACCATCCTCAGTTTACAATAAGCGCTGAAATTCTCTAAAAGCTCTGCTAACTTGTAAGCAACGAAGCATGGCTGAACAACCAATCCAACAAGCAGATCTGAAACTGCCAAACAAAATAGCAGCGTAAAAGATGGCGAATGAAGTTCTCGAGATTTGCAAATTACAAGCATGACGATGCTATTTCCCAGTATTGCAGTCAGCGCGAACAGTGCAGTCACAACACACGACAAAATACTTCCTGTAACATCACGTCCTGTTTGCTCCCAATAAACCTCCAAGAAAAAACATTTTAAGTCTGTCACGTTCATGGTGAATCTTAAGTTGTGGGAAGCGGATTATTCGCGATCTCCAGTTACTGCGAGAATGGTCGAGACTGATATGAATAAAATGGAAATCGTTCTTGAATCCAAGTTTCGTCTGTGTGTTCATCTGTTATAAAGAGTATGTTATGTCAGAGAAAGAGAAATCGAGCCAATTTAAGCTGTCAAATTTCAACGCATGTCCTCAATTGTCCTTAACTAAAAAGATACTGTACGAGTTATTCAAGAGAAAACACGCGATATTTCTAGTTCAAGTTCTTTTATAATTGTTATGTTTTATATAGGAGCAAGTTCAGAGCGGAGGATTGTAAAAACAATGTGTGAAAACATTGTCAGATTGTTTATGCCTTGTGAAAAGACAACTTTGACGGGAGCATATGGTTTGTCAAGCTGTTTAAGCTGAGTAAAGACATTTTATTTATGCACATATGTAATATGTAATAGTATGTATGTAAGTTGGACATTTTAGAGTTAGAGTCTTCCGTATATATACTCGGCCATCGTGGTATTTAGACATGTTTCACGCTCACCAGCCGGTAAGGATGACCATCGATAGCGGTGCCATTGGTAACATGATCCACTACACAGTCACCCAGCGACGTAACTGCCGTGTCACACCTATTTTTCAATCGGTTTACCAAAGGAGGTGCTCATCCCTACCTCAAGTCTTCGATGAGACATGCTTTTCATTCACCCGCAGCAGCCACGAGTTTATGCCTCGTCCTCCACCGGATCTAATATACACTTTGACCCCGCAACAATCTACTTTTCTCAGACAACAGAGCTAAGTTCAAGTTTCTCCTGAATTGCCGATGACCTGTGTCTGTGGAGGGAACACCACACTAAATCTTCTCTAGGCTTACGTACAAACCCTTCACAAATATGATCTCCGCCTCTCTGTTTTAAAGACCGTGGTCAATCCCCTACAATCCTAGGCTGGTTTTGGAACCCTTGTACTTAACAAGCAAGCGCACATCGTGTTGCCGGTCTCATCATTGTTCTGAGCGCGACACCGTGGGTCAGATGAGGCTCTTCTGCGAATCCAAATAGTCGATCCATACTACATTCTGCAATGCCTCATAAGCCCTTGGCTACTGCTCGCACTATTACACTGCCCAAACCAGACGACCAGGTATGGATTGTTACTACTACGCTGCGTTTAGTAGGGCTCTTTAGTGCAACATTGCGAGGGTCACAGGCAAACTGGCTACATATATCTTGCGAAATAGACGCCCTGACTATCGCTTCAGGCGTCAAACACTTAAGCACATATCTGATCAAGTCTCACCAAAAGGCCTGCATCCTGACAGACAGTAAGCTCTTCATGCATGCGTACGAAAGGCTCACATGTCTACCTTCCTCTCCACCGTCGGTAGATATCAAACCTCAGTCGGGTATTTTTCCGGGTCAGTAATCCCACCTTCCAATCTCGCTAGCCGCAAAGCAGCGCCATGCTGCCATGCTGCCAGATCTGATCTTTGCTGCATAATCCAAGCTTCAACACTAAACCTAAATCTTACGCCCAACTTCAAAAGTAGGTGTAAGGCTGTCCTCTTGCCCTCCACCCGATACTGTCACAGTATTCTTCTCTACAGACATCATTAATCGCTCCAGACAGCTCGTGCTCTTACTATGGGAGTCCGGCACTTCGCTTCCACCAACAGCTCTGCCGGAGGACGAGCACCGTCACATTCTTCGTGAAGCTCTCGTCTTCTTTCGCTTCAAAATGCGTCCTCTTGGGATACAAGGGACACACCTTGCCTTTGGATACAAGGCACACACGGACGACCCACTCCTCAGATAACCCTGGAGATTGGCTATGCCGAGAATAAAAGCAAGAGCCCAGTAGCCGAGGGCAGTCTAGGAAGTAGAAAACGAACTATTTCGTGGCGACCTATTAAGATGTCCCGTATCTCCTACAGCCAACCTGAATGCGAACGCGACCAGTCACGTCACGTAATCTTTCTGCTAGAGAGTTGAGAGACGTGAAATAACGAGATAAATTCACCAACCACCAGATTTCCCTACAGGAAAAGCATGAGCAACGTCTGGCCAATCAGCCGCACATTGAGAAGTCCAAGGCACCAGTTACAAAGTTAGAGTCGTCCAGCAGGTAAAATCTCTGTTAATGATCTCACATACACTGTGACCGGAACGAGACCCAAGTCCGTGACAGTGTCCTAGTTATGGCATTATCAAGGTCTTTTTTGAAACATTAGAAAGTTTTGAAGACATGATTAATTGACCATCGCAGTTATACACACCAATTGAGTAGCCTGAATTTTTTCTTTTTTTCAGGCTTAATTTCACAACTGCTTAAGTTTTTTGTATAACTGCGGTAAGCAATCATGTCTTCATATCTTTCTCCGAAGAAAGTCTGTTGGCTTCCACCTCCGTAGTACATCTTACAAAGTGAAGACAACTGTCACCAACGCGCCCCAAATACAAATGTAGATTGATCAGGCGTTGAAACTCCACCTCAACAAACGTTACATACCCTGACTTCTCGCGCCATAACAAGTGTAAAATCTACGCTAAGAATGCAATCCAGGAAGTTCCGTGCGATGATGAACTTACCTCTAGCAACAAGGACCCGTCCACCTCTCCAGCCAGCCCTGATCAGGAAGGAGATTCCTGTGTCGCTGATATTAGTGACTCTGATACATCTCATCCTACTCGCATATCTTTACGGATACGGCACCGCTCAGTTTGCTATGATGACTCTGCTATAGACTTAACAGTCGCTTCTCTTGGTGGTTTAAACGTCCTTTGATATTTTGTCCCAATCACTTTACAACTTTAAGGAACAAGAGAAAGGAAGTAACGCGAGAACTGGCCAACTGTACTTCTGCCGCATGATTACGTAATTCGTTCTTTTTAGCTTCCCTCGTGTTCTGTACACGCGTTTTCGAAGTCTCGTTTATTTAAGGTCATTAAGTTGTGTTACGGACCGTGTTGTCAATCTATCGATCTTCTCTTTACTGGCGCTTTTCAAATTGGGAGGTACTTTGTTGAAATTGTTACTGCTCTTTATTGGTTTACTTAGTGCAAATCCTGACTCTATTTGGTCTAAAGAAGTAAAATCCCACGTCGTCTAGTGGTTAGAATTATGTACTCTCGATCCCTGCGGATTCATGTGCATAATACAAGAGTACATGATGTCAGATGGGACGATTACGTACGACTGTCACATGTGAGGTAACGGACAAAGGTCTTGTGTTCCATTTACACGCCCACGATCATCTTTATATGACAATCATGATGTTTCTTGTACTTTGTTGCGCAGGTGGCGTGGGACAAAAATCTTTGTCACAGGTTTTAAAACAGGTTAGATTAATGTGTTTTTAATAGCTTTCCAAAGGGAAAGAATTATAACTCCAACAAGAACATGCCTAAGACCATCTTATACTGCAATTAAAATAGAGCCGCGATGGGCGAGATGCATATGCATTTCGAACCGCACAAAACTGTATAAATCTAACAGCAAATGTGACTGCCCTCAAGCGTCGATCTCAACAGTCCTTATGGAATAAACAAAACCACAACATCTGTCATAGCACAGCAAACGCAAAAATTAAAAAAGAGAACAGAAAATGTCCTTTCTGTATCGCAACAAGAATAAGTCAAAATCCCGATGAGGTTAAGCCAAAATTTCATTTCTCGCAACAAAGAAGAGGTATAACGAAATCCAAAGCCAAGCTCAAACCATTTTGCACCTAGGCAGTCAAGGAGGGCTAACTATTTTGTATAAAAAAAAAATCAGCCTTTTCAGATAATGTTTGACTGTGGATTACACTAGTTTAATTCTCCAGCAGTATATAATAGGGTTTATTGGGGAGTTTATTGACACAACCGTTGTAGCGTATTCGTAAGCCATTCTTGCTGAGGGCGTGGGGCCGTTGACGGCTTCAAGAACCATAGCTACCAGAGACGGGAGATAAAAAACCAGCAACAAACCGTAAACGTAGAGAACTGTCACGGCTGATTTTTTGAATTTAAGTACGTTAACGGCGTTGTGTTGTAAGTTAATCATTGTTTGGTTTTGCGCATTTATTTGGCGTTGATGCTTAAGAGTTATTTGGAATATTTTACTTGCGCAAAACGCAATCATTAGAAGGGTCGACACTGTTAAGATACCTGGAAGAATTACCCATTTGTCAAACCAAAACTTTAATCCAAACTCCTACTATAACCATTACCACCCGTGGCACTGTGATCAGACTGCTGTACCGCAGATGCAGGGTTAAAGCGAGAAGTCGATCGATGCAGACTCCGCTCAGGGTTAAGGAAGAAACTCCAGAAGTTATCGACCCGCAAAAGAACTGAACCATCCTCAGTTTGCAATACGGGCTGAAATAATCTAGAAGCTTCGCTACTTTGTAAGCAACGAAGCATGGCTGAACAACTAATCCCACAAGAATATCTGAGGCTGCCAAACAAAATAGCAGCGTAAAAGATGGCGAATGCAGTTCTCGTGTTTTGTAAATTACAAGCATGACGATGCCATTTCCCAGTATTGCAGTCAGCGCGAACAGTGTGGTAATAACACACGACAAGATGCTTGCTGTAACATCATGTCTGATTTGTTCCCAATAAACTTTAAGGAAAAAGCATTCGAAGTTCGTTGAGTTCATCTGGAAGCCAAAGTTGCGGATAACGACCGATACTGATTCGCGATCTCAAGAGAAAAAGCGAAACTAATCTGATAAATAAAAGGGAAATCGCATTGGTTCATGCATTAAGTTTTACATTGCGTGCTCATCTATTATAAATAAGAGTCAAATTTCAAGTCATCGCCTTTTTATGGTGCTTATTGTGCTTTAGATATGTTATTCGTTAGTAACAACAAAACACGCGATATTTGTTGTTATTCCTTTATTCAGTATTATTATTTCTTATTTACGATCAAATCAAAATAGGGTTGTAGAAGAATGTGTGCATAACTAACATGTTTATTTTAAAGATTATTTAAACCTTGTGAAGAAAAGCTTAGCCCGAAACATATGGCCGGCCTTTCAAGTGTTTTAAGCCGCGAATTTTCGAATTACATGTGCCTGATATTAACACATACCTTCAAGTCCTTCGTTGATAAACATTTCTCTAAAAACCAGCTGCACTGCAACATTTATTGCGATTGATCTGGCCATGTTAAACTCCCATGCATCTGGCGAATTTTCTTTGGCTCTTTATGTACCTTTTGTTTGCATTTTCACATGAATGCTCTCCGCTCACTTTTTATGGTTGAATGACAATGATTGGCATGACCTCTAAATAGCCAATCAAAATCACTCCCAAGGAGCAATTCTCGCGGCGGGATCGCCTTTAGTGCAGGCGTGGTACGAAGTATCTTCCTTTCAATAAGCAAATATTGGATTTAAACGAAAAGGAAAAAGGGATTGTAATCTTCTTCTTCTTCTTCTTCTTCTTCTTCTCCTTCTCCTTCTTTTCATTTATTCATGATCCATGGCCATTTCTGCTCAATATAACAAAGGGAAAATTCAGAAGATGGAAAAAAATTTGAATTCAAATGTACCCGCCTACTTATTTCTACATGTACCTAATTTTAACTGACGTAAACTTAATTTTTAAAAAAATGGAATTGGAAGCGGTAAATTTTGGCAAGACTGCTTAAAGAAATTAAATTTCGCGATGCTTTTCAAATATTGATTCCAATCAACAAACAAATAGTCTCAGAATCATACCCACAGACAATTTAGTTTAGTCTTTTTGGACAAACCAATTTTACAATGATATTGGACGAAATGAAGAGCTGGCATACTCGTTTCCGACGAAGCGCAACGTCTTACTTCAAAGGTAAACATTTGCGTTATGAATTTTGCATGTCGTATAATTACGAGGAATATATCGCTCGAGAGAAACAACGCGCAAGTATAAATACGCTACATAATTATCTAAGGTGACGTTGAGATATAAAGGGTTTTACGCCGGGGGATTTAACTTTGTGTCGTTAATTTTTGGCATAACCTTTTTTTACAAGTCAACATATGAAAGATCATATATTTGAACTGCTGCCCAAAAAGATGTGAAGACATGATTGATTGACAACTTAAGCAGCTCTGAAATTAAAGCTTGAAAAAAATTCCCGCTTGAACGGGATTCGAACCAGCCCATGACCTCTGCGATACCGGTGCAGTGCTCTGCCAACTGAGCTATCAAGCCAACTGGCAGCTGGTCACTGTGAGTTCTTTAATAATATACCCGTAGATGATATTTGAACTGCGGAGAAAGATATGAAGACAAAATGGTCATCGCAGTTAAGTTCATACCTTTTTTTCGCGGGCGTTTAATTTCGTAATCGTTTTGCTATCGTGGAAATGGAAATAAGATATGCAAGAATCAGAAGACCAAACAAGTTTATCTTACTGTTACCTCGCTGCGTTTAATCTTCTTCCTAGAAGTTAACTACCAATGTATTCATCTGCACTGTACGATAGGACACAACTGGCTTGCATGGAATGAGTAACACTGTTATTTCGGGGAAAAATACAGGGAGCAACTTTTAACGGAAGATAAAATTTCCGGGAATCGTGTGACGGTAAAATTACTGGGACCCAGAGATACAAAAGATAATACTGAATAATAATAGAAAAAAAAAAGAAACAGGAAAATCCTCAAGAAATATTCTCTTCAGTTTAGAACCTGGTGCAAGAACTCAACACTCCTCTGACCCTCACATTTCTGGCTTTTTAATTTAACGTTGGGCATTTATTGAGCATGCGATTTCTCTAACTGCGGTTACTGATCATAAATCATGCAATAAAGCAACCGTGAAAATGTCCACCGGCAGCAAAATTGCTACAATCGATAAATAATTGATTCTGATCGCTGTGGAAGCTGTTTTTCTTTTTTTTTAATTATGGCTCTCACATAGAAAGTTGCTTCTTATGGAGTGAAAATGAGACTTCTAGATCTTACCTTAATCCTTTTCGTTTTGATTTTAAAGCCCTGGGATTGTACCACTGGTCGTCACGGTAATACTTCCAAAAAATTTATAAAGCCATGCTTTGATGGAGACGAAATTGAAAACACGCCCTCAGAGCCAAGCGATTCCTGCCACGAGAAGCTAGGAAAGGAGTTAAGCTCGTCCGTTTGGAGGGATTTAAGGTAAGATGTAACTGTCAAAACTAAATGTACAGCAGAAACCGCCGACCTACCGACTGTTCCCTAGGTGCAATTTTCAAATCGTTAGAAATTTGTAAACAATAGAATGCGGCCGTTAATATTATTAGAAGCTTGCTGGTGGCTCAAGAGACTCAGTGGAGTTGTTATTTTCCCTTCTTTTATTTTGTATATTTTTTTGTAGCCTGCGTAGTACGTCCGCCCTCTCCGCCTCTCTCCGATTTTTTTTTTTTTGCGGAAGAGGCGGATGTACACAGACTAACATTTCACGGCATTTACTGATTTCAAACTTTTCTTTTTCAGGGTCTTAGAACCACAATTACCCGCAAAAACCCGCGTAAAAAGAACACACAAACAGTGGGACGAATACACTAGTTCTCTTAAGCCTGGTTCTCACATCCCGCCGACCTACCTGCGACGTAGTCGCCGGTTGCAACTGACAACGTTCGTTGATCTGTCCCAGTGGGTCCGTCGGCGCATCTGCGATGAATCGCCGACGTGCTCAAATTTGCACGAAGTGCAAACCGAATTGCGCAATTTTTAACCATTTTATCTGTAAATATGGATCGAATCGTCTTACGGAAGTACGTTACGTCCGCGAATGATATAATGTTCACATAAAATATTTTCATCGCCGACAACCGCCAGCTTGCCTGCAAAATTCAACTCAGCTCAACTTCGCAGGCAAGCCGGCGGTCAATTTCTGGGATAGATTATGATTCGGCGCTAAATGTGCACATATGCCGTTACGGTGTCCCAGGCCCAGGTATGTCGGCGGCATATGAGAACCAGGCGTAATGTTTCCTTTTTTATGGAACTGAAGCTGCAACATCGCGCAACATCGATTGACCTGAGCTGGCATTAAAACGTAATCAAAGCTTTTTCTATCTTCAAGAATTCAGTAAATCTTGATCATTCATCTTGCTGTGCAAGGCGAACGTACGGCTTGTATGAGCTAAGATACTTAGTCATAATTAACACTATTTATTCAAAATAATTTATTACTTGCAGTATTTTAATCTCAACGTTCTGCTTAGACAGGTCACGTGCAGTGGATGGAGGTCGGTGACGGCAAGAAGAAAGTCAAGCTCATAACACGAGCGATGAAACCTTTAATACTCGGCATAGCATGCATTTGTTTTATTTTTCATTGCTCTGTATATCGTCTTTTATATTGTAGCATTACTATGAACGTAGCTCTGCTGTTTTGGAAACGTCTTCATGTCAGCTATATGAATCTATCCAGCTTAAATCCATCGGAAACTTTAAATACGGTGTTCATTTTAACCATGCACCCTCTACGAATCTACAGCAAAGTATTTGTTCTAGTCGACTAACACTGAGTGGAATTACAACAAACGTGCATCTCTTTTTTTCTGATTCTGAGTGCTTTGACGTTTTAACTAATATGGCTCGAACCAAATTGGCTGCTATTTGAAGCGTATACAAATGTAATATGATAAATAAATCTAATAAGACTAGTCTTTTGATAATTTTGTTCAATTTTGGTATATTGGATAAATGGGAGTTAGTTCTTTCGAAATGATTCAGAATGTTTGAACCAGCACCTCCCATAAGAGGCTCTCTTGACGTCATGTAAAGTGTCTTAGAGCGGAGAGGTGTCCGTAAAAGACAGATTAAAAATGAGGGGTTTGTGTGGCGACCACGACCAAGTGTCTGGCAACCTCATTTCCAGGGTCTCTCATCTTCTAGCTGTCTCCTTTCTCTCTCCGGGAGGGTGGGAAGATAAGAGATCCTGGGAACGAGGTTGAAGGAACTCGATCATTTATTCTCGTAACGTTTCCGTTAGCGGAGGTTCACCTGTCTTCGAGCTGCTGTGATGATGGGTTAGAAACTTTCTCATTCTATATTTGTCACTGTGGCACTTTGGATTCCGTTAGAAATCTCCTTCATGCTTTTTTACTGTTTCTTAAATTTAAGAAATTCCTGAGTTCTTATCAGATGACGAGTGTGATCACATCATCTCACTCGCTAAAGAGAGCGGACTTCAAACAAGTACGTCAGGTTTTTTCAACTACGAGGCAGACTTAGATGCGGTCTTGGCGATAGCCGGTGAGGATGCGTTAAAATTTTAACTTTTTTTTGCACCTTATCGTTTGCTTTGTTGATATTCCACTGAACTGATTAGTATTGCATTCAGCTGAAAGACGTGCGATACAAGGGGTCTCTTCCACTGCCGCTTTCTATTCAGTCATCACTGAAAGAGCGGGAAACAGGGAACACGGGATTTCCTGACTAAAATTACGATCGATATCCAGTTTAAAATCAAGATCAAGCAACAGACCATCATTTCCACCCAACTTCGCACAAACCCGCTGGAAGTGGAGCAAGAGGGCGAGGCGCTATTGCAAGTCAGTCAGTCAATTATTCATTCATTAGGTGACAGCAGGCTCCTGGTGACAGTCATGTTCAGTCCAAATAGTAACTAAGCAAAACTTTTTCAGACAGAAATTGGACCCTCCCACAAGAGACATCATTTGCTGGAAACTTTGACGCTTGGGATGACAATAGGGATGGCTTTATCAATGTTCAAGAGGTATCTTTTAACATGACAAGTAGGCGTGTTAAAGAGTTTTCAGTGAGAAATATCATCATTAAACTAAAAGATTACATGTTCCAGCTCTCATCAGATTGATTTCATCCTAGATACTAGTTCTGGGCACGTAGAGAATAGAACTGACCTTCTAGGCTTTTTGATGTATTTTGTTTGGAACATGAACAAAACAAAAAAAAAATACGGTTTAAACGTAACCGAGTACTATTTTTCACTATTTTCTTTTGACATGTGATCATTATCAAGTCCCAGCGAAATGGCTTTGAAATGTTCGCATGGGTAATCATCACGAAAAACAGTATTAATAATTTCAATTTCAATATATAATTCAAACAGGGCCGTAGCCAGAAAAAAAACATTATTATAAGGCTGTGTCTCACAAGGACTGGGAACTACCGAATTTACGAATTTGATTGGCTGAAATCGATATTGACCATGGTCTAGATTTTCCCATCTAGACCGGCATCTGTAGACCGGTTTCATTTTTCGTTGAAAAAGTAGCAAACTAAAATACAAAAATGTTCAACTTTTTCTTTTATTTTCCTCTCAATCATTTATGGAAGTGCCAAAAAGCCTGATGACAAAAAAAGAAGAAAAGAGGACGAGCAAAATTCGGCAGGTTTAAGTTAAGCTCATCGCCGTTCGCTAGCAAAATGTCAGCAAACCAGTTAGGTTAAACGAATTAAAGTTTTCTTCTTTGCCATATAATAAACATCTTATTAACCGAGCTAAGTCGGTCTGTATGGGAGAATCTCGACCTCGGTCGTGTGTACAGACCTCACTGCGTTCGGTCTGTACTCACGACCTCGGTCAAGATTCTCCCATACAGACCGCCTGCTCCGTTAATAAGAGCTAAATGATGACTGAGGCAATATCCTTGGGTTAATTATCTTCCTTGGTATTAAGACTGTTTATTATGGCAAAAACAACAAAAACGACAAAAACAAAAAACAAAAAAACAAAAAAATAAAAAAAACAAAAAAAAAACCAAAGAAAAAAACACTGACTGAGGCAGGTGCCTCTGTTTGCCTGTTACTAGCTACGGACCTGTCCAAATAGGCCACGTTCGGTATATCAACATTTTAACATGGCTCCGAGGCTTTCGGGTCGAAATTGTAAGCTTTTAAAGTTTCTTTTGTCCCTCAGTTCCCAAAAGAGATTTGAATAGAAAGGAAACAACACCAACTATACGAGTTTGTGCTGAAAGGCTCAGAGCTACGTTAGAATATTGATATATAGAACGTTGCTATTGAAAACCCATGCCATAAACTTAATTTAAGATTTGACTTATCTTAAAAGTTAGGTCTAAACTGACCAAATAAACTTGCTGACGTCTTTTATTAATTGTGGAAGGTGAAGACGTTTGCTGGGAAACACAAGCAGCTCCATCTGGATGAGGATGATCTGCACGACATGTAAGGCAAATGGATCAGTCTTTCCACTTTGTAATCAACTTCGTAACATTTCTGGATTTGTAATTAAGCGTTATTTTACAGATTAATCGACCATTTTTTTCTTCTTTTTAATTTTGTTTTGAAAAATATAGCCAGTAAGTATAAAGCGCATTAATGTTCCTAATATTATACGAGATGTTTTCGTTTTCGGTGTACTTTGTAGGTTTGAACGCCTACAGGTTAATAATGAACTCACAACAGGTAAGTACATATCACGGTCGATTGTATTAATTTTATAATGTATACTCAAACATCCCAATTGGGCTATAGAAAATAGGGGTATATCGATCTGATTAGCTAAGGCAAACTTTCTCTTCTTTTCCTTTCTTTTTATGTCAACTGACTACCTGGCTGCCTGTAGTTGAATAGTTATCAGAAAAACAACTTTTATTTTCATTTCAGAAAGATTAACAATGCAGTCATTTAACAATTTGAATATTAAGAAGATTCTTCGGTACATGAATTTCTTGAAAAACAATAGTCCACGCCACAGATTTCGTTTTAGTCAACAGGCCTGGCTACCACAAGACAAAACCGCTGACCCTGTTTTGAGACGTCTCCACGAAAGCTTGTTTCTCCCAAATAATAATAATAATAAATATAATAACAATAAAGTAACTAGAGCGCGATGTCCCGTAGATAAGCGCGGCTGCCATAATTTGCAACAACGTTTTTCCAGCTTGCAACTGACTGCGAGACAAGTTGCAGATCAGAAAATGCCGCATGTTATATTGCGACTTAAAACCAAACTGTTTTGTTTTACAGGATCATAAAGTTAACCAAGCTGCCGAGAAAAATAGTTCAGGGTGGAGAACCAATGCAGGTCAAAGACTTAATTTAGTAATGCGCAGGCACTTGCTATACACGTACCCGTAAATGTGATGTGTTGACTTCGTGCAAAAGACACGCAATGCCTTAATGCATAAATCTGCGAGAGAACAAATTATCGAAGCCATAATTTTCAGAGTAAAAGAAAATGAAGATGACATTAGATGTTAATTTAAAAGTTTATTAATCGCTTCCCACGCCGGGAATCGAACCCGGGCCGCGGCGGTGAGAGCGCCGAATCCTAACCACTAGACCACGTGGGATTGCTCGTTGGAGTTAACAATAATTTAAGGTCCACCTTGTTTAAAACAGATTGTGCGATCCACGGGATAGGACGTGTTCACGGCAAAACATTAAAGAAAGGAGAAGAAAAAAAAAACATTTTCGGGAAACACTTTTTAATTTTCATCAAATTAGCTGATTTTTGGTTAATTTGTTTGTTGGGGTTTTTTAAGGGTTGTTACGGAAGCATGTCTCTCTTTAGTTGTAATTTGATTTAAATGTTTGCGATCTCTAGAATTTTTTTTTTCATTGAATTTTCGGTGTCATCTGTCCAACTTCATCAGAGTGTAAAGTGGATGTTTCTTATAAAGTAGCTTACATCCATTTTTTCACCCTGATGAAGGTGCACAGATGCAACCAAAAATTCATTGAACAAAAACCTACAGATCAGATATATTTAGGTCGTATAATCAGTGTCCACCGATCGCAACAATCGAACTATCTTTAGTTGTACATAAGTTTAGGTAATTAAACCGTTAAAATTGATTTGGAAGGACCCTTCAAGAAAAGAAAAAAAGAGACTTTCCCACGCCGGGAATTGAACCCGGGCAGCGGCGGTGAAAGCGCCGAATCCTAACCACTAGACCACGTGGGGATCCTATCTTAACCAGGCTTCCGCCTTAGAGTCAATCAACAGTTACCAAAATTTCAAATGTATGATTGACAGGTCTAGTTACTGAAAAAAAATTGACACATTTTGTAGGCACAAAACGGTTTTGATGCACTGGTAAGGCGCAAACATTATAAAAATGTTGCACTATAAAAAGACTATTGACACGTATAATAAGCACTCGACGCCTATGTTAAATTCCCCTTGCCTTCGCCTCGGGGAACATTAAGGTCGAGGGAAAACAAAACTCACCGTTTGCCGTGCGGCTAGTCATTAAGTGTTTTGTTATACCTCCCAACTCAAATATAAGAAAAACTGCGAAACAATTCTTTGCTTGAAGCAGGGAGGCATAACAAATTTGCCTCGGTTTCAAGGTGCACGACCTAATCACGTGCGAGTCGAAAATTTAAGTCATTGTCTCCCTAGGGAGTTAGTGAGTTTTGCTCCCCTTAGGGTGTCAGTGAGTTTTGACCCACGTCACGTGACACGTTCTCCACCTATCGGAAAACGTATTTGAGTTGGGAGATATAACAACGGACCATGTTTTCTAGGTTGTTAGGTACGAAAAGTTCGGCCATTTCCATGCTCACATGGATTCCACCATCAGAGACCCTAATGTTCCTTGCTGTCATCAGAATTATCTCAGAGCATCCGACTGCAGAGTCTGCAGGTTGGTTATTTATTAAAGCCATGCGTAGTCCCCATATTACAAAAAGGCATAAATTACTGCAGTTACGGCACCAAAGACAAGGGACATGCTTCAGTAGTCATTTCTTTATGACTACTGAACCATTTTCAAACCGGGCACTGTCCAGTAGCATTTCGTGTTAATTTACTTCCAGACATAGTAGCAGAATTCGTCAGCTTTTACTAAAATATTGAAAAAGCTGTAAACAGTTTTAAAGTCAAAAACTACATCTTGAAGAGAAAAGAGAGTAGAAGTCTCCATAAAAGGGCAGTATGACCCATCACTTTTTGTCTCTTCAGACCTGTTTATGCTTTAACTTTCTCTATACATCTACCTTGATGCATTTGATAATGCTTTCATCTGTTTAATGTTCTCATCTAATTTCTTTTTCTATCTTTTTTTTCATATTTATTACAATCCCGTATTTACTTAACGATGTAGAAGAAGGAGGGCAGACAGCCTTTTTGATGGCAGATAACATTACAATCACGGCAGAAGTAAGTAATTAACCCCAGTGAATTGTAATGAAGTGAACTGAGCTTGCAAGTTTGCACATAGCCTGCGTAGCAAGCGTTTCCGTGGGGTTTGGAAGCAAAGAAAGACCGAGGAACGGGATTTTCGGTGTTTTGTTTGCGCGGAAAATGGGGCGAGAACCAAAAAAAAGAAAGAGGGGGGTGGGAGAGGGGAAGGAAGAAAACGCTTGCAGACAAACCCCTGGATTTTGAAAACCTCCGTTCGCCAGCGAACGGAGCACGTGATTGGCTGGGCTAGTCCAATATTATTGACATGTGTCGATCAAAGGTATTTAATGCCTTTGAGTGCCAGACAAAAGGGGAAAACGCGTTTGAAGCTTGGTTACAGAACGCTTTAACTTTTCTCGCTGAACGAGGATTTAGTCGTAAGCTTCGACAGTACCGTAGAAATCCTGTAGTGCAATGCCGACGCTTTGGTTTTTCGAAGCCTGCACATTATTGCAGAAGCAAGCGCGACACAATTTGCAGCTGTTCCTTTTATTTTAACATCACTTTCTTGAATGCCACTTGCGCCAAGGACAAGATAATAAACCACGGGACAGAAAATTCGCACTACTGCGTGGGAAAACCTAGTGATTTCGTCTGGCTTGTTACATGGCAACATAATGTCGTAGGTACTCTGACATTTCATTAGAAGCATTTTTGTTGACAGCATTTAGAATCTCTGGGTACAATTCTGAATGATTTGTTATGGTGTTAGCTGCGGCATGCCAGTTTTTGTCACATATTTGCCTTACCAAAAATTTGGTCGTCTCGTCGCGGGGAATTCTTACGAGGACATATTATAAACAACTTCCGCCTAGGGGAAGATTATCTTTATTCAGATACCGGTCAAGATTATCCTTATTTCCCCTCTCAGATGTTTGAAGCCTCTCCTGCCCAAATTCCAAAGTTTGCCGAGAAGACTTTCCCTTGTTTGTTTTTGCTGCAGGCCCATGGTAACACTCGAACCGATTTGCGGATCTGGCGTTTCCAGCAAACGCTTCTTTACTGGAATTGCCTTTGTGGGAGTTGACTTGCTAATTTTACCTTGTATCGATTCCTGGACGAATGAATACAGTGATCCAAGATTTCGAATCATGCGAGCACAAGGATTACTAACGCGACTGGAATACTTCTCACATTTTAACTTTCTGGCATATTTGCGCTAAAACTTCACCCTTGTAGTCCTTCCTTTTAGACGGATTTAGTAGAAATATAGCTTGATCATAAATTACCAAATTTAATTCATCGAGATTTCTCCGTTCCTACCTTGCGCTCGTTGTTTCAGACATATTTTGACAAGTAAAGTTTCTTTTGGTTCAAAGTTCACTTCCGCTACGGAAGGCCAAAGATTTTATTGGTTTATTTATGACAGTCGATGACAGCACAAAATCTCAGTGTGCGCACTCAGGCATCAAAGGCCAAGTGGGCGGTTTTCAAAATCCAGGAGTTTGTCTGCAAGCGTTTTCTTCCATCCTTCCCCTCCCCTTCACCCCTCTTTTACTCGCTCCATTTTTCGCGCTGTAATTCTTTGCTCCCGAAACGACAGAAACGCTTGCTACGCAGGCTAGTTTGCACACCAGTTAAATTACTGAGTTACTGATCAATGCAAGACGAGATGACCGACCAGTAACCAAAAGTCTTACCACAACAGTGCACATCCCTCGGGGTCTAATGGTTAGGATTCGGCGCTCTCACCGCCGCGGCCCGGGTTCGATTCCCGGCGTGGGAATTTGCTTTTTTCTGCTTTTCTGTTGGTTCAAAGCGTTAGTGAGTAGTAATTACGCTCAGGAGTTCACAGTAGTTGTTTAGTTGTCAAGATATTTACTGAGATTTGTTGGTTGGCGGCTTGGTCTAGAGACACACTGGTCCAATACAAGACAAATGGTCAAAACCGCAGCTGCAGCAAACTATGAAAACTAAACAACAACAATACACACGGTCACTACATATCAGTTTTATGTCCTGCACTATTTAATGGAGGAAAAAAACCTTGAAATTTCTTTGAATGGAAACTAATCATTTATTTGATTGGCAATAGAGCGTAACTTCATGTAGTGTCAAGTCAGTTGAGAGTTGGCCAAGTTATAGTAAAACAAGTAGTTAAAAGTTTGGCCCGATTATCAAATGTGATAAAAATCAACTTGAATGATAATCTTAAAACATCGTGTTGATCCATTAAATTCTGATCCCCTCGGAGGTGTTCTAACCTGGCCAGTTTGATGTTCACTTAGAGAACATAACGAAGTCGTTTTATTACTTTATAATATTTTTAGGAAATTGAAAGAACGGATGAGATCAATCTGAGTATGAATTGCCGTTCGGCCGATCTTATTCTGCCACCAAAGAAAGGCACCGCCATCATGTGGTATAACAACTTTATTGACCCCGAGAGCGGTCTGCTTGGGTCCGTGGACCGTCGTACATTGCACGGCGGGTGTGACGTCATCAGAGGAGAGAAATGGATTGCTAACAATTGGCTGACGGCGCCTACCAAGCACTCAAGATACATTAAGAGCATGTTTGACACAGGATTCGATTGAAAATCTCAGTCCATTTAATTTACTAGTTAGTCTTTCCGTGATAACAAAACAATTGATGCTGCGTGTAAAGATAATGAGAATGGTTGCTAGCTTGGGAGTTCAGACTGATTTTTTGGCTGTTCTCGCACAGCCGAGACAATGTAACAGCCGAATGGCTAAGGCTTTAGCATATTCGGGACATTATCTGAAGGCTCACATTGACCAAAGCTATAGATACGAACAATCAAGCGATCGAGGGTACAGGAAATAAAAAGTCACATTTGTTCCTACTATGCAAAATAAGAGATGAATTTGGAAGACGCTGAGACTACGGTCGACAATAAATATATAATGGGAAGAACAGAACACAATCCGGAGCCTTCATTCCGATCGAGGTGTCTCTCAAACTCTGACCAAGGTATAAACTGTATTCTGCCGGCATTATTTTCTAGTCCAAGTAGAGCATGTGTTCCACAACATGCGTTGAGTTGTGTTTTAGCTTTGTTCTGTATTAGTATTACTTTTTAGACGGTTGTTAGTGCTATGATCACCGTATGGAAACTGTACGTAAGGGTTGTCCTCCACGCGTCTATACTGAGCCAATATTAACTTGAAGTTGACAAAGGTAAACAACCTGTCGTAAAGAAATTGTGAAGCTGACTTCTCGAGCTTTAATCTTTCTCGTGAGAGCAATGTCAGCGAACAGTTCAAGACACAGGCGAAACTAAAGACATGCGAAATGAAAAACACTTGCCTATTTACCAGCGCGTATGGGCGCAATGTACATTAAATCGTATTGGCGCTATGATACGTCTGCGATTCCAAAAACAACTCAGTCCGCCCTATTAGAAGAAACTATATGGCAGCCAATGTTGTGAATAAAGATGATGACTGCAGAAATGTGTCGTAAAATAAATTGTTCCTGAAGTGCTGTAACTGTATATAATCTGCTGGACAAGTGAGCAATAGTCGAACTGGGAAACGGGTCTAAACAATCATCACTTGTTCTCGAGATTTTATTTGCATCGAGGAAGACCAAAACACTTTCCAAAATAAAGTGAAGATAAAAGCGAAACTGTTTGCTATAACTCTGCGCCTACGCACCTGTGTAAAGGGTGCCAATTGTATGATGTTCGGATGGCTGAATCGACGTTTGGAACGTCTCAGTCTTCCTTGTCTTCTCGTGTGTCGTGTTCTGTGGCTGAATCGCCGTCTGGTCTTGCTACTATTGGTGTTGCAATAAAGCGTCCGCGTCTTGAGTCCACTCCTGTTGCTGTTTTGCCCAAGAGCCATACCTTGTCTATTCGTCTATACCTGTCTCGCCCGCGTTTTCCTCTTGTTAGTACTTTTGCTGCTTCGCCTGTCCAGTCAAGTTTCGTTGTTGCTCTGTTGAGTCGTGTTAGTACTGTTGCTGCTTCGCCTGTCCAGTCCAGTTCCGTTGTTGCTCCGTTGAGTCCTGTTAGTACTGTTGCTGCTTCGCCAGTCCAGTCCAGTTCCGTTACTGCTCCACTGAGTCGTGTTAGTACTGTTGCTGCTTCGCCTGTCCAGTCCAGTTCCGTTGCTCCGTTGAGTCCTGTTAGTACTGTTGCTGCTTCGCCCGTCCAGTCCAGTTCCGTTACTGCTCCGTTGAGTCCTGCTAGTACTGTTGCTGCTTCGCCTGTCCAGTCCAGTTCCGTTACTGCTCCGTTGAGTCCTGCTAGTACTGTTGCTGCTTCGCCTGTCCAGTCCAGTTTCGTTAGTGCTGTTGCTGCTTCGCCTGTTCAGTCCAGTTTGGTCGCTGTTCCGTCTAGTCCTGTTAGTTCTGTTCCTGCCTCACCCGTTGCTCTTGTCTTGCCCCCAGCGTTTTCCGTCCTCTGTGTTGACCTCGTATCTCTTCGTTTGTTCCCGTGGTTTCCATCGTTCGGATTGCTGTTCCCGTTTAGTTGTTCACTCCTTTTGGCCTCTTTTTTTCGTATATACCTTTGTTACGTTGAGTTTGGACTGCTTTGTTTGTTTTTGGTCTAGGTTTGTTTTGGTTACATTTTGGTGGCGAATGTATTTTTATATAGGATAAGACTGTTGACAGGTGCCCCTCCCGGGTTCACCTTTCGCCGTTGTACTGAAACAGTGTTCGTTTGTCCTCAGTGTTGTCTGACGTTCTACCTGTTTGTTCCTCGTTTGTTTGTTTCTGTGTTATTTGTTTGTAGGGGCGGGGTTCGATCCCCCGGTGCCGTTGTGTGACGGATTAGTCTGTTTGTCTGGCGGACATTGCACTCTCCATTGCACGTTGGGGGCCCGGCCATTCGCCTTAAACATAAAAAACTCTGGTTTTCCTTCAACACGCATAAATCTTTCGCCTTTTACTAAAGATTTACAAGGAGGAGAACAACTCGAATGAGTTTTTAGACTCATTTTTCGTAGCCCTGCCCCTTGGCAGGGCTCATATTCTTAACAGATGACGTGTATATGCGGTTATTGACCAAGCTTGTTCGGTCAAGATGGTTGGATATTGGCCAAGTTCCTTAGCGTGCTTTTGGACTGAGACGGACGGTGAAAGAGGCCAATATCCAGCCATCTTGACCGAATAAGCTTGTTCAGTGAAGGATTTATTATAAGACTTTTGAGGAAATTGTCCTTGCGGGACAGCAGGTAGTCCCGAGCGGGCATGATAGCGCCATCTTGCCCGCTCGGGTAGTCAATTACAGCGCTGGGTTTGGTTCATCTTGCCCGCTCACGGAGCTAGCCATATAATGAACGACGTTTCTCAGACCGCTTCCGTTAGTGACGGTTGACCTATCAGAGCTATCAGCGGGAGCATATTTTAAAAAAGTCTTATATACAGAGCTACGTGTGTATTTGGGTTTACGTACGTTAAAGGCAACATTCCTGTAACCATTGTTCAATCTTGTAACTCCTGTCTATCTACCCACAACCCTCTGAGTCACCTACCCCGCTGCTGCCTCCCTACCCCTCTGCCTACCCCTCCCACTACCCCCAACCGTTATTCATATGGCTAACTTTGGCTCTCAAAAGACATCAATAAAACTTTCAGATCACCAAATTAAATGCTTCAAGCATGTTATTTTCCGTACGTTTTGTCCAAATGTCCTCAAATTTTCAGGATTTGCAAAAAAAAGAGATGATCTTTTCCCATTTAGTTAGTCAACAATCAGCTAATGTTAGCGAATATCATTATTAATTTTCCCGTTTTCTGTTAAAATTCAGGCTATGAAGTGCACAAGTTTAGTAAGAGGACACCAATACCCTTTGGCTATAAACATGGACGACCGAAGGTAAGTAAAGGTCCTTTATTTACTGATCGAAAACAAGAAACGAAAACGAAAGGAAAATAGTTGAAAATAACGATTACATTCCCACGCCGGGAAACGAACCCGGGCCGCGGCGGTGAGAGCGCCGAATCTTAACCACTAGACCACGTGGGATGTTCTCTTGTGAGATGATCAACTTTGAATGTTAGATTGTAATGCAATTCCAGTATTTTGTAACATCAATTTTCCCAATTTGTTGAGCTGCGTGATTGCTGATTTGTCAGCAAAAAAAAAAAAAATCTTGATGTTTTCTCAAAGCAAAGATATGGGAAGTTACTTGCTCCTTAATTACGAATTTGCTCCTCACCATCTCTGTTGTAAGCTGCTATTAATGATTTGAGAAAGCTCCCGGTGCAAAATGGTTACTCTCGATGCAAGGTGGTAACACGTTGAACATTAACGATTTGTTGAGGACCATTGAACAAGAATAAAAGTAAGCCAAATAATCCTCTTCAAGTTACAGTTCCCCAAAAAGATGTCTTAAACCTGTTACCCTATTTATGTCCTCACAGTAACCAAATCAAGGGTGCGTTTCTTTGGGGTGATCCGGATCCCGATCAGTGATCCAAGATCACGGGGATTATAGTGCATCCATGGAACCGACGAATCCACTCTGGTCACGGATTCATCGGTTCCTTTGATGCACCATGATCTGAGTGATCTTGGATCACTGATTCTGATCCAGAACATCCCAAAGGAACGTACCTCAAATCTCCTCAAGATCATATTCCAGAACACATGCCGCATCAAATCTCACTTTCCATACAAAATTCACTTCAACCGCTCTCAGAAATGCAAAGTCGTTTATCTATAAAGCAGGCAAAATTAAACGAAGACTCCTTGACAAAAAAACGGAGAATTCCAACACCCCTGCTAAAATTGACCATTCATCAGCCATTGCTGATCATGTGAGAACCACTTGTCACAATATAAAATGGGATCACTTTGACATTCTAGCGTCCGACAAAACTGACTTTCGATGATTGCAGAATTAAGGAGAGTCTGTTCATTCAAGAGCTTAAGACTTCACTAAGATAATGTCAATGTCAGTAGTGAAAAGTTGTTGCTTTACTAGTTGTTACTCTTCTTGCGACTGATGCTGAATAGGCGCATGCGTATTTGTAGACTTCAGTAAATTTATGTCCCACGCGCTGTGTAGCATCTTGCACAACAAAACACCTAGTATCCAAAATCAATAGCAACTCTGGTTTTCCTTCAACACGTACAAATCTTTCGCCTTTTACTAAAGATTTCCGTGGAGGAGAACAACTCGAATGAGTCTATTGACCAATTTTTGGAAGCTCTGCCTGTTGGCGGGGCTCATAATTTAACAGATGAAGTATACGACGTTTACACCGCTTCAGACAGTAATGGCTGACCTCGTAGTATCAGAATGAGCACATTTTAGGCAGTCTAACACAGGAATGTTGAGTTTCTCGCGTAGAAGCCATCTTTATGATACGCGGACACGTTAAGTCTTTTAACTCGCGGAAAGAGTTTTCGGCTGAGTTTTTTTTTTTCTAATTCGGCTTCATTTATTCCGCAAAATGGACTCGATTCAACGTATTTTAATTAATCATTGTATCTTACACAAACGTTTTGAACTCGTATGAAATGAGGCATCAAAACTGCTGCTCAATATTCGTGCCATTCCTATTTTATACGCCAAATATCTTTGCGTACTCCTCACTACGTGTGTATTTGGGTTTCCGCAATGCAACTTTCTTCTAACCATTTCTGGTAACTCATATCTACCTGGCCACTCCCGTCCCCTAACACGCTGCTGCTTTCCTACCCCTCTCCCTACCCCTACGCCCTTATTCACATGCTTAAATTTGGCTCTCAAAGACATCATTAAACATTTAGATCACTAAAATGAAACTTGAAGCACAATATATTCCGTAGGTTTTTGCAAATTCTCAGGATTTGCAAAGAGATGATGTTTTCCCATTTATTTATTCAACATTAGTTCATATTAATAACTATATCGCATTTTATGTTTAAATAAAAAAAAGAAAGAAAGAAAAAAAGTCCCTTGCATACGGCGGCTGCGCCCGCAGTACGAGCGGCAGTCAAAACTGAGCTGTCCTACCGAAACGACACGATAATAGTCTTTTTCTTCACATCTAACAAAAATAAACACGATGCTAAAGTTATTTTGGCCTCTTCCGGTAGTTAACTTGAGAATTCCGGGTTTAATTTGACGAGGAACAGCATATTTTGTTCAAGATAACACAACTATTATCCTACCTGGCGACACTCGACGAACTCGGCCAGCGAGTTGCCATACACAACGCTGAAGACCCATTTTTGGCGCCAAATTAGAAGCTTATAGACACAAAATGTTTGATATTTTTCACTTTATACAATCTGATATGGTATTTGGAATTGCAAATCTCTTTTTATGAGTATTTAAAGCCGTCTGCAGTGAGAAAAGTTGCCTGATTTCGATGCCATTCCTGTTAACTTACATTGACGTCAGGACAGTGAAGTTTTTCCCATCTTTTGAATTCTGATTGGTCAATTCAAATTTCAGGCGAGCCAGCCGTATGCAAGGTCTGGCTATAAGAACACAATTATTAACTGCGAGAAACCCCCTAGCCTTTGGCTATAAACACTGACCAAAGGTGGATAAAGTTTGTTTATTTAGTTTTAAAAATTTATTTCCTGAGTCAAATCGAAAAGGAAAAGAAAAAAATGATTACATTCCCACGGCGGGAATCGAACCCGGGCTGCGGCGGTGAGAGCGCCGAATCCTAACCACTAGACTACGTGGGAGGTTCACTAGCATCATTTATAGAAATAACACTGCAAGGAGATTCCAGTATTTTGTAACATCAAATTTGCTAATTATTCTTATGAATTGCATGACTGTTGATTTTGCCCAGAGTTTGTTTCTTTTACAAAAAAAAAATCGTGACGTTTTCTTAAAGTACAAGCGTTTTCTATACTTGCCTATATGTTTATTTTGTTTTGTTTTGTTTGTTTGTTTGTTTGTTTGTTTGGCATTTTTTTCATTACTTCAGCTTAAAAAAGCTAGAGAAGACTTACAGAAGGAAAAATACAAAATTCTAAGGTCGGGTTTCAAACCCGGATTGTCGTAGAAGATAAATGTTTATTCTCTATTTCCAATTTCTCATAATTCACTCTGTTTGCCCCCAAATTTTGCACAAACTATTGTTGTGAAATTCTCTTGGGAGGTCTGCATATTCCCAAGAGTATTTCACAACAATAGTTTATCCAAAATTTGGGGAGCAAAAAGAGTGAATTATGGACAATTGGAAAATAGAGAATAGGTCAATACCCTTAGCCATACCGAGTTGGTTATCAGACATGACCCTCACGTAATGAGAGCGTATATCTGTAACCACAGAACTCACAGAGAGACTATACGTTGTGTTGCTCATGTGTTCAATTATTACGCAAAGCGACAAACAAAGAAGAAAAAAAGGAAGTAATAACACTAGCTAATTATTAATCAAATCCGACATCATAAGAACTTTTGATGTGACTTGAATGCTTTGTTGGTGCTGTGAGCCATTTGTTGGCGATCCACTTCTCTCCTTTAATGACGTCACATCCACCGTGAATAGAATATCGATCTAAATCTCCAAGAAGACCGCTGTCTTTCCACTTTGTAATCAACTTCGTAACATTTCTGGATTTGTACACATTAATTGACCATTTCTTTCTTCTTTTTAATTTTGTTTTGAAAAGTGTAGCCAGTAAATATAAAGCGCTGTAATATTTCTAATATTCTAATATTAGAATAATGAGTTTCTATATTTGTATATATATTTTTAAATTTTAATAAGTGGGGACATCCCTAGTATGGTGCCATTGCGCTTTTGGTTGTCTCCTTCTCCACTGCTTTTGTTTTGTTTTGTTTTTTTTTTCTCTCTCTCTCTCTCTCTTTAGTTAGCTATCTTAATTATTCATAATGTATTCGTATTGTATGGAGTAAATCGTAATAAATAAATAACTAATAAATAAAGAGATGTTTTCGTTTTTGATCTACTTTTTAGGTTTGAACGCCTACAGTTTAACGGAACTTACAAATGGTAAGTACACATGGTTCGATTGTATTGATTTTATAATGTTACGTCCCAGTTGGGCTACAGAAAATAGGGGATATATCGATCTGATTAGCTAAGGCAAACTTTCCCTAGTCTCTCTTTTCCTTTCTTTTTATGTGTGCTTTTGTGCTATTTCCCTGACCTGGGATTTATTTTCATTTAACGTTGATGTCAACTGACTACCTGGCTGCCTGTGGTTGAATAGTTATCAGAAAAACAAAACTTTAATTTTCATTTCAGGAAGATTAACAATGCAGTTATCCAACAAGCTCAATATTAAGAAGATTCTCCGGTACATGGATTTCTTGAAAAACAATAGTCTACGACTCAGATTCGGCTTTAGTCAACAGGCCTGGCTACCATAAGACAAAACCGCTGACCCTGTTTCGAAACGTCTCCACAAAAGGTTAGTACTCCCAAACTGTAAAGTAACTAATATAGAACGATGTTCCGCAGGTATGCGCGGTTGCCATAATTTATAACAAGGGTGTTAATCGCGTAACAACATTTTACCAGCTTGCAACTGACTGCGAGACAAGTTGCAGATCAGAAAATGCCGCATGTTATATTGCGACTCAAAACCAAACTGTTTTGTTTTACAGGATCATAAAGTTAACCAAGCTTCCGAGAAAAATAGTTCAGGGTGGAAAACCAATGCAGGTGAAACTGACTTAATTTAGTCAGTAATCCGCGTGCACTTTCTATCCACGTACACGTAAATACCATGGGTTCACTTGGTGCAAAAGGAACGGACTGTTTTAATGCAAAACTCGATCCGCGAAAGAACACCTTATCGAAGCCATAATTTTCAGAGTAAAGGAAATGAAGTCGAAGTTAGATTTCAATGTAAAACTTAATTTATTGCTTCCCACGCCGGGAATCGAACCCGAGCCGCGGCGGTGAGAACGCCGAATCCTAACCACTAGACCACGTGGGATTGCTCGTTAAAACTAAGAGCTAGGGTATCTAAAAGATAGTAATGCTGCGGCACATTCTGTTGATAGTGACATATTTAACGCCTTGATTCATTTACCTACGCGTTCCAAGACTTACATTAACTGTTATTTCTCAAAGTAGTGTCAAATCGTGGTGTCACTTAAAATCTGTCGTTGCATGCATCAACTTCATGCATGATGACGCATCGATGGCGAGGTTTGACAAAGGATCGAGACAAAAAAGCACATTGTGATCTGAAGTATGTTTGGACATAAAACGATACACATCAGCCTCTCCTTTACCAGATCGCGAAAATCGAAAGATGTGGAAATTGTAGGAGCAGAAATCTAACTTATAAATTCTGTACTGGCACGTATTTAATATCTCTAGAACTCGACAGAAGAACACACAGACTGTGTCGAGAACGTGTCCACCGCGATGTGTGAAAATGCTCAAGCTTTAGCTTAAATTCATGTTTCGATGAATAGGAATAGATTGCAGCATTTATGAAATCAGCGTTTTCCACGGTTTTCGTTTGTTTTAATTATTCTACAGGCTTTAGTAACGACGGTTTCTCTTCACTTAAGAATTCGGCGAAGGAGGCGAGACTGCTAAGAAATGACATACTAAGATTAAGATGTCACAATTAATCGTCCAGATTTACAAACTTTCACATACTACATAGCAAGAGTTGTGAAAGTCAAGCACGATCTCCTTCACATCGCTTTACAGGTAAATCAGAGCAAACTTTCTCAGTGGAATCCAAGCGAAAAAGGACGACGGCTCGACGAGTATGACATCCTCGTGTTGTTCGTGGCGCAATGCACTCCAGTAAAAGTGGCGCAGTGCAGTCTGGTTAACTGCAATGCATTCTGGTAAAAAGTGATGAATTCGAGAATTCGTACCCCCTTCTATATATTCTTCTTAAATCCTGATTATGTTGCTGCTCGCTCGCTACGCTCGCTCCGCAGCAATAATTTTAGATCCGCGTTGTTCAGAACAGATTGTGCGATCCACGGGATAGGAAGTATTCACGGCAAAACATTAAAGAAAGGTTCGAAAGAATAAAAAAACAACAGATTCGGGAAACAGTTTTTCATTTTAATCAAATTAACTGATGTTTGGTTTGATTTGTTCCTTGGTTTTTTTTAAGGGTTGTTACAGAAATATGTCTCTCTTTAGTTGAAAAAATTTGATTTGAATGTTTGCGATCTGTAGGGGCTTTATTTTCACTGAATTTTCGGTGGCATCTGTCCAACTTCATCAGAGTGTAAAGTGGATGTTCTTTATAACGTAGCTTACATCCATTTTTCACCCTGATGAATCTGGACAGATGCCACCGAAAATTCAGTGGACAAAAACCTACAGATCGGATATATTTAGAGCCAAATAATCAGTGTCTACCGATCGCAACAATCGAAGTATCTTTAGTTGTACGTAAGTTTAGGCATTTAAACCCTTAAAATTGATTTAAAAGCAGAAATGCTGCATGTCCATCTAGTATTAACACCAGCCGGGGAAAAGAAAAAAGAGATTTTCCCACGACGGGAATTGAACCAGGGCAGCGGCGGTGAAAGCGCCGAATCCTAACCACCAGACCACGTGGGAATCCTATCTTATCCAGGTTTCCGCCTTAGAGTCAATCAACATCGATTAGTTACGAAAATTTCAAATGTGTGCTTGACAGGTCTAGTTACTGAAAAAAAATTGACACATTTTTCAGGCACAGAACGGCTTTGATGCACCAATAAGGCGCAAACATTACAAAAATATTTCACTTTCAAAGGCTAGTGACACGTATAATAAGCACTTAAGAGTTCCTACCTCTAAAAATCAGACAAATTCTTAATTTCGCGGCAAGGGTCGAAAATTCGATTTCGCTCATATTCTTATGGTGGATAGGCTAAGGCATGACAAAAACTACTGGATAGTTTTTTTGGCAAAATATCCTTTTATTTCAAAGAAATATGCAAATTACCAAATTCCGTTAAAATCGTCATTTCACGCTCCATTTCATTAAGCAAGTTTGAGAGCCTCGCATGCAAAACCACATCATTCTTCCGTCTTTAAAACACTCAAATATTTTTGTGCAATGTTTAAATGTGTACTGGGTTGATTTTAGGGAATGTTGTGTTGTCTTTTTGGGTGCCAAATAATTAAATTTCAAAGACATGTATATCATTCACTTAAAAGTACTTCGTGAATATAATTAATTTTCACCATGTGCGAAACCTTCAAATGGATTAAGCTTCTGGTGGTTGAATCGCAGAAGGATGGTCTACAGATTCCTGTAAAAATTTCTTTGGGCAAATGATTGTGAGCGACGCAAGAGCTTTTCAAAGTACGTCAAAAATGCAAATATTTGACCATCCGTCGTCAAATTTCAATTTTTTTTGTTAATATTGAGGTCGAGGGAAAACAAAACTCATTGTTTGCCGTGGGGCCAGTCATTATGTGTTTCGTTATACCTCCCAACTCAAATATGGGAAAAACTGCGAAACAATTATTCGCTTAAAGCCGGGTGGTACAACAAACTTGCTGCGGTTTCAAAGTGCACGACCTGATTATGTGCGAGTCGAAAATTCAAGTCATTGTTTCCCTAGGGAGTTAGAGAGTTTTGCTCCCCTTGTGGAGTTTTGACCCACGACACGTGACACATTCTCTTCCAATCGGAAAACGTATTTGAGTTGAGAGGTATAACAAAGGACGACGGTTTTTTTTGTGGTTCTCCGTTAGAGACTGCTGGCCACTTGTTTTCTGAGTGCCCTTTGGCCCAGAGTGTTTTGGCTTGGGTGCAGTCCCTGTTTGTCCTTGCTGTTCCGTCTGCTCCGTCATTGTGTCTCCATCATGTGCTGTTTGGTTTTGACATTGCTGAGTTCACAGTTATCCCTCTGATTTTTTCCTATTTGATCAACCTTGCTGAACATCGCATCTGGTTGGCACGTAACGATTTCCGTTTTAGGAACCAGCTGCCCTCTGCGGTTGATGTCATTGCAGCGGTTCGTTCCCAGGCCTGTTTTATTCTAAAACTCTGGTCTCCTAGGTTTGCGCGTCGGTTTTTTATCAAGCAGTGGGGTGCTTCTGGTGTCATTGCTTCAGTTTCTGGCGACAATGTTCAGTTTAATTTCTAACTTGTAGTCTGCTCTTTCAATACTCCTACCATACTTTTGTTTGCAAGAAATAAATTGGATTTTAAATAAACGTCGCCCTCAAATAACGAAAAATTTCATAAACGGCGCGGCGTTTAATCAAGTAAATACAGCATTTGTATTGCAATATAATCTAGCATATATGTAAGGCATTTTCGGGCTATTTTGTAGCTTTCGCCTGAAATTGCTTTGCAACCACGTTAGATGACCTTTTTGATTACATTGTAAATGAAGATAAATAAATAAATAAATAAATAAATAACCGTGAAAATGGCTATTAAGCCCTTTCACCGCCGCAGTCCAACTGGGCTCAATCCCTGCGGTTTAATTTTTCATTTATGCGGCACATCACTAATATAGGAATACAGGCATTATGTAAGATGAGACGATTACCTACGACTGTCACATGTGAGGTAACTGAGAAAGGCCTTGTCATTTACGCCCACGATCATCGATCCTTTTATGACAATCATGACGTTGTTGTACGTTTTATGCGCAGGTTGGTAGGGACGAAAATCTTTGTAACAGGTCAGATCAAATGTTTTTAATAGCTAGCTTTTGGAGGAAAGAAAAAACGAAAAAAAGTGTATCAGACCTTCCTATAATAATGTTGTTAAATGGAGTCCCGATGTTTGAGATACGTTTATAATTAAGAAAACCCTAACATGTAACTCCCTGTCCACATAAAATAAACAAGACTAAAACATCTGTCATGGCGCAGCAAACAAAAAAAATATTGAGAAAGAGAATGGAAAATGTACTTTCTGTTCCGCGTTATGAATAAAATAAAAATCCGAATATTCCAGTCGTTTAGATTATGCATCCTTAAGCCAAAATTTCCCTTTTTGCAACAAGGAAGAAGTACAACGAAAGCTTACGCCAATATGTTACAGTTCAAACTATTTTGCACCTTTGCAGTCAAGGGGGGCTAACTTTTATTACAGAAAAACAGCCTTTTCAGATATTGTTTGACTGCGGATCGCACTAGTTTAATTCTCCAGCAGTATACAATAGGGTTTATTGAGGAGTTTATTAACACAACTGTTGTGGCGTAGTCATAAGCCGTTCCTACTGACCGCGTGATACCTTTTATTGTTTCAAGAACCATAACCACTACGAAAGGAAGATAAAAAGCCAACAACAAGCCATAAACATAGAGTACCGTTATGGCTGATTTTTTGCATTTAAGTACCTCAACTGTGTTTTGTTGTAAGTTAGTCATTGTTTGGTTTCGCGTATTTATTTGGCGTTGGTGCTTAAGAGCAATCTGGAATATTTTACTTGTGCAAAACGCAATTGTTAGAAGAGTTGCCATTGCTGCTATACTTGGAAGAACGACCCATTTGTCAAACCAAAACTTTATGATGGTCCCAGCAGAACAAATGATCCAAACTCCTACTGTAACCATTACCACCCGTGGCACTGTGATCAGACTGCTGTACCGCAGATGCAAGGTTAAAGCGAGAAGTCGATCGAGGCAGACTCCTGTCAAGGTCAATAAAGAAACTGCAGAGGTTATCCATCCAAAAAAGAACTGAACCATCCTCAGTTTACAGTAAGCGCTGAAATTCTCTAAAAGCTCTGCTAACTTGTAAGCAACGAAGCATGGCTGAACAACCAATCCAACAAGCAGATCTGAAGCTGCCAAACAAAATAGCAGCGTAAAAGATGGCGAATGAAGTTCTCGAGATTTGCAAATTACAAGCATGACGATGCTATTTCCCAGTATTGCAGTCAGCGCGAACAGTGCAGTTACAACACACGACAAAATGCTTCCTGTAACATTACGTCCTGTCTGCTCCCAATAAACCTCCAAGAAAAAACATTTTAAGTCTGTCACGTTCATGGTGAATCTTAGGTTGTGGAAAGCTGATTCGCGATCTCCAGTTACTGCGAGAATGGTCGACACTGATATGAATAAAATGGAAATCGTTCTTGAATCCAAGTTTCGTCTGTGTGTTCATCTGTTATAAAGAATATATTATGTCAGAGAAATAGAAATCGAGCCAATTTAAGCTGTCAAATTTCAACGCATGTCCTCAGTTGTCCTTAACTAAAGAATTACTGTACGAGTTATTCAGGAGAAAACACGCGATATTTCTAGTTCAAGTTCTGTTATTGTTATGTTTTATGTGCGAGCAAACTCAGAGGGGAGGATTGTAAAAACAATGTGTGAAAACATTGTCAGATTGTTTATGCCTTTTGAAAAGAAAACTTTGACGGGAGCATACGGTTTGTCAAGCTGTTTAAGCTGGGTAAAGACATTTTATTTATGCACATATGTAATATGTAATAGTATGTATGTAAGTTGAACATTTTAGAGTTAGGGTCTTCCGTATATATACTCGGCCATCGTGGTATTTAGACATGTTTCACGCTCACCAGCCGGTAGGGATGACCATCGATAGCGGTGCCATTGGTAACATGATCCACCACACAGTCACCCAGCGACGTAACTGCCGTGTCACACTTATTTTTCAATCGGTTTACCAAAGTAGGTGCTCAACCCTACCTCAAGTCCTCGATGAGACATGCTTTTCATTCACCCGCAGCAGCCACGAGTTCATACCTCGTCCTCCTCCGGATCAAATATACACCTTGACCCCGCAACAATCTACTTTTCACAGATAGCAGAGCTAAGTTCAACTTTCTCCTGAATTGCCGATGACCTGTATCTGTGTAGGGGACACCGCACTAGATCTTCTCTAGGTTCACGTACAAGCCCTCCACAAATATGAACTCCGCCTCTCTGTTTCAAAGACTGTTATCAATCCCCTACAATATCCTAGGCTGGTTTTGGAACTCTTGTACCTAACAAGCGAGCGCACACGCACATCGTGTTGCCGGCATGATTGTTCCGAGCGCGACACCGTGGGTAAGATGAGGCTCTCCTGCGAATCGAAATAGTCGATCTATACTACATTCTGCAATGCCTCATAAGCCCTTGGCTACTGCTCGCACCATTACACTGCCCAAACCAGACGACCAGGTATGGATTGTCACTACTACGCTGCGTTTAGTAGGGGTCAGTTTAGTGCAAAATTGCGAGGGTCACAGGCAAAGTGGCCACCTTGCGAAATAGACGCCCAGGCTATCGCTTCAGACGCCAAACACTGAAGCACATATCGGATCAAGTCTCGTCAAAAGGCCTGCATCCTGACAGACAGTAAGCCCTGCATGCACGCATACGAAAGGCTCACCTGTCTATGTTCGATTCCTCTCCACCGTCGGTCGATATGAAACATCAGTCGGGTATTTTTCCGGGTCAGTAATCCTGCCTTCCAATCTCGCTAGCCGCAAAGTAGCACCATGCTGCCATGCTGCCAGATCTGATCTTTGCCGCATAACCCAAGCTTCAACACTAAACCTAAACCTTACGCCCAACTTCAAATGTAGGGGTATAGCCGTCCTCTTGCCCTCCACCCGATACTGTCGGGGTATTGTTGGCTACAGACATCATTACGGAATCGCTCCAGACAGTACAGCTCGTGCTTGTACTACGGGAGTCCGGTACTTCGCTGACACCCATAAGTCTGCCGAAGGACGAGCGCCGTCACATTCTTGGTGAAGCTCTCATTTTCCTTGCGCTTCAAAATGCGTTCTCTTGACGGACCCCTGCCTTGAGATACACCATTCACCAACCACCAAATTTCCCTACAGGACAAAGAAATCATCTTACGTCCGCATGAGCAACGCCTGGCCAATCACCCGCACATTGAGAAGTCCAAGGCACCAGTTGCAAAGTTAGAGTCGTCCAGCAGGTAAAAATCTATGTTAATGATCTCACATACACTGTGACCAGAACAACACCCAAGCCCGTGACCGCGTCTTAGTTGTGGCATTATCAAGGTTTTTTTTTTTTTTTGCAAGATTAAAACGTTTGGAAGAAATGATTAACCATCCCAGTTATACACACCACTTGAGTAGCCTGTTTTTTTTTTTGTTTTTTTTCAGGCTTTATTTCAAAACTGTTTAAGTTAATTTCCTGCATAACGGCGATGAACAATCATGTCTTCATATCTTTCTCCGAAGAAAGTTTAATTTGTTGGCTTCCAATTCCGTAGTACATCCTACAAAGTGGAGACAACTGTCACCAACGCGCTTCGAATACAAATGCAGATTGATCAGGCGTTGAAACTCACCTCAGCAATCGTTACATAACCTGACTTCTCGTAAAATCTACACGAGGAATTTAACCCAGGAAGTTCCGTGCAATGATGAACTTACCTCTAGCAACAACGACCCGTCCACCTCTCCAGCCATCCCTGATCAGTAAGGAGATTCCTGTGTCGCTGATATTAATGACCCTGATACATCTCGTCCTTCTCGCACATCTTTACGGATACGTCACCGCCCAGTTTGCTTTGATGACTCTGCTATAGTCGCTTCTGTTAGTGGTTAAAACGTCCCTTGATATTTTGTCCCAATCACTTTAGAACTTTAAGGAACAAGAGAAAGGAAGGAACACCAGAGCTGGCCAGCTGTACTTCTGCTGCATGAGTACGTAATTCGTTCCTTTTAGCTTCCCTCGTGTTTTGTCCTCGCGTTTCTGAAGTCTCGCTTATTAGAGGTCGTTAAGTTGTGTTACGGACCGTGTTATCGATCTATCGATCTTCTCTTTACTGGCACTTTTAAAATTAGAGGGCCGACTTGAAATTGAAATTGTCAGTGCTCTTTATTGGTTTACTTAGTGCAAATCCTGACTCTATTTTGGTCTAAAGAAGTAAAATCTCACGTGGTCTTATTTTAGAATTATGTACTCTCAATGCCGCGGTCCGGGCTCAATCCTTGCAGATTCATATGCATAATTCAAGAGTACATGATGTTAGATGGGACGATTACGTACGACTGTCACATGTGAGGTAACTGAGAAAGGTCTTGTGTTCCATTTACAGGCCTACCGTCATCTTTATATGAAAATCATTATGTTTGTTGTACTTTTTTGCGCAGGTGGCGTGGGACAAAAATCTTTGTCACAGGTTTTGAAACAGGTTAGATTAATTGGTTGTAATAGCTTTTCAAAGGAAACGAATTATGACTCCAACAAGAACATGTACAAGACCATCCTATAATGTGGATCGCATTATAGGAGTTTAATTTTCAGCAGTATATAATAGGGTTTATTAACACAACCGTTGTAGCGTGTTTGTAAGCCATTCTTACTGGGCGCTTGAGACCATTGATGGCTTCAATAACCATAGCTACTAAGAACGGGAGATAACAAACCAGCAGCAAACCGTAAGCCTAGAGAACTGTTACAGCTGATTTTTTGCATTTAAGTACGGTAACAGTGTTGTTTTGTAAGTTAATCATTGTTTGGTTTTGCGCGTTTATTTGGCGTAGATGCTTAAGAGTTATTTGGAATATTTTACTTGTGCAAAACGCAATCATTAGAAGGATCGACCCTGCTAAGATACCTGGAAGAATTACCCATTTGTCAAACCAAAACTTTATGATGGTTCCAGCAGAGCAAACGATCCAAACTCCTACTATAACCATTACGACCCGTGGCACTGTGATCAGACTGCTGTACCGCAGATGAGGGTTAAAGCGAGAAGTCGATCGATGCAGACTCCGCTCAGAGTTAAGAAAGAAACTCCAGAAGTTATCCATCCGCAAAAGAACCGAACCATCCTCAGTTTACAATACGTGCTGTAATGATCAAGAAGCTTCGCTACTTTGTAAACAACGAAGCATGCCTGAACAACCATTCCAACAAGCAGATCTGAAGCTGCCCAACAAAACAGCAGCGTAAAAGATGGCGAATGAAGTTCTCGTGTTTTGCAAATTACAAGCATGACGATGCCATTTTCCAGTATTGCGGTCAGCGCGAACAGTGTAGTAATAACACACGACAAGATGCTTGCTGTAACATCATGTCTCTGTTCCCAATAAACTTTAAGGAAAAAGCATTCGAAGTTTGTTGAGTTCATCTGAAAGCCAAAGTTGCGGATAACGACCGATACTGATTCACGATGTCCAGAGAAAAAGTGAAACTAACGTGGTAAATAAAAGGGAAATCGCACTGGTTCATGCATTAAGTTTTAAATTGCGTGTTCACCTATCATGATTACAAATAAGTGTACTATGTCGGTAGAAAAGACAAATCGAGCCAATTTTAATTGTCAAAATTCAAGGCATCGCTTTTCTATGGTGCTTATTATGCTTTAGATATATTATTCGCTAGTAACAACAAAACACCCGATATTTGTTGTTAGTATATTCTCAGCTCCGACTATTGCATTTCTAGCTCTCTGATTGGCTCAAAAACTCCGACTATGAGCCATTAGTCGGAGTTTTACCTTATATGGAAAACAGTGCGCCAAGTTTAAAAATTTTCCGCTCTGTAAAATTGTTGAAATAAAAATCGGCGGCAAAAACCCGATTAAGAATATACTAAAACAATTATTCCATTCGACCTTGTTGGATATGAAGTGATCATAACCAACTCGCGCTACGCGCTCGTTGGTTATTTATCACTTCATATCCAACGCGGTTTCATGGAATAATTGTTAATTATTCCTTTATTATTATTATTATTATTATTATTATTATTATTATTAGTTATGTACGATCAAATCAAAATAGAGCTGAGGGTTGTAGAAGAACGTATGCAAAACTAACATGTTTATTTTAAAGATTATTTATGCCTTGTGAAGAAAAGCTTGGCCTGAAGCATATGGCCGGCCTTTCAAGTGTTTTAAGCCGCGCATTTTGGAATTACATATGCCTGATATTAACACATACCTTCAAGTCCTTCGTTGATAAACATTTCTCTAAAAGCCAGCTGCACTGCAACATTCATTGCGATTGATCTGGCCATGTTAACCTCGCATCTGGCGAATTTTCTTTGGCTCTATATGTACCTTTTGTTTGTATTTTCACATGAATGCTCTCCGCTCACTTTTTATGGTTGAGTGACAATGATTGGCATGACTTGTAAATAGCCAATCAAAATCACTCCCAAAAAGAAATTCTCGCGGCGGGATCGCGTTGAGCGCAGACGTGGTACGAAGTATCTTCCTTTCAATAAGCAAATATTGGATTTAAAAGGAAATGAAAAAGGGATTGTAATCTTTTTCTTCTTCGTCTTCTTCTTCGTCTTCTTCTTCGTCTTCTTCTTCTTCTTCTTCTTCTTCTTCTTTTCATTTATTCATGATCCATGGCCATTTCTGCCCAATACAACAACGGACAAATTCAGAAGATGGAAAAAAATTTGAATTCAATTAAATGTAGCCGCCCCCTCATTTCTACATATACCTTATTTTAACTTACGTAAACTTCATGTTTAAAAAAAATGGAATTGGAAGCGGCAAATTTTGGCGAGACTGCTTAAAGAAATTGAATTTCGCGATGCTTTTCAAATATTGATCCCAATCAACAAACAAATAGTCTCAGAATCATACCCACAGATAATTCATTTTAGTCTTTTTGGACAAACCCATTTTACAATGATATTGGACGAAATGAAATGCTGGCATACTCGTTTCCGACGAAGCGCAACGTCTTACTTCAAAGGTAAACATTTACGTTATGAATTTTGCTTGTCGTATAATTGCGAGGAATATATCGCTCGAGAGAAACAACGCGCAGTATAAAAACGCTACATAATTATCTAAGGTGACGTTGAGATATAAAGGGTTTTACGCCGGGGGATTTAACTTTGTGTCGTTAATTTTTGGCATAACCTTTTTTACAAGTGAATATATGAAAGATCATATATTTGAACTGCTGCCCAAAAAGATATGAAGACATGATTGATTGACAACTTAAGCAGCTGTGAAATTAAAGCTTGAAAAAAATTCCCGCTTGAACGGGATTCGAACCAGCCCATGACCTCTGCGATACCGGTGCAGTGCTCTGCCAACTGAGCTATCAAGCCAACTGGGAGCTGGTCACTTTGTGAGTTCTTTAATAATGTACCCGTACGTGATATTTGAACCGCGGACAAAGGTATGAGGACAAGATGGTCATCGCAGTTAAGTTCATAACTTTATTCCGCGGGCCTTTAATTTCGTAATCGTTTCGCTATCGTGGAAATGGAAATAAGATAGGCAACAATCAGAAAGATCAAACAAGTTTATCTTACTGTTACGTCGCTGCGTTCAATCTTCTTCCTAGAAGTTAACTACCAATATATCCATCTGTACTGTACTATCGGACACAACTGGGCTGCATAAAATGAGCAACACTGTTATTTCGGGGAAAAGACAGGAAGCAACTTTAACGGAAGATAAAATTTCCGGGAATCATGTGATGGTAAAATTACCGGGACCCAGAGATACAAAAGATAATACTGCATAATAATAGAAAAAAAAAACAAACGGGAAAAAACCTCAAGAAATATTCTCTTCAGTTTAAAACCTGTTGCAAGAACTCAACACTCCTCTGACCCTCACATTTCTGGCAGTTTGATTTAACGCTGGATATTTATTAAGAATGCGATTTCTCGAACTGCGGTTGCTGATCATAAATCAATAAGGCCACCATGAAAATCTACACCGGCAGCAAAATTGCTACACTCGATAAATAATTAATTCTGATCGCTGTAGAAGCTGTTTTTCTTTCTTTTTTTTTAATTATGGCTCTCACATAGAAAGTTGCTTCTTATGGAGTGAAAATGAGACTTCTAGATCTTACCTCACTCCTTTTCGTTTTGATTTTAAAGCCATGGAATTGTACCACTGGTCGTCACGGTAGTACTTCCAAGAAATTTATAGAGCCATGCTATGATGGAGACGAAATTGAAAACACGTGCTCAGAGCCAAGCGATTCCTGCCACGAGAAGCTAGGAACGGAGTTTAAGCCCATCCGTTTGGAGGGATTTAAGGTAAGATGTAACTGTCAAAACTAAATGTACAGCCGAAACTGGAACTGCGTTATCGACCAATTGCATTTAAACCGGCTACCGACTGTTGCCAAGGTGTAATTTTCAAATCGTTAGAAATTTGTAAACAATAGAAAGCGGCCGTTACTATCATTAGAAGCTTGCTGGTGGCTCAAGAGACTCAGTGGAGTTGTTATTTTCCCTTCCTTTATTTTGTATATTTTTCGTAGCCTGCGTAGTACGTCCGCCCCCTCCCCTTAAAAGATCTCCCTGAGTGTACACAGACTAACTTTTCACGGCATTTATTGATTTCAAACTTTTCTTTTTCAGGGTCTTACAACCACAATTACCCGCAAAAACCCGCGTAAAGAGAACACACAAACAGTGGGACGACTACAGTAGTTCTCTTAAGCCTGGTTCTCACATCCCGCCGATCTGCCTGCGACGAACTCGCCGGTTGCAACTGATAACGTTCGTTGATCTGTCCCAGTGGGTCCGTCGGCGCATCTGCGATGAATCGCCGACGTGCTCAAATTTGCACGAAGTGCAAACCGAATTGCGCAATTTTTAACCATTTTACCTTTAAATATGGATCGAATCTTCTTACTGAAGTACGTTGCGTCCGCGGATGATATAATGTTCACATAAAATATTTTCATCGCCGACAACCGCCGGCTTGCCTGTGAAGTTGAATTCAGCTCAACTTCGCAGGCAAGCCGGCGGTCAATGTCTGGGATAGATTATGATTCGGCGCTAAATGTGCACATATGCCGTCACGGTGTCCCAAGCCCAGGTATCTCGGCGGCATATGAGAACCAGGCGTAATGTTTCCTTTTTTATGGAAACAAGCTGACCGTTTTTGCGCAACATCGATTGACCTGAGCTGGCATTAAAATGTAATCAAAGCTTTTTCTTTCTTCAACAATTCAGTCAGTCTTGATCATTCATCTTGCTGTGCAAGGCGAACGTACGGCTTGTATGAGCTAAGAGACTTAGTCATAATTAACACTATTTATTCAAAATAATTTATTACTTGCAGTATTTTTAATCTCAACCTTCTGCTCAGACAGGTCACGTACAGTGGATGGAGGTCGGTGACGGAAAGAAGAAAGTCAAGCTCATAACACGAGCGATGAAACCTTTAATACTCGGTATGGCATGCATTTGTTTTATTTTTCGTTGCTCTGTATATGGTCTTTTATATTGTAGCATTACTATCAACGTAGTTCTGCTGTTTTGGAAACGCCTTCATGTCAGCTATATGAATCTATCCAGCTTAAATCCATCGGGAACTTTAAATACGGTGTTCATTTTAACCATGCACCCTCTACGAATCTAGTATTTGTTCTAGTCGACTAACGCTGAGTGGAATTACAACAAAGGTGCATCTCTTTTTTCTGATTCTGAGTGCTTTGACGTTTTAACTAATATGGCTCGAACCAAATTGGCTGCTATTTGAAGCGTATATAAATGTAGTATGATAAATAAATCTAATAACACTAGTCTTTTGATAATTTTGTTCACTTTTGGTATATTGGATAAAATGTCATTTGTGATGATCTTAAATTAGCATAAATTACTATTTTGCCGGCACGGACCAGAGGGCTGGGTACGGGTTTGAGGTGCGCAGTGTATAGTGGGATTTGAGTTTGTAATCGGTGACAGTTGGCGAGGTGAGACATTCTATGGCCAGCCTTTGCCGTGTTTAGGTTAAGTTTGGTTTTCTTTTAATAATATCATCAGTTGTAATCCACTGTTGTACGTTTATTTACTTCTCTTATTGCTATTATATCGCTGTATAAAGCCTTAGGTTTATTATTCTACAGTACTGATGTTAACCAAGGATACCCTAAAACCCCGAGGGTTGCACCACTGCCTTGGTCGGGGGCACACGTTCCCAATTTTCTCCACTTGCTGGTTTTAGGGTTTTCGTGTCCGGCTTTGGTGCACTTAGCAATTGTCTTTTTATTCATAGCTTGTATTATATGCTGAGATGGAATAAACGGGACGATGGCTTGGCTGGCCAACGCACCCAATTTAATCACTGTCTAGTGTGTCCGGATGTGTAGTGGAGGCAAAATTGGGAGTTAGTTCTTTCGAAATGATTCAGAATGTTTGAACCAGCACCTCCCATAAGAGGCTCTCTTGACGTCATGTAAAGTGTCTTAGAGCGGAGAGGTGTCCGTAAAAGACAGATTAAAAATGAGGGGTTTGTGTGGCGACTACGACGAAGTGTCTGGCAACCTCATTTCCAGGGTCTCTCATCTTCTAGCTGTCTCCTCCCTCTCTCCGGGAGGGTGGGAAGATAAGAGATCCTGGGAACGAGGTTGAAGGAACTCGATAATTTATCCGCGTAACGTTTCCGTTCAACTGTCTTCGAGCTTCTGTGATGATGGGTTAGAGACTTTCTCATTCTATATTTGTCACGGTGGCACTTTGAATTCCGTTAGAAATCTCCTTCATGCTTTTTTACTGTTACTTAAATTTAAGAAATTCCTGAGTTCGTATCAGATGAGGAGTGTGATCACATCATCTCACTGACTAAAGAAAGCGGACTTCAAACAAGTACGTCAGGTTTTTTCAACTACGAGGCAGACTTAGATGCGGTCTTGGCGATAGCCGGTGAGGATGCGTTAAAATTTTAACTTTTTTTGCACCTTGTCGTTTCCTTTGTTGATATTCCACTGAACTGATTAGTAATTGCATTCAGCTGAAAGACGTGCGATACAAGGGGTCTTTTCCACTGCCGCTTTCTATTCAGTCATCACTGAAAGAGCGAGAAACCACTGGCGCTTTCCCTTAAGTCGTCACTGAAAGAGCGGGAAACAGGGAACACGGGATTTCCTGACTAAAATTACGATCGATTTCCAGTTTAAAATCAAGATCGAACATCATTTCCACCCAACTTCGCACAAACCCGCTGGAAGTGGAGCAAGAGGGCGAGGCGCTATTGCAAGTCAGTCAGTCCATTATTCATTCATTAGGTGACAGCAGGCTCCTGGTGACAGTCATGTTCAGTCCAAACAGTAACTAAGCAAAACTTTTTTCAGACAGAAATTGGACCCTCCCACAAGAGACATCATTTGCTGGAAACTTTGACGCTTGGGATGACAATAGGGATGGCTTTATCAATGCTCAAGAGGTATCTTTTAACATGACAAGTAGGCGTGTTAAAGAATTTTCAGTGAGAAATATCATCATTAAAGACAAATGGATAAGTCTTTCCACTTTGTAATCAACTTCGTAACATTTCTGGATTTGTAATTAAGCGTTATTTCACAAATAACTTGTTTTGAAAAATGTAGCCAGTAAGTATAAAGCGCATTAATGCTCCTAATATTATAAGAGATGTTTTCGTTTTCGGTCTACTTTGTAGGTTTGAACGCCTTCAGGTTAATAATGAACTCACAAAAGGTAAGTACATATCACGGTCGATTGTATTAATTTTACAATGTATACTCAAACATCCCAACTGGGCTATAGAAAATAGGGGTATATCGATCTGATTAGCTAAGGTAAACTTTCTCTTCTTTTCCTTCCTTTTTATGTCAACTGACTACCTGGCTACCTGTAGTTGAATAGTTATCAGAAAAACAAGTTTTATTTTCATTTCAGGAAGATTAACAATGCAGTCATTTAACAATTTGAATATTAAGAAGATTCTTCGGTACATGGATTTCTTGAAAAACAATAGTCCACGCCACAAATTCCGTTTTAGTCAACAGGCCTGGCTAGCACAAGACAAAACCGCTGACCCTGTTTTGAGACGTCTCCACGAAAGGCTATTTCTCCCAAATAATAATAATACTAAATATAATAATAATAAAGTAACTAGAGCGCGATCTCCCGTAGATAAGCGCGGCTGCCATAATTTGCAACAACGTTTTTCCAGCTTGCAACTGACTGCGAGACAAGTTGCAGATCAGAAAATGCCGCATGTTATATTGCGACTTAAAACCAAACTGTTTTGTTTTACAGGATCATAAAGTTAACCAAGCTGCCGAGAAAAATAGTTCAGGGTGGAGAACCAATGCAGGTCAAAGACTTAATTTAGTAATGCGCACGCACTTGCTATACACCTACCTGTAAATGTGATGTGTTGACTTCGTGCAAAAGACACGCAATGCCTTAATGCATAAATCTGCGAGAGAACAAATTATCGAAGCCATAATTTTCAGAGTAAAAGAAAATGAAGACGACATTGGATGTTAATTTAAAAGTTTACTAATCGCTTCCCACGTCGGGAATCAAACCCGGGCCGCGGCGGTGAGAGCGCCGAATCTTAACCACTAGACCACATGGGATTGCTCGTTGGAGTTAACAATAATTTAAGGTCCACCTTGTTTAGAACAGATTGTGCGATCCACGGGATAGGACGTGTTCACGGCAAAACATTAAAGAAAGGAGAAGAAAAAAAACCATTTTCGGGAAACACTTTTTCATTTTCATCAAATTAGCTGATTTTTGGTTAATTTGTTTGTTGGGGTTTTTTGTGGGTTGTTACGGAAGCATGTTTGCGATCTGTAGACTTTTTTTTTTTCGCTGAATTTTCGGTGTCATCTGTCCAACTTCATCAGAGTGTAAAGTGGATGTTTCTTATAACGTAGCTTACATCCATTTTTCACCATGATGAAGGTGCACGGATGCAGCCAAAAATTCATTGAACAAAAACCTACAGATCAGATATATTTAGGTCGTATAATCAGTGTCCACCAATCGCAACAATCGAACTATCTTTAGTTGTACATAAGTTTAGGTAATTAAACCGTTAAAATTGATTTGAAAGGACCCTTCAAGAAAAGAAAAAAAGAGACTTTCCCACGCCGGGAATTGAACCCGGGCAGCGGCGGTGAAAGCGCCGAATCCTAACCACTAGACCACGTGGGAATCCTATCTTAACCAGGCTTCCGCCTTAGAGTCAATCAACAGTTACCAAAATTTCAAATGTATGATTGACAGGTCTAGTTACTGAAAAAAAATTGACACGTTTTGTAGGCACAAAACGGTTTTGATGCACTGGTAAGGCGCAAACATTATTAAAATGTTGCACTATAAAAAGACTATTGACACGTATAATAAGCACTCGACGCCTATGTTAAGTTCCCCTCGCCTTCGCCTCGGGGAGCATTAAGGTCGAGGGAAAACAAAACTCACCGTTTGCCGTGGCGCTAGTCATTAAGTGTTTTGTTATACCTCCCAACTCAAATATAGGAAAAACTGCGAAACAATTCTTTGCTTGAAGCAGGGAGGCATAACAAATTTGCCTCGGTTTCAAGGTGCACGACCTAATCACGTGCGAGTCGGAAATTTAAGTCATTGTCTCCCTAGGGAGTTAGTGAGTTTTGCTCCCCTTAGGGTGTCAGTGAGTTTTGACCCACGTCACGTGACACGTTCTCCACCTATCGGAAAACGTATTTGAGTTGGGAGATATAACAACGGACCATGTTTTCTAGGTTGTTAGGTACGAAAAGTTCGGCCATTTCCATGCTCACATGGATTCCACCATCAGAGACCCTAATGTTCCTTGCTGTCATCAGAATTATCTCAGAGCATCCGACTGCAGAGTCTGCAGGTTGGTTATTTATTAAAGCCATGCGTAGTCCCCACATTACAAAAGGCATAAATTACTGCAGTTACGGCACCAAAGACAAGGGACATGCTTCAGTAGTCATTTCTTTATGACTACTGAACCATTTTCAAACCGGGCACTGTCCAGTAGCATTTCGTGTCAATTTACTTCCAGACATAGTAGCAAAATTCGTCGACTTTTACTAAAATATTGAAAAAGCTGTAAACAGTTTTAAAGTCAAAAACTACATCGTGAAGAGAAAAGAGAGTAGAAGTCTCCATATAAAAAGGGCAGTATGACCCATCACTTTTTGTCTCTTCATGTTTATGCTTTAACTTTCTCTATACATCTACCTTGATGCATTTGATAATGCTTTCATCTGTTTAATGTTCTCATCTAATTTCATTTTCTATCTTTTTTTTCAGATTTATTACAATCCTGTATTTCCTTAACGATGTAGAAGAAGGAGGGCAGACAGCCTTTTTGATGGCAGATAACACTACAATCACTGCAGAAGTAAGTAATTAACCCCAGTGAATTGTAATGAAGTGAACTGAGCTTGCAAGTTTGCACACCAGTTAAATTACTGAGTTACTGATCAATGCAAGACGAGATGACCGACCAGTAACCAAAAGTCTTACCACAACAGTGCACATCCCTCGTGGTCTAATGGTTAGGATTCGGCGCTCTCACCGCTGCGGCCCGGGTTCGATTTTCGGCGTGGGAATTTGCTTTTTCTCTGCTTTTCTGTTGGTTCAAAGCGTTAGTGAGTAGTAATTACGCTCTGGAGTTCACAGTAGTTGTTTAGTTGTCAAGATATTTACTGAGATCTGTTAGTTGGCGGCTTGGTCTAGAGACACACTGGTCCAATACAAGACAAATGGTCAAAACCGCAGCTGCAGCAAACTATGAAAACTAAACAACAACAATACACACGGTCACTACATATCAGTTTTATGTCCTGCTCTATTTAATGGAGGAAAAAAAACCTTGAAATTTCTTTGAATGGAAACTAATCATTTATTTGATTGGCAATAGAGCGTAACTACATGTAGTGTCAAGTCAGTTGAGAGTTGGCCAAGTTATAGTAAAACAAGTAGTTAAAAGTTTGGCCCGATTATCAAATGAGATAAAAATCAACTTGAATGATAATCTTAAAACATCGTGTTGATCCATTAAATTCTGATCCCCTCGGAGGTGTTCTAACCTGGCCAGTTTGATGTTCACTTAGAGAACATAACGAAGTCGTTTTATTACTTTATAATATTTTTAGGAAATTGAAAGAACGGATGAGATCAATCTGAGTATGAATTGCCGTTCGGCCGATCTTATTCTGCCACCAAAGAAAGGCACCGCCATCATGTGGTATAACAACTTTATTGACCCCGAGAGCGGTCTGCTTGGGTCCGTGGACCGTCGTACATTGCACGGCGGGTGTGACGTCATCAGAGGAGAGAAATGGATCGCTAACAACTGGCTGACGGCGCCTACCAAGCACTCAAGATACATAAAGAGCATGTTTGACACGGGATTCGATTGAAAATCTCAGTCCATTTAATTTACTCGTTAGTCTTTCCGTGATAACAAAACAATTGATGCTGCGTGTAAAGATAATGAGAATGGTTGCTAGCTTGGGAGTTCAGACTGATTTTTTGGCTGTTCTCGCACAGCCGAGACAATGTAACAGCCGAATGGCTAAGGCTTTAGCATATTCGGGACATTATCTAAAGGCTCACATTGACCAAAGCTATAGATACGAACAATCAAGCGAGCAATTGTACAGGAAATGAAAAGTCACATTTTTTCCTACTATGGATGTAAAAATAAAAATGGATGTAATGACCTTTGCATTGTGTAAGCCAAAATAAGAGATGAATTTGGAAGACGCTGAGGCTACGGTCGACAATAAATAAATAATGGGAAGAACAGAACACAATCAGGAGCCTTCACTCCGATTGAGGTGTCTCTCGAACTCTGACCAAGGCATAAGCTGTATTCTGCCGGCATTATTTTCTAGTCCAAGTAGAGCATGTGTTCCACAACATGCGTTGAGTTTTGTTTTAGCTTTGTTCTGTATTAGTATTACTTTTTAGACGGTTGTTAGTGCTATGATCACCGTATGGAAACTGTACGTAAGGGTTGTCCTCCACGCGTCTATACTGAGCCAATATTAACTTGAAGTTGATAAAGGTAAACAACCTGTCGTAAAGAAATTGTGAAGCTGACTTCTCGAGCTTTAACCTTTCTCGTGAGAGCAATGTCAGCGAACAGTTCAAGACACAACCGAAACTAAAGACATGCGAAATGAAAAACACTTGCCTATTTACCAGCGCGTATGGGCGCAATGTACATTAAATCGTATTGGCGCTATGATGCGTCTGCGATTCCAAAAACAACTCAGTCCGCCCTATTAGAAGAAACTATATGGCAGCCAATGTTGTGAATAAAGACGATGACTGCAGAAATGTGTCGTAAAATAAATTGTTCCTGAAGTGCTGTAACTGTATATAATCTGCTGGACAAGTGAGCAATAGTGGAACTGGGAAACGGGTCTAAACAATCATCACTTGTTCTCGAGATTTTATTTCCATAGAGGAAGACTAAAACACTTTCCAAAATAAAGTGACAATAAATGCGAAACTGTTTGCTATAACTCTGCGCCTGCGTACCTGTGTAAAGGGTGCCAATTGTATGATGTTCGGATGGCTAAATCGACGTTTGGAACGTCTCAGTCTTCCTTGTCTTCTCGTGTGCCGTGTTCTGTGGCTGAATCGCCGTCTGGTCTTGCTACTATTGGTGTTCCAATAAAGCGTCCGCGTCTTGAGTCCACTCCTGTTGCTATTTTGCCCAAGAGCCATACCTTGTCTATTCGTCTATACCTGTCTCGCCCGCGTTTTCCTCTTGTTAGTACTTTTGCTGCTTCGCCTGTCCAGTCAAGTTTCGTTGTTGCTCTGTTGAGTCCTGTTAGTACTGTTGCTGCTTCGCCTGTCCAGTCCAGTTCCGTTGTTGCTCCGTTGAGTCCTGCTAGTACTGTTGCTGCTTCGCCAGTCCAGTCCAGTTCCGTTACTGCTCCACTGAGTCTTGTTAGCACTGTTGCTGCTTCGCCTGTCCAGTCCAGTTCCGTTGCTCCGTTGAGTCCTGTTAGTACTGTTGCTGCTTCGCCTGTCCAGTCCAGTTCCGTTACTGCTCCGTTGAGTCCTGCTAGTACTGTTGCTGCTTCGCCTGTCCAGTCCAGTTCCGTTACTGCTCCGTTGAGTCCTGCTAGTACTGTTGCTGCTTCGCCTGTCCAGTCCAGTTTCGTTAGTGCTGTTGTTGCTTCGCCTGTTCAGTCGAGTTTGGTCGCTGCTCCGTCTAGTCCTGTTAGTTCTGTTCCTGCCTCACCCGTTGCTCTTGTCTTGCCCCCAGCGTTTTCCGTCCTCTGTGTTGACCTCGTATCTCTTCGTTTGTTCCCGTGGTTTCCATCGTTCGGATTGCTGTTCCCGTTTAGTTGTTCACTCCTTTTGGCCTCTTTTTTTCGTATATACCTTTGTTACGTTGAGTTTGGACTGCTTTGTTTGTTTTTGGTCTAGGTTTGTTTTGGTTACATTTTGGTGGCGAATGTATTTTTATATAGGATAAGACTGTTGACAGGTGCCCCTCCCGGGTTCACCTTTGGCCGTTGTACTGAAACAGTGTTCGTTTGTCCTCAGTGTTGTCTGACGTTCTACCTGTTTGTTCCTCGTTTGTTTTTTTTTCTATGTTATTTGTTTGTAGGGGCGGGGTTCGATCCCCCGGTGCCGTTGTGTGACGGATTAGTCTGTTTGTCTGGCGGACATTGCACTCTCCATTGCACGTTGGGGGCCCGGCCATTCGCCTTAAACATAAAAAACTCTGGTTTTCCTTCAACACGCATAAATCTTTCGCCTTTTACTAAAGATTTACGAGGAGGAGAACAACTCGAATGAGTTTTTAGACTCATTTTTCGTAGCCCTGCCCCTTGGCAGGGCTCATATTCTTAACAGATGACGTGTATATGCGGTTATTGACCAAACTTGTTCCGTCAAGATGGCTGGATATTGGCCAAGTTCCTTAGCGTGCTTTTGGACTGAGACGGACGGTGAAAGAGGCCAATATTCAGCCATCTTGACCGAATAAGCTTGTTCAGTGAAGGATTTATATAAGACTTTTGAGGAAATTGTCCTTGCGGGACAGCAGGTAGTCCCGAGCGGGCATGATAGCGCCATCTTGCCCGCTCGGGTAGTCAATTACAGCGCTGGGATTGGTTCATCTTGCCCGCTCACGGAGCTAGCCATATAATGAACGACGTTTCTCAGACCGCTTCCGTTAGTGACGGTTGACCTATCAGCCCTATCAGCAGGAGCATATTTTAAAAAAGTCTTATATACAGAGCTACGTGTGTATTTGGGTTTACGTACGTTAAAGGCAACATTCCTGTAACCATTGTTCAATCTTGTAACTCCTGTCTATCTACCCACAACCCTCTGAGTCACCTACCCCGCTGCTGCCTCCCTACCCCTCTCCCTACCCCTCCCACTACCCCCAACCGTTGTTCATATGGCTAACTTTGGCTCTCAAAAGACATCAATAAAACTTTCAGATCACCAAATTAAATGCTTCAAGCATGTTATTTTCCGTACGTTTTGCCCAAATGTTCTCAAATTTTCAGGATTTGCAAAAAAAGAGATGATCTTTTCCCATTTAGTTAGTCAACAATCAGCTAATGTTAGCGAATATCATTATTAATTTTCCCGTTTTCTGTTAAAATTCAGGCTATGAAGTGCACAAGTTTAGTAAGAGGACACCAATAGCCTTTGGCTATAAACATCGACGACCGAAGGTAAGTAAAGGTCCTTTATTTACTGATCGAAAACAAGAAACGAAAACGAAAGGAAAATAGTTGAAAATAACGATTACATTCCCACGCCGGGAATCGAACCCGGGCCGCGGCGGTGAGAGCGCCGAATCTTAACCACTAGACCACGTGGGATGTTCTCTTGTGAGATGATCAACTTTGAATGTTAGATTGTAATGCAATTCCAGTATTTTGTAACATCAATTTTCCCAATTTGTTGAGCTGCGTGATTGCTGATCTGTCAGCAAAAAAAAAAGAAAAAAATCTTGATGTTTTCTCAAAGCAAAGATCTGGGAAGTTACTTGCTCCTTAATTACGAATTTGCTCCTCACCATCTCTGTTGTAAGCTGCTATTAATGATCTGAGAAAGCTCCCGGTGCAAAATGGTTACTCTCGATGCAAGGTGGTAACACGTTGAACATTAACGATTTGTTGAGGACCATTGAACAAGAATAAAAGTAAGCCAAATAACCCTGTTCAAGTTACAGTTCCCCAAAAAGATGTCTTAAACCTGTTACCCTATTTATGTCCTCACAGTAACCAAATCAAGGGTGCGTTTCTTTGGGGTGATCCGGATCCCGATCAGTGATCCAAGATCACGGGGATTATGGTGCATCCATGGAACCGACGAATCCACTCTGGTCACGGATTCATCGGTTCCTTTGACGCACCATGATCTGAGTGATCTTGGATCACTGATTCTGATCCAGAACATCCCAAAGGAACGTACCTCAAATCTCCTCAAGATCATATTCCAGAACACATGCCGCATCAAATCCCACTTTCCATACAAAATTCACTTCAACCGCTCTCAGAAATCCAAAGTCGATCATCTATAAAGCAGGCAAAATTAAACGAAGACTCCTTGACAAAAAAACGGAGAATTCCAAGACCCCTGCTAAAATTGACCATTCATCAACCATTGCTGATCATGTGAGAACCACTTGTCACAATATAAAATGGGATCACTTTGACATTCTAGCGTCCGACAAAACTGACTTTCGATGATTGCAGAATTAAGGAGAGTCTGTTCATTCAAGAGCTTAAGACTTCACTAAGATAATGTCAATGTCAGTAGTGAAAAGTTGTTGCTTTACTAGCTGTTACTCTTCTTGCGACTGATGCTGAATACGCGCATGCGTATTTGTAGACTTCAGTAAATTTATGTCCCACGCGCTGTGTAGCATCTTGCACGACAAAACACCTAGTATCCAAAATCAATAGTAACTCTGGTTTTCCTTCAACACGTACAAATCTTTCGCCTTTTACTAAAGATTTCCGTGGAGGAGAACAACTCGAATGAGTCTATTGACCAATTTTTGGAAGCTCTGCCTGTTGGCGGGGCTCATAATTTAACAGATGAAGTATACGACGTTTACACCGCTTCAGACAGTAATGGCCGACCTCGTAGTATCAGAATGAGCACATTTTAGGTAGTCTAACACAGGAATGTTGAGTTTCTCGCGTAGAAGCCATCTTTATGATACGCGGACACGTTAAGTCTTTTAACTCGCGGAAAGAGTTTTCGGCTGAGTTTTTTTTTTCTAATTCGGCTTCATTTTTTTCCGCAAAATGGACTCGATTCAACGTATTTTAATTAATCATTGTATCTTACACAAACGTTTTGAACTCGTATGAAATGAGGCATCAAAACTGCTGCTCAATATTCGTGCCATTCCTATTTTATACGCCAAATATCTTTGCGTACTCCTCACTACGTGTGTATTTGGGTTTCCGCAATGCAACTTTCTTCTAACCATTTCTGGTAACTCATATCTACCTGGCCACTCCCGTCCCCTAACACGCTGCTGCTTTCCTACCCCTCTCCCTACCCCTACGCCCTTATTCACATGCTTAAATTTGGCTCTCAAAGACATCATTAAACATTCAGATCACTAAAATGAAACTTGAAGCACAATATATTCCGTAGGTTTTTGCAAATTCTCAGGATTTGCAAAGAGATGATATTTTCCCATTTATTTATTCAACATTAGTTCATATTAATAACTATATCGCATTTTATGTTTAAATAAAAAAAAGAAAGAAAGAAAAAAAGTCCCTTGCATACGGCGGCTGCGCCCGCAGTACGAGCGGCAGTCAAAACTGAGCTGTCCTACCGAAACGACACGATAATAGTCTTTTTCTTCACATCTAACAAAAATAAAGACGATGCTAAAGTTGTTTTGGCCTCTTCCGGTAGTTAACTTGAGAATTCCGGGTTTAATTTGACGAGGAACAGCATATTTTGTTCAAGATAACACAACTATTATCCTACCTGGCGACACTCGACGAACTCGGCCAGCGAGTTGCCATACACAACGCTGAAGACCCATTTTTGGCGCCAAATTAGAAGCTTATAGACACAAAATGTTTGATATTTTTCACTTTATACAATCTGATATGGTATTTGGAATTGCAAATCTCTTTTTCTGAATATTTAAGGCCGTCTGCAGTGAGAAAAGTTGCCTGATTTCGATGCCATTCCTGTTAACTTACATTGACGTCAGGACAGTGAAGTTTTTCCCATCTTTTGAATTCTGATTGGTCAATTCAAATGTCAGGCGAGCCAGCCGTATGCAAGGTCTGGCTATAAGAACACAATTATTAACTACGAGAAACCCCCTAACCTTTGGCTATAAACACTGACCAAAGATGGATAAAGTTTGTTTATTTAGTTTTAAAAATTTATTTCCTGAGTCAAATCGAAAAGGAAAAGAAAAAAAATGATTACATTCCCACGGCGGGAATCGAACCCGGGCTGCGGCAGTGAGAGCGCCGAATCCTAACCACTAGAGCACGTGGGATGTTCACTAACATCAGTTATAGAAATAACACTGCAAGGAGATTCCAGTATTTTGTAACATCAAATTTGCTAATTATTCTTATGAATTGCATGACTGTTGATTTTGCCCAGAGTTTGTTTCTTTTACAAAAAAAAATCGTGACGTTTTCTTAAAGTACAAGCGTTTTCTATACTTGCCTATATGTTTGTTTTGTTTTGTTTTGTTTGTTTGTTTGTTTGTTTGTTTGTTTGTTTGTTTGTTTGGCATTTTTTTCATTACTTCAGCTTAAAAAAGCTAGAGAAGACTTACAGAAGGAAAAATACAAAATTCTAAGGTCGGGTTTCAAACCCGGATTGTCGTAGAAGATAAATGTTTATTCTCTATTTCCAATTTCTCATAATTCACTCTGTTTGCCCCCAAATTTTGCACAAACTATTGTTGTGAAATTCTCTTGGGAGGTCTGCATATTCCGCCCAAGAGTATTTCACATTAATAGTTTATCCAAAATTTGGGGAGCAAAAAGAGTGAATTATGGACAATTGGAAAATAGAGAATAGGTCAATACCCTTAGCCATACCGAGTTGGTTATCAGACATGACCCTCAAGTAATGAGAGCGTATATCTGTAACCACAGAACTCACAGAGAGACTATACGTTGTGTTGCTCATGTGTTCAATTATTACGCAAAGCGACAAACAAAGAGGAAAGAAAGGAATTAATAACACTAGCTAATTATTAATCAAATCCGACATCATAAGAACTTTTGATGTGACTTGAATGCTTTGTTGGTGCTGTGAACCATTTGTTGGCGATCCACGTCTCTCCTTTAATGACGTCACATCCACCGTGAATAGAATATCGGTCTAAATCTCCAAGAGGACCGCTGTCTTTCCACTTTGTAATCAACTTCGTAACATTTCTGGATTTGTACACATTAATTGACCATTTCTTTCTTCTTTTTAATTTTGTTTTGAAAAATGTAGCCAGTAAATATAAAGCGCTGTAATATTTCTAATATTCTAATATTAGAATAATGAGTTTCTATATTTGTATATATATTTTTAAATTTTAATAAGTGAGGACATCCCTAGTATGGTGCCATTGCGCTTTTGGTTGTCTCCTTCTCCACCGCTTTTTGTTTTGTTTTGTTTTTCTCTCTCTCTCTCTCTCTCTCTCTCTCTCTCTCTCTCTCTCTCTCTCTCTCTCTCTCTCTCTCTTAGTTAGCTATCTTAATTATTCATAATGTATTCGTATTGTATGGAGTAAATCGTAATAAATAAATAACTAATAAATAAAGAGATTTTTTCGTTTTTGATATACCTTTTAGGTTTGAACGCCTACAGTTTAACGGAACTTACAAATGGTAAGTACACATGGTTCGATTGTATTGATTTTATAATGTTACGTCCCAGTTGGGCTACAGAAAATAGGGGATATATCGATCTGATTAGCTAAGGCAAACTTTCTCTAGTCTCTCTTTTCCTTTCTTTTTATGTGTGCTTTTGTGCTATTTCCCTGACCTGGGATTTATTTTCATTTAACGTTGATGTCAACTGACTACCTGGCTGCCTGTCGTTGAATAGTTATCAGAAAAACAAAACTTTAATTTTCATTTCAGGAAGATTAACAATGCAGTTATCCAACAAGCTCAATATTAAGAAGATTCTCCGGTACATGGATTTCTTGAAAAACAATAGTCCACGACATAGATTCGGCTTTAGTCAACAGGCCTGGCTACCATAAGACAAAACCGCTGACCCTGTTTCGAGACGTCTCCACAAAAGGGTTAGTACTCCCAAACTGTAAAGTAACTAATATAGAACGATGTTCCGCAGGTATGCGCGGTTGCCATAATTTGTAACAAGGGTGTTAATCGCGTAACAACATTTTACCAGCTTGCAACTGACTGCGAGACAAGTTGCAGATCAGAAAATGCCGCATGTTATATTGCGACTCAAAACCAAACTGTTTTGTTTTACAGGATCATAAAGTTAACCAAGCTTCCGAGAAAAATAGTTCAGGGTGGAAAACCAATGCAGGTGAAACTGACTTAATTTAGTCAGTAATCCGCGTGCACTTTCTATCCACGTACACGTAAATACCATGGGTTCACTTGGTGCAAAAGGAACGGATTGTTTTAATGCAAAACTCGATCCGCGAAAGAACACCTTATCGAAGCCATAATTTTCAGAGTAAAGGAAATGAAGTCGAAGTTAGATTTCAATGTAAAACTTAATTTATTGCTTCCCACGCCGGGAATCGAACCCGAGCCGCGGCGGTGAGAACGCCGAATCCTAACCACTAGACCACGTGGGATTGCTCGTTAAAACTAAGAGCTAGGGTATCTAAAAGATAGTAATGCTGCGGCACATTCTGTTGATAGTGACATATTTAACGCCTTGATTCATTTACCTGCGCGTTCCAAGACTTACATTAACTGTTATTTCTCAAAGTAGTGTCAAATCGTGGTGTCACTTAAAATCTGTCGTTGCATGCATCAACTTCATGCATGATGACGCATCGATGGCGAGGTTTGACAAAGGATCGAGACAAAAAAGCACATTGTGATCTGAAGTATGTTTGGACATAAAACGATACACATCAGCCTCTCCTTTACCAGATCGCGAAAATCGAAAGATATGGAAATTGTAGGAGCAGAAATCTAACTTATAAATTCTGTACTGGCACGTATTTAATATCTCTAGAACTCGACAGAAGAACACACAGACTGTGTCGAGAACGTGTCCACCGCGATGTGTGAAAATGCTCAAGCTTTAGCTTAAATTCATGTTTCGATGAATAGGAATAGATTGCAGCATTTATGAAATAAGCGTTTTCCACGGTTTTCGTTTGTTTTAATTATTCTACAGGCTTTAGTAACGACGGTTTCTCTTCACTTAAGAATTCGGCGAAGGAGGCGAGACTGCTAAGAAATGACATACTAAGATTAAGATGTCACAATTAATCGTCCAGATTTACAAACTTTCACATACTGCATAGCAAGAGTTGTGAAAGTCAAGCACGATCTCCTTCACATCGCTTTACAGGTAAATCAGAGCAAACTTTCTCAGTGGAATCCAAGCGAAAAAGGACGACGGCTCGACGAGTATGACATCCTCGTGTTGTTCGTGGCGCAATGCACTCCAGTAAAAGTGGCGCAGTGCAGTCTGGTTAACTGCAATGCATTCTGGTAAAAAGTGATGAATTCGAGAATTCGTACCCCCTTCTATATATTCTTCTTAAATCCTGATTATGTTGCTGCTCGCTCGCTACGCTCGCTCCGCAGCAATAATTTTAGATCCGCGTTGTTCAGAACAGATTGTGCGATCCACGGGATAGGAAGTATTCACGGCAAAACATTAAAGAAAGGTTCGAAAGAATAAAAAAAAACAACAGATTCGGGAAACAGTTTTTCATTTTAATCAAATTAACTGATGTTTGGTTTGATTTGTTCCTTGGTTTTTTTTAAGGGTTGTTACAGAAATATGTCTCTCTTTACTTGAAAAATTTGATTTGAATGTTTGCGATCTGTAGGGGCTTTATTTTCACTGAATTTTCGGTGGCATCTGTCCAACTTCATCAGAGTGTAAAGTGGATGTTCTTTATAACGTAGCTTACATCCATTTTTCACCCTGATGAAGGTGGACAGATGCCACCGAAAATTCAGTGAACAAAAACCTACAGATCGGATATATTTAAGTCAAATAATCAGTGTCCACCGATCGCAACAATCGAAGTATCTTTAGTTGTACGTAAGTTTAGGTATTTAAACCCTTAAAATTGATTTAAAAGCAGAAATGCAGTGTGTCCATCAAGTATTAACACCAGCTGGAGGACTCTATAAAGAAAGAAAAAAAAAGGACTTTCCCACGCCGGGAATCGAACCCGGGCAGCGGCGGTGAAAGCGCCGAATCCTAACCACTAGACCACGTGGGAATCCTGTCTTAACCAGGTTTCCGCCTCAGAGCAAATCAACATCGATCAATTACGAAAATTTCAAATGTATGATTGACAGGTCTAGTTATTGAAAAAAAAAAAATGACACATTTTTCAGGCATAGAACAGTTTTAATGCATCGATAAGGCGCAAACATTATAAAAATATTGAACTTAAAAAGGTTATTGACACGTATAATAAGCACTTAATTACTAGCCCCAAGCGAGACAGTGAGTTTTGTTTCCCCTCGACTTCAATTAGGTCGAGGGGAAACAAAACTCACTGTTTGCCGTGGGGCTAGTCATTACGTGTTTTGTTATACCTTCCAACTCAAATATAGGTAGAACTGCCGGGAGGCATAACAAATTTGCAGCAGTTTCAAGGTGCACGACCTGATCATGTGTGATTCGAAAACTCAAGTCATTGTTTCCCTATGGAGTTAGTGAGTTTTGTTCCCCTTAGGGTGTCAGTGAGTTTTGACCCACGACACGTGACACGTTCTCCTCCAATCGGAAAACGTATTTGAGTTGGGAGGTATAACAACGGACGATGTTTTCTAGGTTGTTAGGTACGAAAAGTTCGGCCATTTCCATGCTCACATGGACTCTACCATCAAAGACCCTAATGTTCCTTGCTGTCATCAGAATTATCTCAGAGCATCCGACTGCAGAGTCTGCAGGTTGGTTATTTATTAAAGCCATGTGCAGTGCCCATATTACAGAGGGCATGAAATACCGTAGTTAACACCAAAGACAAGGGTCATGCTTTAGTAATCATTTCTTTATGACAACTGAACCATTTTCAAACCGGGCTCTGTTCAGTAGCATTTCGTGTTAATTTAATTACTTTCAGACATATTAGCAAAATTCGTCAGCTTTTACTAAAATATTGAAAAAAATATAAACAGTTCTAAAGTAAAAACTACATCTTGAAGAGAAAAGAGCCTTGGAGTTCTTGTGAAATAAATGACTAAGGTTGTTAACAGTTCATTTCAATTTTATTGGTCCGTAAACTACGTTCGCCAACGCCCATAAAAGGGTAGTATGACCCATCACCTTTTATCTGTTCATGTTTATGATTTAATTTTCGCCATACATTTATTTTGATGCATTTGATAATGTTAGTTTTAATGTTTTCATCCGTTTTCTTTTATTTTCTTTTTTTCAGATTTATTACGATCCTGTATTTCCTTAACGATGTAGAAGAAGGAGGGCAGACAGCCTTTTTGGTGGCAGATAACACTACAATCACTGCAGAAGTAAGTAATTAATAACCCCAGTGAATTGTAGCAAAGTGAACTGAGCTTGCAAGTTTGCACGCCAGTTAGTTACTGATCAATGCAAGACGAGATGACTGACCAGTAACCAAAACTGTTACCACAACAGTGCACATCCCACGTGGTCTAGTGGTTAGGATTCGGCGCTCTCACCGCCGCGGCCCGGGTTCGATTCCCGGCGTGGGAATTTCCTTTTTTCTGCCTTTTGTTTGGATTCAAAGCGCTTGTGGGTATTATTTACACAAAGTAGCTTACAGCAGTTGTTAGTTGTCAAGGTGCTTCCTGAAAGATTTTGGTTGACGGCTTGGCCTAGAGACGCGTATATCCAACGAGTAAATAACAAGACAAAAAGTCAAAACCGCAGCAAACTCTGAAAACTAATAAACAAAAACAATATACACGCTCATTACATATCCATTTTATATCCTGCACTCCCTAACTGAAGAAAACAACAAGCTTTTTTTTAATGGGAATTTAACATTTATTCACCTGAGAAGAGAGCTTAATTAGCTAGTGTCAATTCAGGTCACAGTTGGCCAAGTAATAGTATTCAAACGTAATAGTGAAATAAGTAGTTAAAATTTGGCCCCATTAACAAATGTAATAAGAATCGACTTAAATGATAATCTTAAGACATCGTGTTGGTCCACTGAATTTGTGAGTCCAATTCTGATCCCCTCGGAGGTGTTCTAACCTGGCCAGTTTGATGTTCACTCAGAGAACATAACAAAATCTTGTTATTCCTTTATTGTATTTTTAGGAAATTGAAAGAACGGATGAGTCTGTTGGTTCAAAGCGTTAGTGAGTAGTAATTACGCACAGAAGTTCACAGTAGTTGTTTAGTTGTCAAGATATTTACTGAGATTTGTTGGTTGGCGGCTTGGTCTAGAGACACACTGGTCCAATACAAGACAAGTGGTCAAAACCGCAGCTGCAGCAAACTATGAAAACTAAACATCAACAATACACACGGTCACTACATGTCAGTTTTATGTCCTGCTCTATTTAATGGAGGAAAAAAAACCTTGAAATTTCTTTGAATGGAAACTAATCATTTATTTGATTGGGAATAGAGCGCAACTACATGTAGTGTCAAGTCAGTTGAGAGTTGGCCAAGTTATAGTAAAACAAGTAGTTAAAATTTTGACCCGATTATCAAATGTGATAAAAATGAACTTGAATGATAATCTTAAGACATCGTGTTGGTCCATGAAATTCTGATCCCCTCGGAGGTGTTCTAACCTGGCCAGTTTGATGTTCACTTAGAGAACATAACGAAGTCTTTTGATTACTTTATAATATTTTTAGGAAATTGAAAGAACGGATGAGATCAATCTGAATATGAATTGCCGTTTGGCCGATCTTATTCTGCCACCAAAGAAAGGCACCGCCCGTCATGTGGTATAACAACTTTATTGACCCCGAGAGCGGTCTGCTTGGGTCCGTGGACCGTCGAACATTGCACGGCGGGTGTGACGTCATTAGAGGAGAGAAATGGATCGCTAACAATTGGCTGACGGCGCCTACCAAGCACTCAAGATACATAAAGAGCATGTTTGACACGGGATTCGATTGAAAATCTCAGTCCATTTAATTTACTAGTTAGTCTTTCCGTGATAACAAAACAATTGATGCTGAGTGTAAAGATAATGAGAATGGTTGCTAGCTTGGGAGTTCAGACTGATTTTTTGGCTGTTCTCGCACAGCCGAAACAATGTAACAGCCGAATAGCTAAGGCTTTAGCATATTCGGGACATTATCTGAAGGCTCACATTGACCAAAGCTACAGATACGAACGATCAAGCGAAGGCTACAATACTGACTTTAATATTCATCCGTTTTATAAACATTATCATGTTTTTTTTGTAATAAATTCTGATAAAAGACACATGAAGGTCTCAATTTTAAATTAAGTTTCATTATGGCGTAATCTGAGGTTAAAAAAGAAAATAATGGAATTTTAAATAGAAGGCCCGGGTGAGTCCTCTGGACCGGGATACTTCGTCTCTGATGATCTAAAAATCTATCAATGTGATCAAGAGCAAGGGTACAGGAAATGAAAAGTCACATTTGTTCCTACTATGGATGTAAAAATAAAAATGGATGTAATGACCTTTGCATTGTGTAAGCCAAAATAAGAGATGAATTTGGAAGACGCTGAGGCTACGGTCGACAATAAATAAATAATGGGAAGAACAGAACACAATCAGGAGCCTTCACTCTCTTTGGGTTAACCACATCGGTCACTCCGATCGAGGTGTCTCTCGAACTCTGACCAAGGTATAAAATGTATTCTGCCGGCATTATTTTCTAGTCCAAGTAGAGCCCGTTATGAGTTCCACAAGATGCGTTGAGTTGTGCTTTAGCTTTGTTCTGTATTACCTTTGATCAGTTTGATTCCCAAAAACAAAGAACCACTAAAAAGGAAAATAGTAACTTACGGCGTCAAACTGCGAAAGTTTCCCCTCTAAATAGCTGGCCAGCTCTTCCATCAAATCGACTACTTGGGAATCCCGTATCACAAGCTGTCAAACATGGAATGCTGTCAATAGTGAAACAAGGACTCGAGAGCTTAGAATACTGTGAAGTCAATTAATCTGGTCCTCATACCGAGCGGTTTTGATGGGCCATTTCTGTCATTTGCTGCCGGTTAGCCATTATGGTCTGTTATCAGCTTCTCTAACGAGAAACGCTTTGTGTTCTTCGCGCTTGGGAACCTCTAGCAAAGTAATTCAACCCGTACTGGATGTTTATTTCTGTCTGTTTGTCAGTTCCGTCAAGCGGTCTTTTCACAGAAGTACATGCGCACGCCCGGTTGAAAGGAAAAGGAGGCAAGATGGCGCTCAACTTCAACCCCGACGGAGGTGGGTCGTTTAAAATTTGTTTACTGAAATTTGTGTATAAATGTGGACTCATACACCATAAGTCCTTTTTATCGGACATCTCTGCACTTTACTGTACATGTTCTCGAAACGTTTCTGGGTCTTCGAGAAAACGAGCCCAGTGTATTTAATAAATTTAATAAATATGGCCCATTATTGACTTAGCGTGATAATGGGTTTTATGCTGAGGCGGGGCGTTATCTTATCTTACGGTACAAGCTGCAGAGGTAGATAGCCGTTAATGGGCTAGACACCACACGCAGAGCAAGCTTTAAATTCGTGTGCTCTGCTAACCCTCTCCCCTTTTTCTGCCAGCGCCGATCGTGATAGCTGTTTAGCCTTAGAAGCGTACTTCACTTTCTTTCGTCGGAGTCAGGCAAGTGTACCTTTATAGCCCTTACCTTTACTCTAATTAGTCTGTCCTTCTCCATTTTGGCTATTGTTAACCTTCGTTTCAAGTTGCTGTTAGTGCCCTCTCCTTTTATACATCTATGGCTAAACATCGCGTGTTAATAATAGGGCACTCCTTCGTTCACCGACTTGCGGCGTTTGTGCAGAAGAAGCGGCACTTGCATGCGTTTATCAATCTTAGTGATATTGCGGATATTCATTTTCATGGCGTTGGGGGCCGCACAATTGAGAAATTTCGTAAGTTTGACTTTACAGTCGTGCGCCAAATTGTTCCCAAGATCATTATTTTGGAGTTTGGCTCCAATGATCTCGTTAAGGTCGCGCCTGAGACTATTGGCTCCGAGCTAGAAAAATTAGTTCGAGATTTGCACGATGTATATTCAGTCGAATTTGTTGTAGTAGGGCAGGTACTGCGGTGACGTACGCGCGACTCAGAGGATTACAATTGTAAGGTGGGCAAGCTTCACTAATATCTTAAGGTAGTGCCTGAGCAGTTGCCTTTTTGTTATTACTGGCGCACAGAGGTTTCTGGAACTGCAAGCGAGACCTTTATTTACCTGATGGGGTCCATCTAAACAATTTAGGCTACTACAAATTTATGCGTAGTATTCGAGGGGCTGTTTTGAAGGCTGTGAAGTTAGTGGGTGTGTCCGCCGATTAATTGCCGTTGCCCAAGGCCACGTAGCCATCGTGATCTTTTAAAGGCGGTATTACAAAATATTTAATACATGCATCATATATACAGATTTCGCAGGCTATATTGGAATTTGGAATTACTTGCACTTGACATTTATGGCGTAATTAGTGTGTTATCACCTGGCGGCTATTGTTATACCACATTAGTGTGCCCAACACACTCAGGCCACTATAGGACAATAGTCCTCTTGAAATGTCTCGGATTGTTTTACAGTATTGCACTTGACATTATGGCGTAATTAGTGTGTTATCACCTGGCGGCTATTGCTTAACTGCATTAGTGTGCCCAACACACTCAGGCCATTATAGGACAACTGTCCTTTTGAAATGTCTCGGATTGTTGGTTTTGTTATGTTGCCTGCTTCTATGTGTACTTGACATTCGTTGGCTTTCACGTAAGCCTTTACGAAATGTCTCGGATTTGTTTGTGCCATTTGTTTTCAACATATTAATCGCCCTTGGCTCATAGGCTGAAGTGCCAGCCTGCTAAGACAACGGGAGTACACCCACTAGGTTTGAGCTTCACAGCGTCTTAATCTCATCTACGTTTGAGTAATGTAATTTCAATTTTTCATAAGCATGCCTCCTAAACGAGCCTCTAAGCGTCAGGCGTCAAAAAGTTCCACACAGGCGGTATCGGCGAAACAGCGCCGTTCAGAGGGTAAGTCTGCGTCCCTGCCTAACAGCACGACGTCCTCACCACAGTTCAGCCCCACCGCACTGAGTGAATTGATATCAAACGCGATTTCTGGGGCCTTACAGTCGGCTGGCATCGGCACTCTCAACATCTCTCCCGCAGTTGGCGAACAGAGACCTAGTAATCAGTCCACGTCACAGCCCATCGTGGTTGAAGATGCCGCCTCAAAAGAGATTGCAGATCTGACGAACACCGTGGCTGCGGGTAGGCTAACCTTTGCGTCTGAGAAACCGGACGGCACGTTTTCCAGTGTCACTTTTGACCTCGAGTCTCGCGTCTCGGATCGTATCAAGGCAAAGATATGGGCAAACGAATATGTTGATTTCGGGTCTCTCCTCTCCGTGTCACCAGACGAGTCCCAATATCGATTATCTGTCGCAAATGACCATGATCACCCTAGTCTTTGCCTTGAGCACGTTAAGCCAAAACGGCGTAGCTTATCCATTGACCAATGGGTGAATGCATTTAATGTGTTTGTAGCTGTTTATACAATTAGGGTACCTAAGGCGACAAGTTCTCTGATGAAGTATTCTGAGGTGGTCAGGGATATTGCGGCAAAACAAGGTAACTGGCGTTATTACGACGAGCAGTTCTGATTTTTTCGCCAGTCTAAACCTGACCGATACCCATGGGATAACGTGGCTTGGGAATTATGGCACCAGGCCATGCATAGCTCCCTCACCACCTCACGCCCAAACTCGAACTATGATTTTCGTGCAAGGCGGCCCAACCAGCGTCCCTTTCAGTCCTTTCCCAAAGGGGTGTGTTGGAGATTTCATCCCGGTCAGTTCTGCAGAGGCTGCAATTTCAAACACTCCTGCTTCAGATGTGGGGCAGTCCATCCCGCAAGCCAATGCAGCGCTAACAGACCGAACAATAACACAAGCAACGCAGCCTCTAGCATGCCCTCTGGGAGTGACAGTCAGAGAAGAGCATCGGTTGTTGAGCCGCGGGCCAACGCCGGTAAGGCCCGACCGTCTCGCATTTTATCTTAAGGGCTATAACAACGTAATTTCGGACTATCTTATCCAAGGCTTTATTCACGGTTTCTCAATACGATATTTTGGTTCTCCCCTTGCAATCCGATCCCCAAATCTGAAGAGCGCCATGGACAATCCGACTAGCGTGAATAATAATTTGTCAAAAGAGCTCGCAGCGGGCAGAATTGTGGGTCCGTATGATACGCCTCCCTTTGAAACTTTTAGGGTATCGCCCCTAGGCATCGTTCCCAAAAAGTTACCGGGAGAATTTAGGTTAATTCATCTTTGTCTTACCCTGAGGGGTTATCTGTTAATGATGGTATTCCTAAAGAGTTAGCCACCGTAAGATATGCCACTATCGATGATGCTGTTAGGCTCATTAAAGCAATCGGACAGGGCTGTTTTCTGGCTAAGACAGACATTAAATCATCGTGCAATATATTTGAATCACTCAGCACTGCGTTAGAATGGATCGCTAAATATAGATTGCACGCGTCGTATGTCATCCATATTTTAGACGACTTCTTATTTATTGGGCATTCGGAGGCCAAATGTCAGGTAGATCTCGATAATTTTCTTTGCGTTTGCCGTCGTATAGGCGTTCCGATAGCCGATGAGAAAATTATGGGCCCCACCAATGCTCTGCAATTCGCAGGGATCACTTTAGATACGGCATTGATGGAGGCTCGTCTTCCAGAGGACAAGCTTGCCAAATGCCGTACCCAGTTGGCGGATTTTTGCTCTCGTAAAAGCGTCCCGCTGAAAGAGCTACAATCTTTAATAGGGCTCCTCAATTTTGCCTGCTGTGTTGTGGTTCCCGGGCGTGCTTTTCTGCGCCGTTTGATAGACTTGACTAAAGGTATCCGGAAACCCACACATCACGTCAGATTAACCCAGGAATGTAAACACGATCTCAACGTCTGGGGGGAATTTTTGAGCGTGTACAATGACAAATCCTTTTTCCTCGGATCGCGATGGGCCACTTCCCAAAACCTCAATTTATCTACGGACGCGGCGGGTTCCTTGGGCTACGCCGCAGTATTTGGCACACATTGGTGTTTTGGAGAGTGGCCCGCCGCTTGGAAACAACTCCATATTACTGTCTTAGAGTTCTTTCCGGTTGTCCTGGCGCTTGAGATTTGGGGACCGCTTACGCGTGACAAATGTATTGTTTTCTTTTCGGATAATCAGGCAGTTGTTGCTATAATCAATAAGCAAACTTCTAAAGATCGTTCAGTTATGGCTTTGCTTAGGCACTTTGTTCTCTGCACACTTCAATACAATATTTTGTTTCATGCTAAGCACATCGCTGGTCGCGTTAACCGCGAGAGCGATGCTTTATCTCGCTTACAGGTAGAGAAATTCAGATCACTAGCGCCTTACGCAGACGAACAACCGACACCGGTTCCGCCGGGCTTACTACCCAACAACTGGCGCATCACTTGAACGACCTTCTGCACTCAGCCATTACTGAGGGTTCGCGTAAGACTTACCAAAGAGGTTGGTCGACATATGTCGATTTTTCATCTGAATTTTGCGAGTCGTGTGCCTCGCTCCTTCCGGTCTCGGTAAACAATTTAGCATTGTTTATATCATATCTCTCGGCGAGGAAGTTTGCCTCCTCGTTAATCTCGACGTATGTCTCCGCCTTAAGTTAAGTTCACAAGCTAGCTAATTTTCCTGATCCCACTAAACAGTTTTTAGTGCAGAAGATTTTAGCGGCTCACAGTAAGCTATACTCTTCACCAGCCGTTCGACTTCCAATAACGCGTAGCGTGTTGCAACGATTAGTGCTCGCATTAGATCATACCAACTCATCAGCATATCAAAGGCTGTTGTACCAGACCATGTTTTTGGTGGCCTTCTATGGCTTTTTTCGAGTAGGCGAACTCACGGCCAAGGGTGCGATTTTGAAATCTTTAGTACGAATACAAGATCTTCATTTCCAATTTAAAGACAATTGCGTGACCGCCGCGACAATTGTCATCACCGACTTCAAACATAACTCGGGTAGGCGCCCCTTTTCGGTTGTTTTGGACTGCGCAACGGGAACAGAGTTTTGCCCAGTGAATTATTTACAACGTTACTGTTCTATGCGGGGTACCACTCCAGGTGCCTTGTTCTGCTTTTCCGATGGATCCCCAGTTCAAACTAGCCATTTTACGCAACAACTGCGGCAAGCACTAAACTTTTGTGGACTTGATTCATCCAAATACAAATCTCACTCTTTTCGGATCGGCGCCGCATCGTTGGCGGCTGACCAAGGTTTATCGGATGCCCAGATTCGCCACCTTGGCCGTTGGAAATCCGACGCGTTTAAACTGTATATTCGTCAACCTGGAGAGGTGTTTAAGACTTAAGCTCGCCTTTCAGTCAGGGGCTGCGGCATCATAATTATTATTTCTAGTCTTCAGTAAACTACTTCAGCTGTTAGCTGTAGCTAAGATCAATGCTCGCCTTCCAGGCATGGGCTGGGGCGGCAATTTTAGCCTAGTACATCCTATTTTATTTTTCCAGTTAGTTATTTTATTTTATTACGACAAAGACCGGGTAAGTGCTGGCTTTGTCTACTCTTATAAGTGTTCTTACTATTCTTACGATTAATCATAACGTGATCCACAATTTAGCTTATCTCCAGAGTTAGTTTGCCTGTCAGACAAGGGCTGGGGAAACAATTTTATATTAGAGTAGTTGTTAATCTAGAGCGCTGGAACGCGCGCTCTTATCGAGCCCGAGAACTAGCCGTTACTCGTTGGGGCTTCTAGGACATGTCAGAGAAGGGCCTGGTGTTCCTGATGCCTTCATATTACATAGTTTCCATTATCTTTATATTTGGTCATTTCTGCACTATTTCATAGTGCGTGCGTGCGTGCGTGCCTGCGGCTTGGGTTGGGGCTCGCCACAGGATGTGGCTTGTGGCTGTTTTTCGCCCCAACTTTATTCACTGAATCAAATATAGCGATGTTTAATTGATTAATTTGACACCTTAGCATTTGAATGGTTTGAAATAAACGCCACGTGAGTGGCCAAATTAATCCAAACAAGTGTTTCAGTGATTCAGTGGTTTCTGGCCGCATGCACGACCGCGATTATAACCATAACCATTTCATTATAGTCTTTTGTGCGCTGGGTTTATAAATAGGCGTCGCTCTCGGCATAAATGGCCCATTATTGACTTAGCGCGATAATGGGTTTTATGCTGAGGCGGGGCGTTATCTTATCTTACGGTACAAGCTGCAGAGGTAGATAGCCGTTAATGGGCTAGACACCACACGCAGAGCAAGCTTTAAATTCGTGTGCTCTGCTAACCCTCTCCCCTTTTTCTGCCAGCGCCCATCGTGATAGCTGTTTAGCCTTAGAAACGTACTTTACTTTCTTTCGTCGGCCCTCCACCATCCCCTGAGCTCCTCCTCTGCTCTTGCTACCTCTTACTGGGCTGGCTGTTTTTCGCCCCAACTTTATTCACTGAATCAAATATAGCGATGTTTAATTGATTAATTTGACACCTTAGCATTTGAATGGTTTGAAATAAACGCCACGTGAGTGGCCAAATTAATCCAAACAAGTGTTTCAGTGATTCAGTGGTTTCTGGCCGCATGCACGACCGCGATTATAACCATTTCATTATAGTCTTTTGTGCGCTGGGTTTATAAATAGGCGTCGCTCTCGGCATAAATAAGTTTGTAGAAGTTTGAAAAGAAAAGTAATTGAGAATGGGATTAGGCCCAGTCCCAACGCCGCTCCACTCATGTGCCGAACCAAAGTTGATCAAGTTCGACTTCAGAGCGACCAGAAAATATGCGTTCTGAATTCAAGAACTCTGTCCAAATAGAAAAGTTGTGACTAACATTTCACTGTTATAGCAATATTTAGGGAAGCAAACTCAAATTCAAGGTTCACTCAATTAATCAATCAAAATCAATAATCACAGATGTTTGGGCATCGGACATCGATTTCTATCGATTTTTAGACACTGCCCGAAGATATCGTGGAGCAGCAGAAAAAAGAATAAAACCTAAGAACGAGGCTCAGATTGGCCGAAAATTAAGAACAATTTAAGAACGAGCTCAGGCTGAGGCTGAAAAAAAAGTGAAAATGTTTCTAGTTGAAACGTAACTGAATCTTGTAATTTACGTTCGCAGTGCGGTGAAAACACAAACAGAAGCACCGTCTCTCATTTATTATTATATCTACCATCAACATCGTTTTCCAATACGTTGCCTTTTTATTTTGATTTCTCATCATTTCAAACCGCTCATAAGAATAAGACCAATTTAAGAACAATTTGAGGCTGAAATCGCCAAAAAAACTTATGAATGAGCCTCGGCAAAATTTTACTGGTTTTTACTGGAAAAGAAAGGCGTGTAAATCTTACAAGAAATTTGCACTGCCCGCAATGGGAACCGCAGTGCAGTGTTCTTCAGTTTAAGAATGGTTAAACCTTACCTTCAAGTTCTTTCATCAGTGTTTGGTTTTCACGAACCAGTTCCTCTTCTGTTTCTTTCAGGCTAGCGATGATGTCCGCAGGTACTTGGTTGATTTCATCTGGATGGAGGGCAATGCTACACCAGAAGTTCGATCTCAATGCGCGACGACTTAAGTTGCTCGTAAGATTTTGGACCTTCTTTGTAAGGTAGTTCACTCTGGCGTAGATGAGGACCCCCACACGATCTTTGCAAGACGACGATAGTCTGTAGCCAAGTTGGAGCAAGTTGTCTTGAAGCACTTCAAACATTTGTTTTTGTCTCTTGACAACGCGCCACTGCCAGAGAGCCTCGCTGTTTATTTGAAGATAAAACATTGGGTCGTAGCCTTTCAGTGGAGTGGACATGTGCAAGAAAGCGGGATTGACCGGGAATTCAATGAGCTCTAAAAAGAGCTCCCGATCAACGCGCTGCATTACTTGCACAGATGACATGCTGAAAATTCGTTTATTGCAACTCGCGCAAAGCGTTACTTTAAATACGATGGTTAAGTGATACATTTTATCACCTCTCAATTTCAATGCCTTATAGCGTCGGCGTGTGTCCTATTGTTTGTGGAGGCGGAGCTTGGCACTATTAATATTCTGCCGGGAAATTCAAAAGAGTTTCGCTCTATTGTTCTTCTTGTCTCCGAGGCGAACGAAGGCTGAAGGATCGTTATGAGTGTTCGAAAGTTGGCAGAACGACCACTTCGAAACATTATTTTCCGTTAAAACTTGGCATAAAGCTTCCTTTAACAACATACATTCAAAGCCATATGATAACCGTTAAGAAGGGCACTTTGAAGGAGTAAAATTCTTCCTCCAAATATTTCCTCATATAATATTTTCCCTCAAATGGACCAAATTCAGGAAAAGAAAACGACTAAACCCACTTTTCGTAACATTTCAAAAAATGTCTCCTTTATTCCATCAATGTCTCATCTACAAAAGCCATATGATAACCACTACGAAACACAAGTATGAAGCACGTAAACTCTAAACAAGTATGCGTAGTCGGCCATTTTCTGGTCATTTTCTTTGTTGTTTAGCCATCGGCAGCCTAATTAATAATTAAATTTCGCGCGCACTCTACATTTAAGTCCCGGATATGTCGCGGCATTCTGCGCGATGTACGTCTTTAGTTTGAGCAGGGTTTTAGACCAATTAGCGTACTGAATAGATCTTGCCAATTCGAGGTAAAATATAAATTCATATTTTACTATACGTCCTCCTTACGGTGTCCTTGGTGTCGCCGTCGTCATTGTTTAAGCTCTCTGATATCTCCCGATCAATCGAGAAGTCTAGTTGTGTGTGTCCTTGGAGAATATCTATTCCACGAGGCTCTCAGAGAGCTGTTCACTTCTCGGAACAGATAATGTCTTCGTGCAAATATCCGTGTATGCTTGGGAGGGGAAGTAATTATTTCAATATAACGATTACATATTGATAGCTAAATATAAATACGGTCAAATATTTCGTCATCATCAAAAGCAGATTTTTAATTCACAGAGATCACATATATATTAGTCTAGATGTGAAAGAGTCAAGAAAATATCAGCTGATGAAACAGTTTTTCATGAATGGAGTCTGCTTGTGTGTTTAAATTAAATTTTCAAATTGTCTCTGACATCAGTTTTTCAGTGACTCTTTTACACCAAACCAACTTGAAACCTAATCTGTATTTGGTAATGGCGACAATGATGCAGAAACGTCATGTACAAGCGTTTATATTTCTTCAGTTAAAATAATTGTATTTGTAAAAAAATCTGCGGTGAAAATGAACGTTATAAGTAGGGTGAGTGATTCACAAAGTAGCCTATGAACAGGCACCCGATTGGGTCGCCAATATTTTTCACGCAGGAGCCTGTTCAAATTAGATAGTAAAACCTTTATTGATATCAGGTTCTACTGTACTTACATTTGCGATTTAGTGACTGGTTTCGAGGGAAAGAGACAATTTTAGAGGAATTATATTAATTTGGTGGCATGAGTGTTTTGGCGGAAGATCAGTTGAGCGGGGATACATCGTACAATTCGGTGCGTATGTACAGCGGTTGTGGTATGAAACGGTTACTCAGGAATCCTCCGTAGGAAAAAAGATGGTGACTGGTACATTTACCCATAGTTCTTAGCACACGAAAACCTTAACAACGTTCATAAAAACGTACGGAAACGTTATAAAATCTTCAAACCTAGGCAAGTTAATGTCCTTGGAACAGGGACGACTACTGTAAAAGGAATTGGCTTTCTTTGTGCCTTATAGGCTGTGGTAGGCTCGCAGGGCATTGTGGTAAAATGTACAGCCGCCATCTTTTTTCCTACGGTGGATTGAGCTCTCAGACTGGATCTGGATATCAGGGGTTATAAGCAATAATGTATCAAGTTTGATTGGGAACACAAACTGACTTCAAAAGGACTAGCACTCATTTAAACGCCGAATCTGCATTTCTCCTCACCTCAGAAGCTCCCACAAACATCTAAAATGAACAAGTCTTTATCTCTGCGGTATACACTGGTCAGGGAGGACTTTAACTAAAAGCTACTAAATCTCTGGCGGAAAACAAATGCTGGGTCCTCGCTGTTTTGCAAGTTTAACAAACACTTGAAGCCATGGGTGTTTTCAACCTAGCCTCGTCCTCGATCGCGACGATGTTTAAAATTGAAAATTGAAAAACACCCTGAGGACGTAGTCTGCGAACGTAAACGTATTTAAAGTGGAAGCCGAAAATACGTCTGCGTTCGCAGGTTACTGGGGAAGAGGCTGGGAAATTTCTCAGAGGTTTTACTGTTGTTATGGTAACCCATAACGTCAAGAAGCATCACCTCACCTGGCATAAGATGGTTGAAGTAATATATCAAACACGACAGACAGTGTTTCATCGGGATATCCAAACACCGAGAAGAGAGTTGAATTTTTGACGAAATTCGAGGTGTTTGGATAGCAGATAAAACACTGTCTCGACTGTTTGATATGTTTTCTCCATCGGAAAAAAAAACTGGAGTAAACAGAGAAGTAAAATCGTCAAAATCTATGGTAATTAAGACCGTGTATCCAAACCTCCTTCACGGTTGTGGTTTTCTTTGTTTTAACTTCATGAATTATTAATGAGTTTGAGAATGATCTATCGCAAAACAAGTAGTACCGACACAGGGTTACCAGCCACCTGTTACTCTTCAAATGCCGTTCGATGTACTTTCAGATCGTTCTTAGTATTTAATTTGAATCGACTTTTTGGATTTTTGACACTCAACGATTGATCAGCTGCGTGTGGTTTCCACACCTATTGAATTCAAAACAAACAGACTGGCACTTGATTGAAATTGCAAGAATGCCTTATATCTTCTGTGGTAACTTTTACTGCCAGAAAACTGGCCAAAACAAATACCAGAACTTCTCATTTTTGAGACTAATTTTGCATGACTAAAATTAGTAGCAATCAAAGATTATGAGGGTGCGTTCGACGCCACGGTCATAGCTTGAGAACAGGCTCCCGGCAAGCCCAAGCGCTCCGCCCCGATCGCCTCGCTTTCCGAATTCTTCAGTTTCGCGCTCGTCGGCTAGCTTCGCTCGCCAAATGTTTCTTCCGTCCTCGCCGGGAGCCTGTTCGCAGGCTACCACGGTTAACATCCCAAAGCCAAGGCGATTCAAAGTCGCGTTCGTGGATATAATAAATAATTGTACTATTCATGTAACAAAAGCACTTCATCTCGTATCCCGACGAAACAGGCCACGTTTGTGTTGATTTGCCTGGCCCAAAAACATAACTACAGTTGTCTACAAACAAGCGAACGATCGAGAAACCAATACAGACCCTTGTACACGTGCTATGCGATGATGTCATTTGTTTTCCCCCCTGCTACAGGGAGGCCAATTTTTGCGTCCAAGGCCAGCCGGCCGGATGTCTGATAAACTCTCAATTCAGAGATTTTATTAAAAACGCCCCCAAGATATAGAAGTAAACTAAAACTAGTAGTAATCGTAGATTAAAGAGTGCGTTCGAGTTTTGGTAGGCTTGGTATGTAAAAAAAAAAAAAAAAAAATTCTAGGGAAAGCATTTTGTGCCTGAGCTGTTAGGTAGGCGTGAAATTGGTCACCCTTCAGCAGGGGCAAAAACAAATAAACTGACCGGAAAGCACGTGCATACGAGAGGGTTTGTTCTCGTTTATACAAGTATTGTGTAATATTAGTTACGACTGGTCAGTAAAAAACATGGACTGCAGTCGAAAGGCCGCATTTAGTCCGCAGTCCCCATTTTATACCTGAGTCCGCCCGCGTTTTATGCGCAGTCCGTAATGCTTAGTCTGCGTTTTATACATAAGTCTGTGTTTTATACCCAGTCCGTAGTCCGTAGTCCGTAGTCCGTAGTCTGTAGTCCGCAGTTCGCAGTCCGCAGTGCGTGTTTTATACTGACCGTGTAAATCGACACCAACCATGTTTGTTCGGTCGGTATGCGAGACGACGTGCTTTTGCCAAAACTAGGACAATTATTTTGTTTACAAACACGACTTTGAATCGCCTAGGTTTTGGGGTAACAGCTACAGGGCATTTTCACTTCCGAAACAATGAAACGGAGGACATGTTGCTGTACCATAGCAACCCTTTGGGAGTTGAACTTATTTCCTGAGTAAACACTTTCGTTGGGGTTACGTTACATAGTTTGTGCACAGAAATCTAGGCCAGCGAAGTGAAAATCATTTCCTCCTTTGATTTATTCAGCAGAAAGCAGCATTGGTTTCGGACGAAGAGAATAGGGTACACAACACGCAGCCAAACTACAACTTCTTGTTCGTACGAAGAGTCGTACACATTTCGTGAAGAAATGTCTGCAAGGTTTTTAAATGCCATTAACATTGACTTCGAACTTTAAATAAACAACTTATCCGCTACAGTCTTCAATAAGCTGCCTCGAAAAGTTGTACACATTTCGTGAAGACATGTCTACAAGGTTTTTAAATGCCATTAACACTGACTTCGAACTTTGAATAAACAACTTCAGTATCCGCTAGAGTCCACAATAAGCTTCTTCGACACTCGAAAGTCCGCAATATTGCGCAAGACTCGAAAGAAAGCACATGGACAAACATGGACATGACGTCATTTGCCCCTAAAGAATTTTAGGGGGGACCAAATTGGTGTCCCCCGATAGATAGATAGATAGATAGATAGATAGATAGATAGATTCACAGATCTCGAATTTTTCTGCATTACGCGATTAGAACTGCGTTCTGTCGAACGCAATAAAAACAAAAACGCCCCCAAAAATTACGCGTATGCTTATCATATTTTTAGAGCATGGTGTAATTAGTCATGTACCAAGATGGCTAAGCCAATGAAAACTCTTGAATTGCATTATCCGATGATCTAGTATGAATTATATTTTAATAATGGCTGATAGTATACGATAGCCCATCCAATCGAAGTATTTGGATTACTGACTACGTACTGTAGTAGAATTCTACCAAAACTCTATAGAAACAAGATAAATGTTACCATAAAGTTAATTAACTATAGAGTTAAAGGTTCTTGTGATTCATAAACAGTCGAATTAAACATTCTCCGATAGCTTGATGCTGCACAAGAGTGTTGGAAAAAAAATTACATTTCTTGCTAGGACCTAAAATAACAAACCCTTTATGGTTCATTGCTCTTACACCGAGTTTTTCTGCGAGCATTCCAACATACACATCGTCCACTCTAAACGGCTTAATCACATCAAATAAAGGAACCGCGCTCTCGATAACATCATATGACATAACAAAGCCAGCACCACTACAAAAATCTGGATAGCGTGTTCCTCTGTACTCTTCATAACTGACACGCCATTTTCCACTTCGTTTTACAATCGGATTGCGCTGACGTTTACCCATATAAAGGCCTTTCTTAGGCGTTGATTTCAAGTGTAAGACATCTAGTAAACGTTTAGCGTTGACGAGCACATCGTCGTCTGCTTTGAGAAGGTAAGAAAACTCACAATATCTGGCTGCCCATTCGAAGACCATCTGTATCTTCAAACTCTGGTTCCAGTAATGTTCGTAATAATCCGCACGAATCATGTCGCCATAGATGCTATTTTCTTTTTTGAGCAAATCTGATCGTGCTGGATCCCGTGTTTGACCAAGAAGAAAGTATGTCTTCCACTGAGGAACGGTGCTGTTATCGGCACCCCATGTTTGACGAATCAAATATCTTCTTTCAAAATTTGCTGGTGCAGACGAGACTAGGATGAGCAGAGGGTAGTGCCGTGTACACACAGTCTTGGTTATCAAAGTAGTTTTGTGCTGGGGTGTTGTTTTCCATGATTTAAAATCAGGAAGAATGGCAGACTCCGCGGAAGAGGGTATGGGCTTCAAACTGCCTGAAGTCCAGTTCAGAGTAGGAGCCACACTCGACAGAGAGAGAGCGCCACTGCCTGAAGATGGCTTGTCGTTAAAACGGCTGAACGTTGAGCCCGAGTTACGAGCTTCAATAAGTTGTGAGCGTGTTTCATGATCATAGATGGACTTATTGAAGGGAAAGACACTGAAATACGTTATTAAAGCCGTTACCAAAACAAGACTTAGAGAGAGCTGGATTATCTTGAATTTCTTCGAGCCTTGTTGTCTCCTTCTGAGTGAACACAACCAATTGCAAGGAAACAACAGACAGTGTTGTCGCCGATGAAGCATGTTCCCAGTGGGTGAAGCGAAATGACTCCACTCCAAGTGCGAGCTCCTTCTAGAAACGAACGAAATTGAACTGGTTTGATTAAAGATTTAAAACATCGTAAAATTTTCGAATTTGTCTACATTATTGCATTTGATTCAAGAAGATATAGAAAAAATGTTTCAGAGAAATATATCCTTCATTAACACCTTTGACGCCAAATGCTCGAGCCGCAAGGGAGGTTTGGGTGAACGCCCGAGAGAATGTTACTGTCTTTATAATTAGGGGTTGGGAAGTGCGTTTTCCAAGCAATAGTATCATGAATCAAAACATGGAAACACACGTCGAGTATTTAGGGACTGGTCCAAAAGTACTGTGGGGGTGGGGGGATAAAAAACACATGGCCCAGCTTTTCCATTTGGCACAAAACTGAGTGACCCACCCCTAAACGAAGGTTAAAAGTTACATGACCCACACCTAATTAAACACGACATTTTTGTTTAAAAAATTCAACAAAATTACATTTTGTATATAAACTTGTGATGTTATTCACGTTTTAGATTTATTTTAAGTCAGGTTTATCTTAGATTTACTTTAAGTCATCTCCGCAACGTATAAACTCTTGTTCTTAGGCCATCGGAGCTTTATTGAAAATAGAACACAAACAGCGCTGAGAAACATTGTATTCAATTCCAATGCATTTTAATAGTCAACTGTTACAAATTTTTGAAAACTATTTATATCATAAATATAAAAGTCTAGAACCTAGATTTTTAACCGATGAGATTTTTTGGACTTTTTTAAGTAGCCAATCAAAACGTGAGAAAAGCTATTGACAAAGTTGGCGTCATTTTGAATAAAATTCACTTATCTCTATTTACGGCAAGTTAACGGCGTCTTTTCTCTTCTTTTATTCCCGGCATTTGACCATTTTGGGTCTTGTTATTGTAAAAAAAGGTTACATTGTCAAAGGTTACTGCGGAACCACTCGCTTGCGGCTCGTGGTTCCACAGCTACGTCGACAACGTTATGACGCAATTTATCATCAATAAGAAGAAAGACGCATAAAAAACTGACGTCAATTTGTTAATTTTTTCTCTTTATTTCCGGAGGTCTGCAAATGCTTGCGTGCACCCACATGGTCGCTACGCTTTTAATTTTTAATGCAAACAGTTCGTACCCCAGGGCCTAAAATTTGTAGACTGTTTACCAACACTCCAACAGTCCCTTTTTTCACGATTATCAAAAGTCCAGCAGGGGGTGTTTATATCTAAACGCGACATTGGCGAGAAGAAGAATTGTCAGACCATTGGTTTGCAAAGGAAAAGAACTGCGTGCGAAACCGTGTTTGCTTTTCGAACCCTTGACGACAGCAATGATTTTCACAAGCATTTACTGACAGCCAGTAAGTATGAAATATATCTTTCATATTATATTTTATAATGAATTTTACTCCCTTAGAAGATGTCATGGAATAGATACTGATATCAGTATATTTGGCCTCTTAGATTATTACGCGAATATAATCCGTCCGTTAATTATAACTAATTCGTCGATATTCAACTCTTAAAGATGTGTTGTTATAATCAAGAATTTAATAAATAGTATCGAGTTTTATCCTAATTAAATGTGAAAACGATATTAAATATAGTTTTCTTACTTAGTAACAAGAAAACGCACCTTTTACAAGCGATGGTTTTGTCTGTTCGTAAACCATGTACATGTAAGTGGGGTCCTAGAATTGACACCTTTTCTTTGTAGACACTTGGTTGCAGATTGGCTTTCTGCGTGTCACAATATATTATAAGCGGGTAGACTTAATGCTTGAATTTCGCGAATCAAACAGGAAGAAGTTTCAGGACCGAATTATTCTGCGCCACATGCTTGGCACTAGCCCAGGGAATGGAGGACAGTAATGTAACCGTAAGTGTTAGCGTTGTAACTTCGTGTGGTTACAAAAGCGACTTACCGTACAAGAAGTTTCTCTTTTCCAATATTTTTCTTCGAAATCAGCCTAAGCTTTGGTAACAGATGAACAATTCTGCGGATGCGTTAAATCATACGTCGTTATAGGAAAAATTTTAATGAAAGTTGGGGAGAAAAGAGTTTTAACCAATCAGAGAGCTTAATTACGAAAGATTATTCAATAGCAACGCCATTGCCCATGCGTCACGAAATGCTATTTCTGTAGCCGTCCTATGCAAAACAACAACGGAAAATTGTCAAGTTCTACGTATTTCGGAGAAAGCGTAAACACCATGGCATTATTATAAATTATATTTAATTTTCTTTTGGAATTGATCGCTTGCATTACATACTTAGTTTGAACAGGTTTTTAAACCGATCTGCGTACTGAAGAGATGGCGACAATTGAGAAATATCGGGGTAAAATAGAAATTCATAGCGGACCTCCTACGCGCCGAAGGCCTGCGAGCGGAGCCCCATACCTTAGAAAAATTTGGTCACCCATCGATCTAAAAAAATATGGTTTTCATGTGACTGTCCGTACATAAGTGCGTCCGTCCGTCCGTCCGTAGGTCCGTATGCCAAGCCTCATACCTTGGAAAAAAGGAAGAGTAGTGCCATTACCATAGGTACATCTGTGATGTTGGACGTCCGGGTTATGGTTACTTGACAACTGTCAAAACAAGTTATCCGCTGACCGGTATCACTTGACGATATAACGGGCTCTGGTTTACAGCTCATCAACATCACGTGGTTTTTCAAGTTGATCGCTGACCAGGTACTGGTTTTCGATTGGATCGCAGGCTCAAGTCAGTTTATTACTCTGGGAGAGAAGTAGGGAGTGCGTGCAACTCCAAAATTTCGGCCCAAATAAACCTCTAGATGGCGCGTTGTTGACTTTTCTTCCGACATATGTGCTCCTTGCACAAGTCCCTGATACATTGCTTACACAATTTTTACAACCTTGGAAAAATTGGGTACGCTTATTAGGGAAAGTTTGTTATAATTTAACTGGAAACAAATCCTCTTTTTCAGTCTATGGTTAATTACTGTAATAAGGAGCTCCGCTTTCACGCTTGGCTAAAGCTATATATTATTTTACAAGGCGTCCTTGGTGTCGCCGTCGTCAGTGCTTAAGCTCTCTGATATATCTTGATCAACCCGAGAAGTCTAGATATGAATATGTGCTTGGAGAATATCTTTTCCATGAGGCTCTCAGAACGCTGTTCATTTCGTGGAACAGATAATGTCAACCGGCAAATATCCGTGTATGTTTGGAAAGCGAAGTAATTATTTCAAAATAAGGATTACAGGTTGACAGCTAAATATATATACGCCCAAATGTTTCGTCATTATCAAATGCAGATTTTTAAATCATAGACATCGCATATATTAAATCTAGACATAAAAGACTCCAGAAAATATCAGCTGATTAAACAGTTTTCGCGCGAATAGAGTCAGCTTGTGTGTTTAAAGTTTTCAAATTGTCTCTGACATAAGTTTTTCTTGACTCTTTTGCACCAAACCAACTTAAAAACTTATCTGTATTTGATGATGGCGACAAGATGATGCAGAAACGTCATATACAAGGGTTTATGTTAATTTCTTTCAAAATAATTGTATTTGTAAACAAATCTGCGGTGAAAATTATCGTTTTGTGTAGGAGCTAGTAGGGTGATTGGTTCATAAAGTAGCCTGTGAACAGGCACCCGATTGGGTCGCCAATTGTTTGCCTACCCGGCCAGGAACCTGTTCAAATTAGATAGTACAGTAAAACCTATATATATAGCGAAGTCTTCGGTATAACGAACGATATTCCTCGCCCCCAAAATAGTAAAATACATGGAAAAGAACCCCGATGTAACGAAACCTCGTTATAGCGAACATATTTCGCCAGCTCCTTGGCCCTTGATAATATCGAGGTTCCACGGTACTTACATTTGAGATTTACTCACTGATTTCAAGTAAAACTGCCAATTTAAAGGAGCTCAGTCACGGTTTGCGCATATTGAAAAGTTTGAGTCTCAGACTGGAGCTATATATCAGGGGTTATAATCATCGATGTTTATCCAGTCTGATTGGGAGTACAAACAAATTTCAAAAGGACTAACAGTCATTTAAACGCCAAATCGGCCCGGAGAGAAGTTTACCAGAGGTGTAGCGGATGACAAAACCTGGGTGCTGAATGTTTTGTGACTTTTACAGACATTTGACGCTATGCGTATTTTCAACCTTGGCCCAAGGGTCTTCTCTTTACGATTTATAAAATTGAAAAGTGGAAAAGACCTTGGGGACGAGGTTAGGGTGTTTATCAAAGATTATAATGCACACCAGCTGACATAAGATGGTACATCACAGAACAAGTACTGCACAACGTTACCAGCCACATGTATATTCTTCAAATGTATATTCGTCAGATCGTTCTTAGTTTATATTTTGAACTGAGTTTTGGATATTGAGGCTCGACAAGTGATCAGCACATGTTATTGAGTTAATGCCTTAGCGAACAGCAGCCCCCTAAACCACCCCAATGGTGCACTCTGCACTAAAAACCTCAGAAATTTGCCATTTTGATAAGTTGGAAGCCTGCTCTCTTGTGAGTAATTTCTATCCCTTGATTCAACGTTTTTTTTTTTCGGCCGTGAAGGAACGAATATGCTTGTAATAACGCGTCCTAAGGCCAGAAACATCGATAACAGAATCGCCCTAGACTCGAGTGCGATAGGGTAATTCTAAAGGAAAGAAGACTTCGAATAAATGTGGATTTGGTCTCATTTGAAAGAAATAAAGTTCATTATGCCGGTTATTTATCTGTAAAGTATTGTGTACATAACACATTCAAATTTTTGTTAGAACTCATTACAGTCGTAATGACCAAAACAGCTCTAGTGTTCCACCTAAATAAAAGTAAAGATTATTTGTAAATTAATGATTGCTGGTCAATTTATGCTGTGTCACGCAAACCTTAGCAACCTACTTTTTGCAATGAAACTGCTACTCAAAAACCAACTGACAACCCTGCGGGACTCAGTTATTGATGTTATGTATTTGAAGGGGCTCAGTCACGTTAGTTTGGGTTATATTGGCCATACACAAAATTACCTTACAATGGTAGGAAACCTGAAAATAACAGTTTAATAAGATAGAAAAACACCAAAGAGATAATGATAAACCATAAAAGACCAAGGATGGCTAAGGATGGAGAAGATTAACACGGATTACAAACGCGACGAATTTGAAAAATTGAGGCTAAACTTTTCAATATGCGCAAACCGTGACTGATCTTGACTCTACATGTACAACACTGGGAGAGTTGAAAATTTACAAAGTATGTAAATAACATGTAATTAACATGTAAATAATCAAAAGGAGACTGTAAAGAATAATTTACCGGTATGGAAACTGTACGTAAGGGTTGTCCTCCACACGTCTATACTGAGCCAATATCAACTCGAAGTTGATAAAGGTAAACAGCCTTTCGTAAAGAAACTGTGAAGCTGACTTCTCGAGCTTTAACCTTTCTCGTGAGAGCAATGTCAGCGAACAGTTCAAGACACAAGCGAAACTAAAGACATGCGGAATGAAAAACACTTGCCTATTTACCAGCGCGTATGGGCGCAATGCACATTAAATCGTATTGGCGCTATGATGCGTCTGCGATTCCAAAAACAACTCAGTCCGCCCTATTAGAAGAAACTATATGGCAGCCAATGCTGTGAATAAAGACGATGACTGCAGAAATGTGTCGAGAAATAAATTGTTCCTGAAGTGCTGTAACTGTATATAATCTGCTGGACAAGTGAGCAATAGTGGAACTGGGAAACGGGTCTAAACAATCATCACTTGTTCCCGAGATTTTATTTGCATCGAGGAAGACTAAAACACTTTCCAAAATTAAGTGGCAATAAATGCGAAACTGTTTGCTATAACTCTGCGCCTGCGTACCTGTGTAAAGGGTGCCAGTTGGATGGCTGAATCGACGTTTGGTACGTCTCAGTCTTCCTTGTCTTCTCGTGTGTCGTGTTCTGTGGCTGAATCGACGTCTGGTCTTGCTACTATTGGTGTTGCAATAAAGCGTCCGCGTCTTGAGTCTACTCCTGTTGCTGTTTTGCCCAAGAGCCGTACCTTGTCTATTCGTCTATACCTGTCTCGCCCGCGTTTTCCTCTTGTTAGTACTGTTGCTGCTTCGCCTGTCCAGTCAAGTTCCGTTGTTGCTCTGTTGAGTCCTGTTAGTACTGTTGCTGCTTTGCCAGTCCAGTCCAGTTCCGGTCCAGATCATCCCAAAGGAACGCACCCTAGATCTCCTCTTTTGTCAACCTCAAGATCATATTTCAGAACACATGCCGCATCAAATTTCACTTTCCATACAAAATTCACTTCAACCGCTCTCAGAAATCCAAAGCCATCTATAAAGCCGGTTTCTGGGGCTGTAATTAATGAATTATCTGACGTGGGCAAAACAAAACGAAGACTCCTTGACAGGAAAACGGAAAGTTACAAGGCCCCTGCAAAAATTGACCATTCGTCAGCCATTGCTGATCATGTGAAAACCACTGGTCACAACATAAAATGGGATCACTTTGACATTCTAGCGTCCGACAAAACTGACTTTCCATGATTGCAGAATTGAGGAGATTCTGTTCATTCAAGACCTTAAGACTTCACTAAGATAATGACACTGTCAGTGGTGAAAAGTTGTTGCTTTACTAGCTGTTGCTCATGCTGAATACGCGCATGCTTATTTGTAGACTTCAGTACATTTATGTCCAACACGCTGTGTAGCATCTTGTACAACAAAACACCTAGTATCCAGAATGGACAGTAACTCTGGTTTTCCTTCAACACACACAAATCTTTCGCCTTTTACTAAAGATTTCCGTGGAGGAGACCAACTCGAATGAGTCTATTGACCAATTTTTCAAAGCTCTGCCTGTTGGCGGGGCTCATAATTTAACAGATGAAGTATACCACGTTTCTACCGCTTCAGACAGTAATGGTTGACCTCGTAGTATCAGCATGAGGATATTTTAGGCGGTCTAACACAGGAACATTGAGTTTCTCGCGTAGAAGCCATCTTTATGATACGTGGACACGGTAAGTCTTTAAACTCGCGGAAAGGGTTTTCGGCTGATTTTTTTGCTAATTCGGCTTCATTTTTTCCGCGAAATGGACTCGATTCAACGTATTTTAATTAATCATTGTACCTTACAGAAACGTTTTGACATCAAAACTACTCCTCAATATTCGTGCCATTCCTATTTTATACGCCAAATATCTTTGCGTACTCCTCACTACATGTGCATTTGGGTTTACGCAATACAACATTCTTCTAACCATTTCTGGTAAATCATATCTACCTGGCCACTCCCGTTCCCTAACACGCTGCTGCTTTCCTACCCCTCTCCCTACCCCTACCCCCTTATTTACATGGTTAAATTTGGCTGTAAAAACACCAAAGTTGAGCATTCAGATCACTAAAATGAAACTTCATGGCACAATATATTCCGTAGGTTTTTGCAAACTGTCAGGATTTGCAAAGAGATGATATTTTCCCATTTATTTATTCAACATTAGTTCATATTAATACACCTTTTGCTGTTCATTTACAGAAAACAAACATTCATTTGTGTCCAAATTTCTTTCATTATGGTCATTAAACTCTCATTAACACCAATATGACCTTCATTTGCGCGTAAGGAACGTTCAAGAAAAACATTTACATATGCATTAACATTCAAAATCATCAAAAGAAAAACAGTACCTTCATTTGACATTCATTGACTGTAAATGTATTTTCATTTTGGTCGAAAAAAAATTCGTTGTCACGAAACGACAATCATTTACACTTTACGACATTCAGTTTTCAACAAACGACTTTCAATAACACAATTTGCATGAGAACTAACATTCAATTGCATTATTATGCAACCATATCCATGAAGGTAACAATCTTAAATGCGGTGAGACATACATTACCGTGTTTTCACCTAACGTTAAGAGAAAACAATCGCTCATTAGCGTAATTCTTTTGAACAGAGATATCTCGCCCAATTTTCCTCGAAAATTTGATTATAGAATAAGGGACCATATGTACTTTTTTCAAATCATAATTTCACAATCCTCCCCTTGCAGATATAAATTCGGCCACTTACGAAACTTTTTGCGTACAACTCAGAGGGCGCACTACACCTTTTGCTGTTCGTTTACAGAAAATAAACATTCATTTGTGTCCACATTTCTTTCTTTATGGTCAATAAACTCTCATTAACACCAATATGACCTTCATTTGCGCGTAAGGAACGTTCAAGAATAACATTACATATGCATTAACATTCAAAATCATCAAAAGAAAAACAATACCTTCATTTGACATTCTTTGACTGTAGATGTATTTTCATTTTGGTCGAAAAAAAATTCGTTGTCGCGAAACGACAATCATTTGCACTTTAGGACATTCAGTTTTCAACAAACGACTTTCAATAACACAATTTGCATGAGAACTAACATTCAATTGCATTATTAGGCAACCATATCCATGAAGGTAACAATCTTTAATGCGGCGAGACAAACATTACAGCCATAATAACATTTATTTTTGAAAGATAGAATATCAAATTCGCTGAACGATTTATCCTTCAATTGCCTCACTATTGAGGCATCGTGGCAAATACGTTTGCATGAAACGAAACCACTGTCCACATTTAGCTGCCGTAATGGTACCAATACATATTTCGTTGTAGAGCTTGCTGCAACAGCTGCGTGCGATAATTTCACAGAGCAATTCCCTGGCGTCTTGCTTCGTCTCTTTTGACACCTTCAAAGGCCCTGACTATCCTTTCGCGGTGTTCAAATGGGATTCTACAGTATTTCTTCGTGGCATTTCTGGAGAAATCTAACTGTCACTATGACACACGTATACTGTAGTGCGCCCTCTGAGTTGTACGCAAAAAGTTTCATAAGTGGCCGAATTTACATATATCTGGAAGGGGAGGATTGTGACAATATGTTTAAAAAAAAAAGTACATATGGTCCCTTGTTCTATAATCAAAATTTCGAGGAAAATTGGGCGGGATATCTCTGTTCAAAAGAACTGCGCGAATGAGCGATTGTTTTCTCTTAACGTTTGGTGAAAACACGGTAATGTTTGTCTTACCGCACTAAAGATTGTTACCTTCATGGATATGGTTGCCTAATAATGCAGTTGAATGTTAGTTCTCATGCAAATTGTGTTATTGAAAGTCTTTTGTTGAAAACTGAATGTCCTAAAGTGTAAATGATTGTCGTTTCGCGACAACGAATTTTTTTTTCGACCAAGATGAAAATACATTTACAGTCAATGAATGTCAAATGAAGGTATTGTTTATCTTTTGATGATTTTGAATGTTAATACATATGTAAATGTTATTCTTGAACGTTCCTTACGTTCAAATGAAGGTCATATTGGTGTTAATGAGAGTTTATTCACCATAATGAAAGAAATGTGGACACAAATGAATGTTTATTTTCTGTAAATGAACAGCAAAAGGTGTACAGTATCCGTGTGACATACATGTACATGTAGTGACAGTTCGGTTTGTCCAGAAATGCCACGAAGAAATGGAATCGCATTTGAACACCGCGAAAGGATAGTCAGGGCTTTTGAAGATGTCAACGAAGACTATTTACTATTTACTAGTGAGGCAATTGAAGGATAAATCGTTCAGCGAATTTGATATTCTATCTTTCAAAAATAAATGTTATTATGGCTGTAATGTTTGTCTCACCGCATTAAAGATTGTTACCTTCATGGATATGGTTGCATAATAATGCAATTGAATGTTAGTTCTCATGCAAATTGTGTTATTGAAAGTCTTTTGTTGAAAACTGAATGTCGTAAAGTGTAAATGATTGTCGTTTCGTGACAACGATTTTTTTTTCGACCAAAATGAAAATACATTTACAGTCAATGAATGTCAAATGAAGGTATTGTTTTTCTTTTGATGATTTTGAAAGTTAACGCATATGTAAATGTTTTTCTTGAACGTTCCTTACGCGCAAATGAAGGTCATATTGGTGTTAATGAGAGTTTAATGATCATAATGAAAGAAACTTGGACACAAATGAATGTTTATTTTCTGTAAACGAACAGCAAAAGGTGTAACTATATCCCATTTAATGAAAAAGAAAAAAAAGAGAAAAAGTCCCGTGCATACGGCGGCTGCGCCCGCAATACGAGCGGCAGTAAAAACTGAGCTGTCCTACCGAAACGACACGAAAATAGCCTTTTTCTTCACAACTAACAAAAACGAACACGATACTAAAGTTATTTTGGTCTCTTCCAATAGTTAACTTGAGAATTCCGGGTTTAATTTCACGAGGTACAGCATATTTTGTTCAAAATAACACAACTATTATCCTACCTGGCGACACTCGAAGAACTCGGCGAGCGAGCGCGAGTTGCCATGCCGAACGCCGAACAGCCATTTTGGCGCCAACTTAGAAGCTTGGAGACACAAAATGTTTGATATTTTTTACTTTTCACAATGTGATATGGTATTTGGAATTGTAAATCTCTTTTTCTAAATATTTAAAGCCGTCTCTAGTGAGAAAAGTTACCTGATTTCGATGCCATTCCTGTTAACTTACATTGACCTCAGGACAGTGAAGTTTTTCCCAGCTGTTGAATTCTGATTGATCAATTCAAATTGCAGGCGAGCTAGCCGTATGCAAGGTCTGGCCATAAGAACACAATTATTAAGTACGAGAAACCCCCTAGCCTTTGGCTATAAACACTGACCAGGAGTCAAATCAAAAACGAAAAGAAAAAAAGTGTTTACATTCCAACGCCGGGAATCGAACCCGGGCCGCGGCGGTGAGAGCGCCGAATCCTAACCACTAGACCACGTGGGATGTTCACTAGGTTACAGGATCAGTTATAGAAATAACATTGCAAGGAGATTCCAGTATTTTGTAACATCAAATTTGCCAATTATTCTTATGTATTGCATGATTGTTGATTTTGCCAAGAATCTTGACGTTTTCTTAAAGTACAAGTATATTTCTATACTTGCCTATATGTTAATTTTGTTTTGTTTTGTTTGTTTGTTTGTTTGTTTGTTTGTTTGTTTGTTTGTTTGGGATTTTTGTCATTACTTCAGCTTAGAAAAGCTAGAGAAGACTTACATAAGGAAAAACACAAAATTCCAAGACCGGGTTTCAAACTCGGGTTGTCGTAGCAGATAAATGTCTATAGGTCAATACCCTTAGCCATACCGAGTTGGTGAGAGCGTTAATCTGTAAACACAGAACTCTTAGAAAGGCTATACGTTGCGTTGCTCATGTGTTCAATTATTACGCAAAGAGACAAGCAAAGAAGAAGAAAAAAGAATTAAGCTAATTATTAATCAAATCCAATATCATAAGAACTTTTGATGTGATTTGAATACTTTGTTGGTGCTGTGAGCCAGTTGTTGGCGATCCACTTTTCTCCTTTATATTAATGACGTCACATCCAACGTGAATGGAATATCGGTCTAAATCTCCAAGACGACCGCTGTCTTTCCACTTTGTAATCAACTTCGTAACATGTCTGGATTTGTAATTGAGCGGCGTTATTTCACACATTAATCGACCATTTCTTTCTTCTTTTTAATTATGTTTTGAAAAATGTAGCCAGTAGGTATAAAGCTCTTTAATATTTCTAATATTCTAAGACATGTTTTCATTTTCGATCTACTTTTTAGGTTTGAACGCGTACAGTTTAATGGGACTTACAAATGGTAAGTGCACATGGTTCGATTGTATTAATTTTATAATGTATACTCAAACATCCCAATTGGGCTAAAATAGGGGATATATCGATCTGATTAGCTAAGGCAAACTTTCTCTAGTCTCTCTTTTCCTTTCTTTTTATGTGTGCTTTTGTGTTATTTTCCTGACCTGAGATTTATTTTCATTTAACGTTGATGTCAACTGACTACCTGGCTACCTGTGGTTGAATAGTCATCAGAAAAACAAAGCTTTTATTGTCATTTCAGGAAGATTAACTATGCAGTCATTTAACAAGTTGAATATTAAGAAGATTCGCCGGTACATGGATTTCTTGAAAACAATAGTCCACGACACAGATTCGGTTTTAGTCAACAAGCCTGGCTACCACAAGACAAAACCGGTGACCTTGTTTTGAGACGTCTCCACGAAAGGTTATTTCTCCCAAATGCTGTAAAGTAACTAGAACGCGATGTCCCGTCGGTAAGCGTGGTTGCCATAATTTGCAAAACAGGTGTTAACGCGCGCAACAACGTGTTTCCAGCTTGAAACTGACTACGAGACAAGTTGCAGATCAGAAAATCCCGGATGTTATATTGCGACTTAAAACCAAACTGTTTTGTTTTACAGGATCATAAAGTTAACCAAGCCGCCGAGAAAAATAGTTCAGGGTGGAGAACCAATGCAGGTGAAACTGATATAATTTAGTACTGCGCATACACTTGTTATCCACCTACATGTAAATGTGATGTGTTGACTTGGTGCAAAAGGAACACACTGTTTTAATGCATAAATCCGCTAAAGAACAACTTAAAGAGGCCGTAATTTTCAGAGTAAGGGGAAATGAAGTCGAAATTAGACTTTGATGTAAAAGATAAGTAATCACTTCCCACGCCGGGAATCGAACCCGGGCCGCGGCGGTGAGAGCGCCGAATCCTAACCACTAGACCACGTGGGATTGCTTGTGTACGACCAGATTAATTTAACATAGGGGTTGTTCAGAACAGATTGTGCGATCCACGGAATAGGACGTGTTCACAGTAAAACATCAAAGAAAGGTTAGGAGAAAAAAGAAACAGTTGCGGGAAACAATTTTTCATTTTCATCAAGTTCGTTGGTTTTTTTTTTAAGGGCTGTTACGGAAGCATGTCTCTCTTTAATTTTTAGCTGTAATTTGATTTAAATGTTTGCGATCTGTAGGGTTTTTTTTCCTGAATTTTCGGTGGCACCTGTCTAACTTCATCAGAGTGTAAAGTGGATGTTCGTTATAACGTAGCTTACATCCATTTTTCACCCTGATGAAGGTGGAAAGATGCCACCGAAAATTCAGTGAACAAAAACCTACAGTTCGGATATATTTAGAGCCAAATAATCAGTGTCCACCGATCGCAACAATCGAAGTATCTTTAGTTGTACGCAAGTTTAGGTATTTAAACCCTTAAAATTGATTTAAAAGCAGAAATGCAGTGTGTCCATCAAGTATTAACACCAGCCGGAGGACTCTATAAAGAAAGGAAAAAAAAGGACTTTCCCACGCCGGGAATCGAACCCGGGCAGCGGCGGTGAAAGCGCCGAATCCTAACCACTAGACCACGTGGGAATCCTGTCTTGAGTTGGGAGGTATAACAACCGACGATGTTTTCTAGGTTGTTAGGTACGAAAAGTTCGGTCATTTCCATGCTCACATGGACTCTACCATCAAAGACTCTAATGTTCCTTGCTGTCATCAGAATAATCTCAGAGCATGCGACTGTAGAGTCTGCAGGTTGGTTATTTATTAAAGCCATGTGCAGTGCCCATATTACAGAGGGCATAAAATACCGTATTTAACACCAAAGACAAGGGTCATGCTTCAATAGTCATTTCTTTATGACAACTGAACCATTTTCAAACCGGGCTCAGTTCAGTAGCATTTCGTGTTAATTTACTTTCAGACATATTAGCAAAATTCGTCGGCTTTTACTAAAATATTGAAAAAGCTATAAACAGTTTTAAAGTAAAAACTACATCTTGAAGAGAAAAGAGCCTCGGAGTTCTTGTGAAATAAATGACTAAGGTTGTTAACAGTTCATTTCAATTTTATTGGTCCGTAAACTACGTTCGCCAACGCCCATAAAAGGGCAGTATGACCCATCACCTTTTATCTGTTCATGTTTATGATTTAATTTTCGCCATACATTTATTTTGATGCATTTGATAATGTTAGTTTTAATGTTTCATCCGTTTTCTTTTATTTTCTTTTTTTCAGATTTATTACGATCCTGTATTTCCTTAACGATGTAGAAGAAGGAGGGCAGACAGCCTTTTTGATGGCAGATAACACTACAATCACTCCAGAAGTAAGTAATTAATAACCCCAGTGAATTGTAACAAAGTGAACTGAGCTTGCAAGTTTGCACACCAGTTAGAGAACATAACGAAGTCTTTTTATTTCTTTGTAATATTTTTAGGAAATTGAAAGAACGGATGAGATCAGTCTGAGTACGAATTGCCGTTCGGCCGATCTTATTCTGCCACCAAAGAAAGGCACCGCCATCATGTGGTATAACAACTTTATTGACCCCGAGAGCGGTCTGCTTGGGTCCCTGGACCGTCGTACATTGCACGGTGGGTGTGACGTCATCAGAGGAGAGAAATGGATCGCTAACAACTGGCTGACGAGGCCTACCAAGCACTCAAGATACATTAAAAGCATGTTTGACACGGGATTCGATTGAAAATCTCAGTCCATTTAATTTACTAGTTAGTCTTTCCGTGATAACAAAACAATTGATGCTGCGTGTAAAGATAATGAGAATGGTTGCTAGCTTGGGAGTTCAGACTGATTTTTTGGCTGTTCTCGCACAGCCGAGACAATGTAACAGCCGAATGGCTAAGGCTTTAGCATATTCGGGACATTATCTGAAGGCTCACATTGACCAAAGCTATGGCTACGAACAATCAAGCGAAGGTTACAATACTGACTTTAATATTCATCCGTTTTATAAACATTATCATGCTTTTTTTTTTTTTTAAATAAATTCTGATAAAAGACACATGAAGGTCTCAATTTTAAATTAACTTTCATTATGGCGTAACATGAGGTTAAAAAAGAAGGTAAATGAATTTTAAATAGAAGGCCCGGGTGAGTCCTCTGGGCCGGGATCCTTCGTCTTTGATGATCTAAAAGTCTCTCAATGCAATCAAGAGCAAAGGTACAGGAAATGAAAAGTCACATTTGTTCCTACTATGGATGTAAAAATAAAAATGGATGTAATGACCTTTGCATTGTGTAAGCCAAAATAAGAGATGAATTTGGAAGACGCTGAGGCTACGGTCGACAATAAATAAATAATGGGAAGAACAGAACACAATCAGGAGCCTTCACTCTCTTTGGGTTGACCACATCAGTCACTCTGATCGAGGTGTCTCTCGAACTCTGACCAAAGGTATAAAATGTATTCTGCCGGCATTATTTTCTAGTCCAAGTAGAGTATGTGTTCCACAACAAGCGTTGAGTTGTGCTTTAGCTTTGTTCTGTATTAGTATTACTTTTTAGACGGTTGTTAGTGCTATGATCACTGTATGGAAACTGTACGTAAGGGTTGTCCTCCACACGTCTATACTGAGCCAATATCTACTCGAAGTTGATAAAGGTAAACAGCTTTTCGTAAAGAAATTCTGAAGCTGACTTCTCGAGCTTTAACCTTTCTCGTGAGAGCAATGTCAGCGAACAGTTCAAGACACAAGCGAAACTAAAGACATGCGAAATGAAAAACACTTGCCAATTTACCAGCGCGTATGGGCGCAATGCACATTAAATCGTATTGGCGCTATGATGCGTCTGCGATTCCAAAAACAACTCAGTCCGCCCTATTAGAAGAAACTATATGGCAGCCAATGTTGTGAATAAAGACGATGACTGCAGAAATGTGTCGTAAAATAAATTGTTCCTGAAGTGCTGTAACTGTACATAATCTGCTGGACAAGTGAGCAATAGTCGAACTGGGAAACGGGTGTAAGCAATCATCACTTGTTCCCGAGATTTTATTTGCATCGAGGAAGACCAAAACACTTTCCAAAATAAAGTGACAATGAATGCGAAACTGTTTGCTATAACTCTGCGCCTGCGTACCTATGTAAAGGGTGCCACTTGTATGATGTTCGGATGGCTGAATCGACGTTTGGTACGTCTCAGTCTTCTTTGTCTTCTCCTGTGTCGTGTTCTGTGGCTGAATCGACGTCTAGTCTTGCTACTATTGGTGTTTCCAATAAAGCGTCCGCTACTCCTGCCCAAGAGCCGTACCTTGTCTATTCGTCTATACCTGTCTCGACCGTGTTTTCCTCTTGTCAGTACTGTGGCTGCTTCGCCTGTCCAGTCAAGTTCCGTTGTTGTTCTGGTGAGTCCTGTTAGTACTGTTGCTGCTTCGCCTAATAATGCTTCGCCTGTCCAGTCCAGTTCCGTTGTTACTCCGTTAAGTCCTGTTAGTACTGTTGCTGCTTCGCCAGGTCAGTCCAGTTCCCTTACTGCTCCGCTGAGTCCTGTTAGTATAGTCGCTGCTTCGCCTGTCCAGTCCAGTTCCGTTGCTCCGTTGAGTTCTGTTAGTACTGTTGCTGCTTCGCCTGTCCAGTCCAGTTCCGTTACTGCTCCGTTGAGTCCTGCTGGTACTGTTGCTGCTTCGCCTGTTCAGTCCAGTTCCGTCGCTGCTCGGTCTCGTCCTGTAAAGTTCTGTTCCTGCCTCGCCCGTTGCTCTTGTCTTGTCCCCAGCGTTTTCCGTCCTGTGTGTTGACCTCGTATCTCTTCGTTTGTTCCCGTGGTTTCCATCGTTTGGATTGCTGTTCCCGTTTAGTTGTTCACTCCTTTTGGCCTCGTTTTTTCGTGTATACCTTTGTTACGTTGAGTTTGGACTGCTTTGTTTGTTTTTGGTCTAGGTTTGTTTTGGTTACATTTTGGTGGCGAACGTATTTTTATATAGGATAAGACTGTTGACAGGTGCCCCTCCCGGGTTCACCGTTCGCCGTTGTACTGAAACAGTGTTCGTTTGTCCTGTTGTCTGACGTTTTTACCTGTTTGTTCCTCGTTTGTTTGTTTCTATGTTATTTGTTTGTAGGGGCGGGGTTCGATCCCTCGGTGCCGTTGTGTGACGGATTAGTCTGTATGTCTGGCGGACATTGCACTCTCCATTGCACTTTGGGGGCCCGGCCATTCGCCTTAAACATAAAAAAACTCTGGTTTTCCTTCAACACGCATAAATCTTTCGCCTTTTACTAAAGATTTACGTGGAGGAGAACAACTTGAATGAGTCTTTAGACAAATTTTTCGTAGCCCTGCCTCTTGGCAGGGCTCATATTCTTAACAGATGAAGTGTATATGCAGTTATTGACCAAACTTGTTCGGTCAAGATGGCTGGATATTGGCCAAGTTCCTTAGCGTGTTTTTGGACTGAGACGGACGGTGAAAGAGGCCAATATCCAGCCATCTTGACCGAATAAGCTTGTTCAGTGAACGATTTATTATAAGACTTTTGAGGAAATTGTCCTTGCGGGACAGCAGGTAGCCCCGAGCGGGCATGATAGCGCCATCTTGCCCGGTTGGGTAGTCAATTATAGCGCTGGGTTTGGTTCATCTTGCCCGCTCACGGAGCTAGCCATATAATAAACGACGTTTCTCAGACCGCTTCCGTTAGTGACGGTTGACCTATCAGCACTATCAGCAGGAGCATATTTTAAAAAAAGTCTTATATACAGAACTACGTGTGTATTTGGGTTTACGTACGTTAAAGGCAACATTCCTGTAACCATTGTTCAATCTTGTAACTCCTGTCTATCTAGCCACCATCCTCACCTACCCCCCTGCTGCCTCCCTACCCCTCTCCCTACCCCTCTCCCTACCCCTCCCACTACCCCCACCCGTTATTCATATGGCTAAGTTTGGCTCTCAAAAGACATCAATAAAACTTTCAGATCACAAAATTAAATGCTTCAAGTATGCTATTTTCCGTACGTTTTGCCCAAATGTTCTCAAATTTTCAGGATATGCAAAAAAAGAGATGATCTTTTCCCATTTAGTTAGTCAACAATCAGCTAATGTTAGCGAATATCATTATTAATTTTCCCGTTTTGTTTTGAAATTCAGGCTATGAAGTGCACAAGTTTAGTAAGAGGACACCAATAGCCTTTGGCTATAAACATCGACAACCGAAGATAAATAAAGGTCGTTTATTTACTGATCGAAAACAAGTTTTCTTAAAGCAAAGATATGGGAAGTTGCTTGCTCCTTAATTACGAATTTGCTCCTCACCATCTCTGTTGCAAGCCGCTATTAATGATCTGAGAAAGCTCCCGGTGCAAAATGGTTACTCTCGATGCAAGGTGGTAACACGTTGAAAATTAACGATTTGTTGAGGACCATTGAACAAGAATAAAAGTAAGCCAAATAACCCTGTTCAAGTTACAGTTTCCCAAAAAGATGTCTTAAACCTGTTACCCTACTTATGTCCTCACAGTAACCAAATCAAGGGTGCGTTCCTTTGGGGTGATCCGGATCCCGATCAGTGATCCAAGATCACAGGGATCATGGTGCATCCATGGAACCGACGAATCCAGTCTAGTCACGGATTCATCGGTTCCTTTGATGCACCATGATCTGAGTGATCTTGGATCACTGATTCTGATCCAGAACATCCCAAAGGAACGCACCCCAAATCTCCTCTTTTGTCAACCTCAAGATCATATTCCAGAACACATGCCGCATCAAATCTCACTTTCCATACAAAATTTACTTGAACCGCTCTCAGAAATCGAAAGTCGATCATCTATAAAGCTGGTTGCTGGGACTGCAATTAATGAATTTTATGCAGGCAAAATTAAACGAAGACTCCTTGACAGAAAAACGGAGAATTCCAAGGCCCCTGCTAAAATTGCCATTCATCAGCCTTTGCTGATCATGTGAGAACCACTTGTCACAACATAAAAGGGGATCACTTTGACATTCTAGCGCCCGACAAAACTGACTTTCGATGATTGCAGAATTAAGGAGAGTCTGTTCATTCAAGAGCTTAAGACTGTACTAAGATAATGTCAATTTCAGTAGTGAAAAGTTGTTGCTTTACTAGCTGTTACTCTTCTTGCGACTCATGTTGAATAGGCGCATGCGTATTTGTATACTTCAGTACATTTATATCCCACACGCTGTGTAGCATGTTGTACAACAAAACACCTAGTATTCAGAACCCACAGTAACTCTGGTTTTCCTTCAACACGTACAAATCTTTCGCCTTTTACTAAAGATTTCCGTGGAGGAGAACAACTCGAATGAGTCTATTGACCAATTTTTCAAAGCTCTGCCTGTTGGCGGGGCTCGTAATTTAAAAGAGTAACGTTACCACGTTTCTACCGCTTCAGTCAGTAATGGTTGACCTCGTAGTATCAGCATGAGCATATTTTAGGGAGTCTAACACAGGAATATTGAGTTTCTCGCGTAGAAGCCATCTTTATGATACGTGGACACGTTAAGTCTTTAAACTCGCGGAAAGGGTTTTCGGCTGATTTTTTTTTCTAATTCGGCTTCAGTTTTTCCGCAAAATGGACTCGATTCAACGTATTTTAATTAATCATTGTATCTTACAGAAACGTTTTGAACTCGTACAAAAGGAGGCGTCAAACTGCTCCTCAATATTCGTGCCATTCCTATTTTATGCGCCAAATATCTTTGCATACTCCTCACTACGTGTGTATTTGGGTTTACGCAATACAACATTCTTCTAACCATTTCTGGTAACTCATATCTACCTGGCCACTCCCGTCCCCTAACACGCTGCTGCTTTCCTACCCCTCTCCCCACCCCTACCCCCTTATTCACATGGTTAAATTTGGCTCTCAAGGACATCATTAAAAGTTCAAGTCACTAAAATGACACTTGAAGCACAATATATTCCGTAGGTTTTCGCAAATTCTCAGGATTTGCAAAGAGTTGCCATGCCGGAGGCCGGAGACCCATTTTTGGCGCCAAGTTAGAAGCTTGGAGACACAAAATGTTTGATATTTTTCACTTTTCACAATCTGATATGGTATTTGGAATTTTAAATCTCTTTTTCTGAATATTTAAAGCCGTCTCCAGTGAGAAAAGTTGCCTGATTTCGATGCCATTCCTGTTAACCGACTTACATTGACGTCAGGACAGTGAAGTTTTTCCCACCTGTTGAATTCTGATTGGTCAATTCAAATTTCAGGCGAGCCAGTTGTATGCAGCCTCTGGCTATAAGAACACAATTATTAAGTACGAGAAACCCCCTAGCCTTGGCTATAAAAATTGACCAAAGGTAGATAAAGGTTGTTTATTTATCTTTAAAAGTCTATTTCCGGAGTCAAATCGAAAACGAAAAGAAAAAAAATGTTTACATCCCCACGCCGGGAATCGAACCCGGGCCGCGGCCACGATTACAGTATCAGTTACAGAAATAACATTGCAAGGAGATTTCAGTATTTTTTAGCATCAAATTTGCCAATTATTCTTATGAATTGCATGATTGTTGATTTTGCCAAGAATTTGTTTCTTTTAGAAAAAAAAAGTCTTCGCGTTTTCTTAAAGTACAAGCGTATATCTATACTTGCCTATATGTTTATTTTGTTTTGTTTTGTTTGTTTGTTTGTTTGTTTGTTTGTTTGTTTGTTTGTTTGGCATTTTTTTCATTACTTCAGCTTAAAAAAGCTAGAAAAGACTTACAGAAGGAAAAACACAAAATTCCAAGGCCGGGTTTCAAACCCGGGTTGTCGTAGCAGATAAATGTTTATTCTCTATTTTCCAATTGCCCATAATTCACTCTCTTTGCCCCCAAATTTTGCATAGACTATTGCTATGAAATTCTCTTGGGAAGTCTCCATATTCCCAAGAGTATTTCACAACAATAGTTTATGCAACATTTTGGGGGCAAACAGAGTGAATTATGGGCAACGGAAAATAGAGAATAGGTCAATACCCTTAGCCATACCGAGTTGGTTCTCAGACATGACCCTCACGTAATGAGAGCGTTAATCTGTAACCACAGAACTCTCAGAAAGGCTATACGTTGTGTTGCTCATGTCTTCAATTATTACGCAAAGCGACAAACAAAGAAGAAAAAAGAATTAATAACACTAGCTAATTATTAATCAAATCCGACATCATAAGAGCTTGTGATGTGACTTGAATACTTTGTTGGTGCTGTGAGCCAGTTGTTGGCGATCCACTTTTCTCCTTTAATGACGTCACATCCACCGTGAATGGAATATCGATCTAAATCTCTAAGAAAACCGCTGTCTTTCCACTTTGTAATCAACTTCGTAACATTTTTAGATTTGTAATTAAGCGTTATTTTACACATTAATCGATCATTTCTTTCTTCCTTTTAATTTTGTTTTGAAAAAATGTAGCCAGTAAGTATAAAGCGCTTTAATATTTCTAATATTCTAAGAGATACTTTCATTTTCGATCTACTTTTTAGGTTTGAACTCTTACAGTTTAACGGAACTTACAAATGGTAAGTACACATGGTTCGATTGTATTAATTTTGTAATGTATTCTCAAACGTCCCAATTGGGCCACAGAAAATAGGGGATATATCGATCTGATTAGCTAAGGCAAACTTTCTCGATCTAGTCTCTCTTTTCCTTTCTTTTTATGTGTGCTTTTGTGCTACTTTCCTGATCTGGGATTTATTTTCATTGAACGTTGAAGTCAACTGACTACCTGGCTGCCTGTGGTTGAATAGTTATCAGAAAAACAAAACTTTAATTTTCATTTCAGGAAGATTAACAATGCAGTTATTCAACAAGCTGAATATTAAGAAGATTCGCTGGTACATGGATTTCTTGAAAAACAATAGTCCACGACATAGATTCCGCTTTAGTCAACAGGCCTGGCTACCACAAGACAAAACCGCTGACCCTGTTTTGAGAATTCTCCACAAAAGGTTAGTACTCCCAAACTGTAAAGTAACTAATATAGAGCGATGTCCCGTAGGTATGCGCGGTTGCCATAATCTGTAACAAGGGTGTTAATCGCGCAACAACATTTTACCAGCTTGCAACTGACTGCGGGACAAGTTGCAGATCAGAAAATGCCGCCTGTTATGTTTCGACTTAAAACCAAACTGTTTTGTTTAACAGGATCATAAAGTTAACCAAGCTTCCGAGAAAAATAGTTCAGGGTGGAGAACCAATGCAGGTGAAACTGAATTAATTTAGTCAGTAATGCGCATGCACTTGCTATCCACGTACATGTAAATACCATGGGTTCACTTGGTGCAAAAGGAACGCACTGTTTTAATGCAAAACTCGATCCGCGAAAGAACAACTTATCGAAGCCATAATTTTCAGAGTAAAGGAGATGAAGTCGAAGTTACATTTTAATGTAAAAGTTAATTTATAGCTTCCCACGCCGGGAATCGAACCCGGGCCGCGGCGGTGAGAGCGCCGAATCCTAACCACTAGACCACGTGGGATTGCTTTTATACAATTACCATAATTTAAGATCCGGCTTGTTCAGAACAGATTGTTTGATCCACGGGATAGGACGTGTTCACGGTAAAACATTAAAGGAAGGTTAGAAGAAAAAAGAAACAGTTGCGGGAAACAGTTTTTCATTTTCATCAAGTTAGCTGATGTTTGGTTTCATTTGTTCGTTGGTTTTTTTTTTTTAAGGGTTGTTACGGAAGCATGTCTCTCTTTAGTTTTTAGCTGTAATTTGATTTAAATGTTTGCGATCTGTAGGGTTTTTTTCACTGAATTTTCGGTGGCACCTGTCCAACTTCATCAGAGTGTAAAGTGGATGTTCGTTATAACGTAGCTGGCATCCATTTTTCACCCTGATGAAGGTGGAAAGATGCCACCGAAAATTCAGTGAACAAAAACCTACAGATCGGATATATTTAAGTCAAATAATCAGTGTCCACCGATCGCAACAATCGAAGTATCTTTAGTTGTACGTAAGTTTAGGTATTTAAACCGTTAAAATTGATTTAAAAGCAGAAATACAGTATGTCCATCTAGTATGAACACCAGCCGGAGGACTCTACAGGAAAAGAAAAAAGATAATTTCCCACGCCGGGAATCGAACCCGGGCAGCGGCGGTGAAAGCGCCGAATCCTAACCACTAGACCACGTGGGAATTCTATCTTATCCAGGTTTCCGCCTTAGAGTCAATCAACAGTTACCAAAATTTCAAATGTATGATTGACAGGTCCAGTTACTGAAAAAAACAAATTGACACATTTTTTAGGCACAGAACGGCTTTGATGCACTGATAAGACGCAAACATTATAAAAAATATTGCACCTTAAAAGACTATTGACACGTATAATAAGCACTCAGCTTAATTACTGGCCCCAAGGAAAACAGTGAGTTGCCCCTAGACCTCAATGTTCCCCTTGGCGAACATTAAGGTCAAGGGAAACAAAACCCACTGTTTGCCGTGGGGCCAGCCAATAAGTGTTTTGTGATACCTCCGTACTCAAATATAGGAACAACTGCGAAACAATTCTTTGCTTGAAGCCGTGAGGCACAACAAATTTGCTACGGTTTCAAGGTGCGCGACCTGATCACGTGCAAGTGGAAAATTCAAGTCATTGTTTTCCCAGGGAGTTAGTGAGGTTTGCTCCCTTAGGGATTCAGTGAGTTTTGACCCACGACACGTGACACGTTCTCCTCCAATCGGAAATCGTATTTGAGTTGGGAGGTATAACAAAGAACAATGTTTTCTAGGTTGTTAGGTATGAAAAGTTCGGTCATTTCCATGCACACACACGGATTCTACCATCAAAGACACTAATGTTCCTTGCTGCCATCAGAATTATCTCAGAGCATCCGACTGCAGAGTCTGCAGGTTGGTTATTTATTTAAGCCATGTACAGTCTCCATATTACAAAAGGCATAAAATACTGTAGTTAACACCAAAGACAAGGAACATGCTTCATTAGTCATTTCCGTTATGACTACTGAACCATTTTCAAACCGGGCTCAGTTTAGTAGCATTTCGTGAAAACCAGCAATTTACTTTCAGTCACAGTAGCAAAATTCGTCGGCTTTTACTAAAATATCGAAAAAGCTATAAACAGTTTTAAAGTCAAAAACTACGTCTTCAAGAGAAAAGAGACTAGGAGTTCTTGTGAAATAAATGAAAGAGGTTATTAACAGTTCATTTCAATTTTATTGGTCCGTAAACTACGTTCGCCAACGCCCATAAAAGGGCAGTATGACCCATCACCTTGTATCTGTTCATGTTTATGCTTTAATTATCGCCATACATTTATTTTGATGCGTTTGATAATGTTAGTTTTAATGTTTTCATCTGTTTTCTTTTACTTTCTTTTTTTCAGATTTATTACGATCCTGTATTTCCTTAACGATGTAGAAGAAGGAGGGCAGACAGCCTTTTTGATGGCAGATAACACTACAATCACTCCAGAAGTAAGTAATTAATAACCCCAGTGAATTGTAACGAAGTGAACTGAGCTTGCAAGTTTGCACACCAGTTAGTTACTGATCAATGCAAGACGAGATGACTGACCAATAACCAAAACTGTTACCAGAACAGTGCACATCCCACGTGGTCTAGTGGTTAGGATTCGGCGCTCTCACCGCCGCGACCCGGGTTCGATTCCCGGCGTGGGAATTTCCTTTTTTCTGCCTTTTGTTTAGATTCAAAGCGCTTGTGGGTATTATTTACACAAAGTAGCTTACAGCAGTTGTTAGTTGTTAAGGTGCTTCCTGAAAGATTTTGGTTGACGGCTTGGCCTAGAGACGCGTATATCCAACGAGTAAATAACAAGACAAAAAGTCAAAACCGCAGCAAACTCTGAAAACTAATAAACAAAAACAATATACACGCTCATTACATATCCATTTTATATCCTGCACTCCTTAACTGAAGAAAACAACAAGCCTTTTTTGAATGGGGATTTAACATTTATTCAACTGAGAAGAGAGCTTAACTAGCTAGTGTCAATTCAGGACAGAGTTGGCCAAGTAATAGTATTCAAACGTAATAGTGAAATAAGTAGTTAAAATTTGGTCCGATTATCAAATGTAATAAGAATCGACTTAAATGATAATCTTAAGACATCGTGTTGGTCCACTGAATTTGTGAGTCCAATTCTGATCCCCTCGGAGGTGTTCTAACCTGGCCAGTTTGATGTTCACTCAGAGAGCATAACAAAATCTTGTTATTCCTTTATTGTATTTTTAGGAAATTGAATGAACGGATGAGATCAATCTGAACATGAATTGCCGTTCCGCTAATCTTTTTCTGCCTCCAAAGAAAGGCACCGCCATCATGTGGTATAACAACTTTATTGATCCCGGCCGAGAGCGGTCTTCTAGGGTCCGTGGACCGTCGAACATTGCACGGCGGGTGTGACGTCATTAGAGGAGAGAAATGGATCGCTAACAACTGGCTGACGGCGCCTGCCAAGCACTCAAGATACATAAAGAGCATGTTTGACACGGGAATCGATTGAAATCTCAATCCATTTGATTTGCCGGTTAGTGTTCTCGTGATAACAAAACAATTGATGCTGCGTGTAAAGATACTGTGGATGGTTGCTAGCCTGGGAGTCCAGACTGATTTTGGGATGTTATCTCGCGCCGCCGAGACAATGCAACAGCCGAATGACCAACGCTTTAACACATTCAGGACATTATCTGAAGGATCACACTGACCAAAGCTATAGAGACGGACAATCAAGCGAAGGCTGCAGTACTGACTCAAATATTCATCCGTTTTGTGAACCTTGTCATGTTTTTTGTAATAAAGTCTCATTAAAGACACATGAAGGACTCAATTTTAAATTTTCTGCTCGAATTAACTTTCATTATGGCGTAACATGAGGTTAAAAAAGCCGAGAAGATAAAGGAATTTTATATAGAAGACCCGGGTGACTCCTCTGGGCCGGGATCCTTCGTCTCTGTTCTATAAGTCTATCAATGTAATTAAGAGCAAGGGTACAGGAAGTGGAAAGTCACATTTTTAGGTGCATTTGTTCCTACTATGGATGTAAAAAGAAAAAAATGGACGTGTGCGTGTGCGACTCCAATAACAAGTCAGTCTGCCCTATTAGAAGAAACTATATGGCAGCCAATGTTGTGAACAAAAACGATAACCTCAGAAATGTGTCGTAAAATAAATTGTTCCTGAAGTGCTGTAACTGTATATAATTTACTGGACAAGTAAGCGATAGTCGAACGGGTCTCAAGGATCATCACCTGTTTCCGAGATTTTATTTACATCGAGGAAAACCAAAACACTTCCCAAAATGAAATGAAAATAAATGCGGAAGTGCATAATAATTAATAATTAGCAGTTTCTGCAAAACGTGCAAGCGTAACTGTGGGCTTCAGAAGAATAATTGTCCCACACGCTTTGTGGCACTTGTACAACTAATTCGACCCAGTATTAGCCCTTATGCTAACTGTAACTAGTTGACATTGTTCTTTTCTTTTAGTTATTGTATTTTCTGTTTTGAATTTTTCATTCATTGCTTTTAGTGGCGAGGCGAGGTTCGACTCCCCGGCGAAGTTGGCGGGCCGGCCTCGTTTAGAGGGTGCCCCCACACTTGGGCGGTTTTAGGTCTTTTCATTTATTGTTTTTAGGGATGAGACATTGCACTACACCTTCAGGCCGCCCACTTACAAAAAAAAAAGTCTCTCGCCTTTTACTAAAGATTTCCGTGGGGGAGAACAACTCGAATGAGTCTATAGACTAACTTTTCGTCGCCCTGCCTGTTGACTTGGCTCATAACTTAACAGATGACGTGTATATGGCGGGTATTGACCAAGCTTGTTCGGTCAAGATGGCTGGATATTGGCCAAGTTCCTTATTTAGCGTGTTTTTGGACTGAGACGGACGGAGAACGAGGCCACTATCCAACCATCTTGGCCGAATAAGCTTGTTCAGTAAAGGATTTATAAGGCTGTCGAGGAAAGTGTCCTTGCGGGACAGCGGGTAGTCCCGAGCGGGCAAGATGGCGCTATCATGCCCGCTCGGGTAGCCAATTATAGCGCTGGGTTTGTTTCATCTTGCCCGCTCACGGAGCTAGCCATATAATAAACGACGTTTCTCAGACCGCTTCCGTTAGTGAGGATTGACCTATCAAGACTATCAACATGAGTATATTTTCAGGCAGTCATACACAGAAATATTGAGTTTCCATGTAGAAACCATTTTTCTGATACATGGAAATTTTTCAGACTCACGGAAAGCGTTTTCAATTGAATTTTTTTTTTTTTTTTTTTACCAACTTGGCTTC
>NC_138157.1:8347400-8519900 GCF_964199315.1 Orbicella franksi
TGAACTTGACATGATTACCCTTAGAAATCATGCACCGTGGTCATACATGGCATGATTACCCGTGACCTTGCGTCACAAAAGAGAATGAGTTCAATGTATTTATAATCTTGATGAACTGCGTGATTGCTGATTTTGCCAAGAGTTTGTTTCTTGTAGGAAAATTAAAAATCTTGACGGTTTCTTAAAGTACAAGCTTATTTCTATACTTGCCCATATGTTTATTTTGTTTTGTTTCGTTTGTTTGCATGGAATTATTTAATTTTTCATTACGTCAGCTTAAAAAGGCTGGAGAAGACTTACAGAAGGAAAAATACAAAATTCCAAAGTCGGGTTTCAAACCCGGGTTGTCGTAGCAGATAAATGTTAATAGGCCTGGCTTAGCCATACCGAATTGGTTCTTAGACATGCCCCTCACATAGTGAGAGCGTTAATCTATAACCGCAGAACTCTGAAACTATACGTTGTGTTGCTCATGTGTTCAATTATTACACAAAAAGACAAACAAAAAAGAAAGAAAGAATTAATAACACTAGCTAATTATTAATCAAATCCGACATCATAAGAACTTTTGATATGTCTTGAATCCTTCGTTGGTGCTGTGAGCCAGTTGTTGGCGATCCACTTTTCTCCTTTAATGACGTCACATCCGCCGTGAATGGAATATCGGTCTAAAGCTCCAAGAAGACCACTCTCCGGGTCAATAAAATTGTTGTACCACATGATGGCCGTGCCTTTCTTTGGAGGGACAACCAGGTTGGCTGTGTGACAGCTGACGCTCAGATTTAGCTCGTCTGCTAATGGATTTTCTAATTCCTGTGAGTCGCGAGAATAAAAATCAGTGCAATCTTGGTGACAAAACTGAGGCAAGCTAGGCAAAAATGAATTCTTTTCTACTTTAATGTACGTCTGGCGTTCTACTTATATTCTTGAATACTTAGTAACGGTAGCTTTCGCACTTAGTAAAAAGGAATAAAAAAAGTGAAGACAAGCACACATTTTTAAATTTATGTTTTACTGATAAGACTTTTGAAGTACGTACTCTAAGTCGCCATCACTGTAGGCCGAGTACGGGATACCGATATTCCAAGAAGGGTTGAGGGGTACCCAGGCTAAAGTACATGGATGCATTTAACAAATTGACGTCAGCAAGCTTTTCATGCGTCTGTCCTGTTATTGATGATGAAATTCGTCATAACATTGTCATAGAAGCTGTGGATCCACGAGGCGAAAGCCTTGTGAATCCGCAGACTACTTTGACAATGTTATGACGAAATTAATTGTCAATAACAGGACAGACGTATGAAAAACTAACGTCAATTTGTTTTTTTACGATAACAAATTGTCAAATTGTCCGCTCTCGCTCGTTGACGCATCGCATAAATTATAAATTCGTGTGTCTGACCGCATATTGACGATGAAAATTAGCCAATGAGCGCGTGAGAATTTCTGCAGTTATCGTAAAAATTGGTTTTGCGTATAAGCAAGAGCAAATAATTGGTACTAGGTTTTCGCAGTTTGACCCCTGACAGGTTGAATAATAAGTAAATGCATATTTAAGACGTAAGTGATAACTTTCCATCTCATTTGAAATATTGTGATAAATATGATTGGCATAGAACTCAGTATGAAAGTGTCTTAAATCTTCTTACCTTCAAAGAGATAGTAGAATTGTCTGCCACTGGAAATGCCGTTTCCCCGCCTTCTTCGACGTCATTGAGATAATAAAGAATTGTGATGAACCTGCGGACGCAGCAATTGCAGAAGAGTTCGTCACAACTGATTCAGTGAGCACTTCGGACTGAGACAGGTCTAACGCAGTTTGGATATAGCCTAAACAGTAGTCGATCTTTTCTTACTTTTCGCTGCACATCATGCATCGCACATCTTCTAAAAATGTTCTGCCAAGGAAAACGTTTCTAGCTAAAAGTCTGAAATAGCGTGCCAGTTGTTTAGTCAGTTTTTACCCCTGAAAGAGTTCAGGTAAGTATAAGCAGCATAGCTAGGTGAAGTATTTTGTCGTTATGTAGCACCTTTTGTAGTTGGCTATAATTATCAACACCTTACTGCGTCTGCGTGTGTCGGCTTATGCTCCTGCGCTAGTGAAAGCCAGCCTTAACTAGCTGCTTATGTTATCAGCTTACCTGCAAAGACGACATTGTGGTGGTTTTAATGAGGGGTTTTGATGACAGCAAGGAACATCGGGTTCAAGACCGGAGTCGTAGTGAGCATGGTAATGACCAAATGTTTGGTAACGAACAACCTACAAAATAAACCAGGTTATAGAACGGTTTTATTTTGAGTGTTGAAAAGTAATTGATTTTGCATCAACTAAGCAACATGATTGGCTCAAAAAACTGGCGCCATTTTTTTTCCAATCAGAGATAACTACACTATTTAGTTCTTGTCAAGAAAGGCGTTCGTTACTTCTAATTTGCATCATATCATATGTCATGTCATGTCATGTCATATCATGCCATATCATGTCATGTCAAGTCATGTCATGTCATGTCATATCATGTCATGTCATGCATGTCATGTCATATCATGTCATGTCGTGTCATGTCATGTCATGTCATGTCATATCATGTCATATCATGTCATATCATATCATGTTATATCATGCATGTCATATCATATCATGTCATATAATTATGCAAGCGCTAACTGTATAGTAGTACTTTCCTGTGGGTTTTGGTCAGTGTCATAAATTAATTGCAAGCAAATAGTAATAAGGCTGGCCATACATATGTATTCAGGAGAGGTAATTCATGAACATTACGTATACCTGCATTGATTCGCTGCCCTGAAGAATTTTCCTAGGGAGCTTTGTTAACTTGACTATTCTGCAACAAAATCAGTTTCTTTTCATAAATTAAAACCTACTTTAAAAAATAGAGTAATGACACTAAATTGAATTATGCAGTTAGAACAACTGGTCAATTTTGAGTCTGGTTTCTGGACTATATGAGTGACAACGAGCACAACATTGCCTCACATAATTTAACAACCGGACCTGGCAAAATTATGAAATAATTCCAGGAAACTTCTGAAGCGTGTTTTACATACATACCTTTCATGAAGGCGTCTTAGAATATGGTCAGCGCTCTTGTCTTGTCGTAGCCACGAAGTGTCGCTAAAGCGAAATTTATGGCGGGGACTCGAAGTCTTCAAAAACACCATGTATGAAAGAAATTTCTTTATGTTCCAATCACTGAAATGTGAAGCCGTTATGCTCCCTGGAGGCAAGCAAATACATATAAAATCAAGTCTTTCGTGAAAAGTGTTACAATGTAAACTATACGTGAGCAGTTTTTTATTTGAGACTAATATAATGATACAAAATATATACATCATGGAATTTTAGGAAGGAAATGGCTTTTAAAATCATTTCAGCGATCAGGGAATTGAACTTAAACACTTTTGTTTTGCTTTCGTTTATTTATTTACCTTCCTTTTGTTTACCCGCTATTCCTGAGCGTCTTAACCTTCAAGAGAGAGATCATTTCATATTTCAATTTAATACATATGAGTTCATTTCAAACCAAAAAAAATTAATATAAATAAAAGTAAAAAAAAATCATGAAATCACACATGAAAAATATTTAAGAGTTAATACAATAGCACTCACATTTCGATTATTTCTTCATGCTTTAAGTGCAAAGTGTAATATTTCTGAGCAAATTTCTCGATCTGTAAAATGAAAAACAGGGAGTACTACTATATATGCATGCACATGTTGTGGTGACGACGATATTCCCATTCTAATTTTGAGTTGTTGTTATGTTGTTTACCACTGTTGAAGTAATAGAGCATGTCGCTAATACAGCTAAAATGCTATGGACACAAAACTAGTTAAGGTGATTCTGTTTGACAATTGTTTCTTTGCTGTATTCCGTGATTCGTATCCTTACCTCCTGAATGTCAATGACGCCATCTTTGCTTGTATCCCATAAGGCGAAGTCTCGAGCAAAATAGTCCTTCTGGTCAAGAGTTGAGTTACTGTCTTACAAAAAGAATTTCTGTAAATTAGGGGGCAAGTTACAGGCTTGAAGCTTCTCGCTTAGTGCCATGTATCATTTTTTTGGAATAGCACGAGTACCTTTACTAATATGTATCACTTTCCTGCACATAAAATAGCGAACACAGGGTATCATTCCCGTTAAGAAACCTTGGAAGAGGTTGCACTAAAATGTCAGTGAAAATCGACATTGTTACATCACCTTATTTTTGGACTGACCTGGCCTCTTCGGTTAAATAACTTAGTTAAGGCCACTTGTAGTTACCATTTAATTTTAGCACAACTTCAAGACCTTTGATTTTGACTAGCCAGCGAATACAATCAGCCACAGACTTAAATCGGGCTTCATTTCGACCGGCTGATAATGGCATGTTCATCGGCACCGCTTTTTTTTTATCCCTGCACAGGATGACTAATTCCAGTCATTCAATAAGATTGCGGTACCTACCAGCTTCTTTCATGACCTCGTCCAGGTCCTTCTCATGCAACTGGCGTCCAACTTTACTCGTGCTAAGGCCTGTTTCCTTTGCAAGTGAAATCACGTGTTTGCACTCTTCATCGGTTAAAAAGTCAGGAATCTCTGGATTGGAGAAACAAAGTAAAATTATCACCCGGACATTTTATACCGAGCAGCCCATAACCAGCTCCCTTCGGTTTGCTTGTACTTCTCTATTCTCAATGCGCAGATCCCTCTATGAGTCGCGACCACATCGATCCCGATAATGGTATTACATGTAATTGTATTCAACGTTGTCAATTAGTTGTCAATTGGCCAAGTCTTGGACTTGTCGTCTTGTTAAATATATACAGACAACAGCCATGATAGCTAGTGGGGCCACCTCATAGAAATAATTGAGCATTAAATTCTCGCAACGGTAAGGTCACAGTAGAGAAGAAGAAAGAAAACCTCTGGGACCAGCGGGTTTTAACGTTAGAGCTGAGTAAGTGACTTGGGAAGTTTAACACTAGTTCTTGACAGAAAACTCATTCTTTGTGATGTGATCCTTGCGTCACGATAATTTCCTTCTTTTTAAAAACTAACCGCAATCGAACAATCGTTATAATTAGGCCGGAATTCCAGCAGACTTTCTTAAATGAATTTCTCGAAGTCTACAGGCCACACTGTTTCCAACCGGTATGTTCTACGATATGGGTAAATGGAACACAACCCCGTGGAGATTATGTTAAATGTTTGTTAACTCGAAGCTGATGAAGCTATTTTGGATCGGGACCTTTCTGTAGATCACCTACGGGTGAGAAAGCTTCCCGTTAAAATATCATTATTAAGCTAAATTTACCGCTGTCGAAGATTTGGAACAGCTGACTGAGCATTAGCCCTTCATCGACATCTTAAGTCTATCTTACAGTGCCCTATGCTTATCAACAAGTTGGAAACCCTTGCTTGAGCGAGGTTTAAACAGCACATAAGAATGATTATCACTCACCGAACAGTAACGGTTTCATTGCTCTGGTGATTAATTTGTAACTTCTCCCTTCTTCTAGTTCCACCCATCTCACGTGTCCTGTCTGTAATTTATGCAAGTAAATATAATTTTATAACAGAGCAGCAAAGGGGAATGATCGAGTTTACCAAGTTTTTTTTTATATAATCTAGGAGACACCAAGATGTAATCGGATGTCTTGTAGATACCGAGTGGAATTAATCGCGCTTATACGACTAACTGACAGACAACATCGAATTTGAAATTATAGCATGAAGTTCAGGGTGTTTTAGTGTGATAGAATAAGGAAAAAGAACAAACACGTGTCTTCACGATTTCTCCTTCCTTTATAATGAAACTCCGAGAACCTTAATTAATCAAGTAACGACAAACTAACTACCCATAACACCAATCGGCATTGTCGTGGACACTATTACTCTTAATTCGTGGCAAAACATTTGTCGAAACCGCTTTAAACTAATCTCCTCTGGTGAATTATGGCAATCGCTTTGTTTCGTTTTGGTTGTTTATATCATAACCTGCAATTGCCTTACTGCATTTCTTTCTTAGCGCTCAAATCTACCTTCAGTTGCAAGGGATCAGATAAATACAAACACGTGGCTTTTCACAACGTTCTTCATCACGAAGCAAGGGCATTTTCTTATGAAAGACACTTTTCCTATTAGCAAATCTAGCAGGTCTTAGACAATATAACCAGCTGATCACATTGTTTAACTTGCCCGTTTTTCATGTTATTTTTGCTCGATAATGTTACAGTATGGTTATTTAGATATTTCTCAATGGTAAAGGAATAACAAGGCCGGCATAACGAAGCGTACCTATAATTTTATCTACTAAGAACCAACAGAGCGCTCGTGAAAAAACTGGTTATCGTGTGATTTCCTAGTCGATTAAGTACATTATATTCAAGTCCTCCACTTACCTTTAAGCCTTGCAAGCGAATAAGCTTGAAGCCATTGGCATTCTCACACGAGTCATCTAGACTCGAACATGTGGAGAGATTCTCGCCTTCCTCGAAACACGGTGTGGCAAACGGCCGTTTGTTCCTACGCGCGTTACCCTCTAAGCTGCAAAACTGAATCAAATTGAATAAAAAAGATACAAGTGAAATTCTGTCGAGATTCATATGTTTAGAGCTTTGACAAAATGATACGACCGATACAGATGTTATCCGTTTAAGTTCCCTACATGGTATTCCCAGTTATCAATTATTAGATACATTCAGTCCTACCCACCGGTTGTTATCATGATGGTTACTTGTGGTTACTTTGTCAATGACGGGAAACTTGTTCTTGTTCATTTTTGCTTCAGCTGAGAAGATTACGAAGACCCGATAGTTCTTACGTTAGTTGAGGTCTTATGTTAGCTGCGAGCAGGCTCTGTCGATATGTGGCCTTATTATTTGCACGCTTGATTTCTTGGCCTTCTGCCCGGGCTGTTCTTGCGGCAGTGAACGCATCTGTCCACATCCTCGTTCTTAGGGTTTTTGCTTCAACAACCCATCCATAACCTGCGCCCAGACGTCTAATATTTCCTTGTCTCACGCAGAAATTAAAGTGTGCGTTATCCCGTTACGTTCTACCATTCACATGTAGAAAAATCAATAAATACTTTATCCAGTAGGATGACTATTTAACACAAAGTCAGAGACGGAAATTTATGCGTAAAACAGGTGAAATAGGTAGACCACCCATCCAAGGATGAAAGAATACTCCAGCACTAGAGTCGCGGCATGGGGCGAAAGTTAAAAAAGGGACAAGATATATAGATATATTAAATTGCTTTTTAGCAATGAATAAAATGACGGACTGAAATCTCAGAACAACGTAAATTAACAAATTGACGTCAGTTCTTCATGCGTCTGTCCTGTTATTGATCATGAATTTCGTCATAACTTTGTCAAAATAGCTGTGGATCCGCAGACTACTTTGACAATGTTATGACGAAATTCATTGTCAAATTGTCCGCTCTCACTCGTTGACGCATCCGATAAATTATAAATTAATGTGTCTGTCCGCTCATTGTCAATGGAAATTAACCAACGAGATCGCGAGAATTTCTACAGTTTTTGTAAAAATAATATTTGACTGATGAAGGAAAATACTACGAATTCCTGTTGGTTCCCTTAGGTTGTACCATAACAGTTCACGGAGAGTTAAGTTTTTCACAGCGAGCAACTGTTGATAGTCTCTAAATGAAAGTTTCTAAATGGGACTTGGCGTGCCCTCAGGAAACCAATTTATTGGAAATTTGTCGATGTAAATCATAAAGCGCGCGCGTCCACGCCACTTTCTGATTGGCTAGTTCTGATTGTGCGTATGCAATTTACCCTTGACCAAAGCAATTTTCTCTTTTGCCCTGGTACTCTCTCCTCCGCCGCCAGGGTTCAACCCCTATATAATAAAAATTATATAGAGCGGGGAAGAGAGAGTTTAGGGACAGGAATGGGATATGTTTAGTATGCCCTCTAGGCAATGTGTCAATGTATTTTTGAAGAAGAAATGATAGGTTGTTGTTTGTAATTTCAAATGTGATCTGTGCGATGCAGATTACGTTTGTTATATCACTCGTCATCTTTACCAGCGCATCGAAGAGCATAGAACCTCTGCTATTGGCAAGCACTTAAAACAAGGTAACCGTGTCAAGTGGCCTGACCTGTCTACTGATGTTTTTCGTGTTAAAAAAAATAGTGCCAAGGAAAACTGCACTGTTTAATTCACGAAACATTTTTTTTCATTTTTGAAAAAAAAATAAATAAATAAAGCTCAAAACACAGAGGGACTCAACTCGTGCGAAAGTATTTATCTAAGTTTATTCCGTACGCGTTTAACTGTTGCCACTTATGAACTCTTATTACTCCGTGTTACACTTTAATATACTTTTGCACCTTTCACGCTATATACTAAAATCTCGACCGTTATCTTCTTTCTCTACTAGATGCTGCATTCAAGATGACTTCGAAACGTTGCAGTTTTCGTATCAGTAATAATAGGTCTGATACACTTTTTTATTAAAACACTCCAAAACCGTTTTTCAATTGAGCGTCGTAAAAACACAACCAAATCCATTATTCTGAGGACAGCCCATGGCAAATGATCAAACATTCCCATAAAGCAATCAAACTCGAACGGCATGTATGGTTTTTTTCCATATTGGATGAGAATGAGGTGCGAATTTTAGTGCTACACATGTAATGCAAAACCAGTCCAATACGAATTATTTTCGACATTCAAGCGGAAACCACTTTAGTATTGTCAAGTTTACCGGAAAATTCCTCTCGTCGAAATTATTGTCAAAATAGCAATTCCAGTGCCTTGACAATCGTTTGACTCTGTAAAGAAAGTTTCTCCTTCTTCTTGTTTGAATTCGCCCATTGGCAACATGAGCGCGTCGTTTTATAGGAGATGTAACAGAACGTTTGATCACCGTTTACTGAAAATCGGAGCTCCTCAACGTATTCCTCTGCGATATATACTTGGAAGATGCTGGTTGGACTTATAAGGTGCTGTTATCCAGTGATTGGCGATCCACTTGCTTCCTCGTCTGACGTCACAGCCTCCATGCAGAGTGTACGGGTCTCTCTCCCCAAGCCACTCGCTGTTGGAGTCAAGGAGGTGATTATACCACATAATCGCTGTGCCTCGTTTAGGTGCAATCACCAGATTGGCTTCCTGGCAGTAGTTACTTAGATTGAAAGGGTCGCCTTCTTTACCTCGTTTCGATATCAGCATCTGGTGAATTCAAAAACACTCTTTGCTTATTTTAATTAGCCTTAGTCACACTGTTGCCAGAGCCACCGTGCATATCTCTACTTCTGACTTTTCTTAGCTTCAGGACTAGGAACGCCCCTTTATACCGAAAGGAAAACTTATTTCCAATCTTTACGACTTAAAATCCTTCTCAGTCTTTACCTTAGTTTGCTAAAAAGAAGATAAATGCTAGAGAGGATTGACTGAGATAACAAAATACAGCTTTATTAGTCGTCCTGCATGTACTGTTTTCCGTCAGAGACTGCTTCCATCTTCGTGCGGTACTCAGCATTTTGAAACCACCAATAGGCCCTTTGCAGCTAAGCCATCACGTGACCTACTTTTCATAAAATTATGGGCTATAACTTAACGAATGCCAGAAATGGAAAAAGCATGTCGAAAATATCAAAATGGCCAAGTTTGAGGCCCCCATCACCAGAGAATGAGATTTTATGATGGTCTGAATTTTTGAAAGAATAAGAAGATTTGTATGGAAAAATGTTGCTGGTGAGCAAGACCTTGCTCTTCAGCAACATTTTCCATACGAATCCTCTAAATTTTCCGAAAATTCAAACTATGATATAAACTTACTCGTTTTTTCCTGGGGCCTCAAACTTGGCCTCTTTGGTATTTTCGATGCGCTCTTTCCATTTCTGGCATTCTTTAAGTTATAGCCCATAATACAAAAATTTTTTAGGAAAAAATTGGTCACGTGACCCCAGCTGCAAAGGGCCTATTTACCTTTCTTAAAGATGACTTCCAGTCCGTACTGCGCAGTCTCAGCTCCCTAATGCTTATAAGCGTTAAAAATCTCACTCAATGGAATGCGAATCGATGTAGGGTTATTCGTTACGTACCGCTGCACATACCTTATCTTTGAGGCCTTTCAAATTCTTTTTCCAACAGCTTCACTAATTTTTACAGCTACGAAGTTGTTTCATCAAGCGATATGAGAAAAACGAAGCATAAAGCTTCGACCGCTTCGCATCCATAATGGCGGTTGTCTTGAAACTTTGAATTTACTTTGTGTAAGTAGTTGCGAAATGTCAACATTTTGTGATGTCTGGACAGTGGAAATTATCTTTAAAGTCATGGGTAATTAGGACCATAAATAAAAGGCCTCTTTTTTCGTACTAATACTGCGTTCTGTTAGGATGAATATAGTGCATGTGTGTAAGTCTCCAATAGCTTTCTATTAAATTTCATTGTCCATCAGTTGATCTGCCATTAACGTTATAAACACCTTACGCCATTTTTTCTTGTACACTTAATCTCTAATCTTTCTCAATGAACGACACTTTGTCAAGCGTAAAGAAGCCCGTAGTGAGGGGTATAGAAGATCATTACCCCTTTGGCAACAATAGGAGTAAATTTATGACTTTAATTCATTTATGATAACATGCAAGATCTTAAATCACAACCAGATCTCACCGATTCATTTAGAGTTGAGTTATCAGCGACAATAAAAGCCGTTTCTCCTCCTTCTTCTACATCATTCAGGTAATAGAGAATTGTCGCCATCCTAATGGAGGTGGAAAAGAAAAGTCTGAAAATCTGCTGCCAGGGAAATCATGACAACCTAAAAGACATCCTGTGCTTAACTCTGAACATCGGACATCTTCGTTTATCTGTTGTTGCTTCATCCGATAGCATTGTTTGAAGCGTAAGCGTGGCCATCAATTAAATGTCTCCCACGTGGTCTAGTAGTTAGGATTCGGCGCTCTCACCGCCGCGGCCCGGGTTCGATTCCCGGCGTGAGAACATCCATTTTTTTAAAAAATTTCTTTTTGAGTTCGCCGGCCGGCATTTTGAATGAGTATACTACATTACTTTTGAATTTTAATAGCATTAAACTTACAACTAAAGGCAAACATGCTTCAGATATTACAACGCTCAATGCAGGCAGGCCAAACGAACAGATAAAACCAAACATAGCTAATTTGATGGGATAAAGAATGTTTCTCGCAACTGTCCTTTGCTTGCTATCAAAAGCATCTAAACTGTTTAGCCGTTTACATCATTATTGAATTATCAGCCATATGTGCCGAACAACCTGAACCTAAAATACGTCGATTCTTTTGCTTAATTTCCTAAGCAATCCCACGTGGTCTAGAGGTTAGGATTCGGCGCTCTCACCGCCGCGGCCCGGGTTCGATTCCCGGCGTGGGAATTTACTGTAGGCCAGTCCAATTTTTGGTAACCTTTCAATGCTTATATTCATTTTTTATTGCTTATCGACACTAATACTGATGGCGTCATTGTTCATCCCCGGCCCCTCCGCTCTGTTAAAAAAATGCATGGGGAAAAATACCCGTATCGATAAGGCTTTCCAGTAATGGAGTCTCCTGTAGAAGATTCAATAGAGTTTGACCTATTCTCGTCCCCATTGCCCTTTTCACTTCTCTCAGCTGGTGGTGCCTTGGCATGCCCCGCCGGCTAAGAGAAGCAAAAAGGGCTGTAGGGACGAGAATGAGTTCGACCCTCTTCACAGCTGGACCTTGAGACGTTTTGTTTGAAACTCGTTTTAATTATCTTCTTAAATACAGCCGAACCTCCCGAAAACGACCACCCAAACTGTCAAGCCTGGGTGGTCGCTTACTGGAGGTGGTTTCTTAAGAGAGCTTAGACCGATATTAAGTCAAAATTTTGGCTCATCAGCATATGGTAACTGTAGAGACTTACACTATCATGCGACAGTGCTCATCCAAACCCATATAATAACCTTTAATACCCACAAAAATGTTTAAGCCTTCCAAGGGTATTTATTCAGAGTATCATGGATAGTTTCTGATAAGCTGCAACTCCTCATTATCCAATTTTAGCGCTATTATCTGTCAAGTGGTCCCTTACGGGAGGTAAAAAACAAAAGAAAGTTTCGAACATTTTGCTCTAAAATTAAAGTGGTCGCGGTCGCTTACGAAAGGTGGTCGCTTACATTAGGTTCCAAATATAGTGATTTGACTTGGTGACGTTTGGTGTTTTGGGAAACTGGTAACTGAGGAGAGGTTGTTGCTTACAAGGAGGTGGTCGCAGCCGGAGGTTCGACTGTTGTACAATGGACATTCTTTAGTTAGCTAGCCACTTTCAAAAATAAAAACAGATCAGGCTGGTAAAAGGTCTACGTATGTTCATTTCTAGTTTTTGCACCGGGCAAAAGAAGTTTTTCTACTCTAAGACTGGTTTCCATTAACAACGCAAGCACAAGCGCAAGTACAAGCATATTCAAGCATAACAGCTCCTGAGTTTAACTTGAAAAAGGTTTCTTCCGCCTCTGAGCATTTGAGCAAAATAGCGGAGGCCGCGGCTGATATTGATGAAACGTTTTCCCAGGTTGTTCTGAACTATAAAATACATTGTATGAAAAAGAGTGCAGGGATTTTAAAGACAGAAATAAAAACATCCAATTGTCAAGTAAAATTCACGATCTCCAAGTCGCAGCTCCTCCACGAGGTTGTAAAAAAAATCACCTTGGCTTCTTCTTTCATCAAAAAATCCCTGGCCCAAAGACATTTTGTTTTTCTTCTTCTTTATTACATGGAAGTCGCCTTTGCTTTCTTCGTCGCAAGAGTAGAAGAAACAACACACTCGACGCTTAAGAGTTTATGTCGTCAGAGGGTGGCAAAGGTGGGGTACCAATCACACATCACGCTGAATTTTTCTGTAAAATCACGCATCACGGAGAATTTTTTTTTCACCAATCACACGTCACGTAAAGAGAAGTAAGTACATCGTCAATTTAACTTTCTAGACCCTAAAAGCGTCGTTAAAAGAAGAACTTTGCCGATTCAACCACAAAAATGCATCGGCAAATGTGTGACCTCTCAAGCGAAAACGTTCCTCACGGTATCCGTTCGAACGGGTGAACACAAGGCAAGTGAACTAGCCTGGGAACAGGCTCCCAGCAAGGGCGAAAAAAAATCCGGCGGGGACGGAAAAACACTCCGGCGAGCGAAGCGAATCGTTCAGCGCGAAAAAAAGAATTCTGCGAATTGCGCTCCCCCTCGCTCTCCCCGTTCGCCTTAGACCACACTAGGCTAGCTCGCACTAAACCCTTTAACCCAACCGGGAGCCTGTTCGCAAGCTACAAGTGAGCGGATAATTTGAATAGCGATAGTCAATTTACTTATTCCGAGATATCTTAAGACCACTTGGTTCTACATGAATTGATAACCACTGGATATAATGAGTAATGACACATGGTACGATTGACTGAAATGAAAACTGTGAAGGTAATTGAGATGTAGGCTGTGTAGGTATGTGGGAGATAAATGAGATGCAGACTGTATAGGTATATGTAGGAGATTAATGAGATGTAGGATGTGTAGGTATGTGTGGGGGATTAATGAAAAGTGGGCTGTGTAGGTATATGTAGGGGATTAATGAAATGCGGGCTGTGAGGGGATATTGGGGGATATAGGTATATGTAGGAGATTAATGAGATGTAGGATGTGTAGGTATGTGTGGGGGATTAATGAAAAGTGGGCTGTGTAGGTATATGTAGGGGATTAATGAAATGCGGGCTGTGAGGGGATATTGGGGGGATATTTAGGGGGAGGTATTGCTTTAAGAGAGAATAAGAGAGCTGTGTATATTGCGGTGGAGTTAACTGACCGCCCAACCATCCGGGTGGTGTCGCACTTATAAAGCGAAAGAACAAAAGGCTTGGCTGTCAGCCAATGAGAAAGCACTGACGTCATAGCCAAACTCGACAAACGTTTCTGACACCGGCTGGATTTGATTATTCAAAATGGCGGACATGCTAATTTGCCAAACATTCTTTATATGCACGCTTATGTTCTGTAACAGCTTTGTAATTTATGCTATACGTACAGTTACATATTAAAACACGCGTTCACCTTGTGTATCTTGAGTTACAGTAGCCAGATTAAGCCTTGATTGAGGACGTCCGTTTATTAAAGGTTCTCTCTGCAATCTAATATTACACATTGCACCGAAACGGTAGTTCAAATTCGTCGACAACGTCTACCGTCTACGAATGCCTACGAGCGAAAACAACTTCCGGTGCCTCGCCGCCTAAAGCATCACAATTTTCAATGTTATTCCACCAGATGTCATTGTCTCCGCAACATTCAGATTTGAGATCAATTAAGTAGCGAAATCATCGAGAACTGGAAGCTATGGAAAGAGAAATACTGTAATAATTACTTGGTTTGGAGCGGTAAAGTCCCGAGTATCAACTCACCATGTTCGATGACGTTATTGATGGCGATGGCCTTTAAGTGTTCAAATCCTTAAGCTATACTGAAGAAGAAGATGCAAGCGATTGCCGTATAGTAATGAGAAAGACATGAGGACCCGCATAGAGTATTTTTTGGCTCGCCGCTTGAAGCCATAGTTGCTACAGACGCTAACATTGATCTAATTAAATGTTCCAAAATCTAATTAATTGATTTCATCGTTTAAGCCAATCGTAGAGCGTAGAGAAACTTGATCTTGATTGCCATTGTCAACGCTCTCGCAGTTGGAGTTTGGTTTGAACCAAAAATATACATCCGGCATTTGAAGCTTTTGACTCGCGCGGCGATAGAAGCCAGAGCTGAAAATAAAAGAATGGATGTCGTACGATACAAAAGAAAAAAATCAACTCATTGAAGTACACGCTTCTCGATTTTATTTAATAATAATTTAGCGTAGCGCTTTGCGAATTGAAGCAAGAACGAGCCGGCCAATGTTCGAAAAAATAAAAAATCCTTCTTGTCGTTTTTATATACAGCATATCAATCTCGCGGAGCTCGCTATTTATTGGTTAACGATAAACCCAAAACCGACGCCCAAGTATTCACTCATCCCTTTCGTCACCCAAAATATTGCGTAAAAGTGTTTTCATGTTTCTCCCCAGTTCCGACATTTACATTCAATATTTCTGAGTCAAATACTGCTTGAAAAACGCCACAAAACCGGCAGTAAAAGCCAAATGACGACATAGGAGATGCACACGATGTCGAAAATGGCGTTTTCACCGTGTGGCGTGCTAAAATTTTATAACGAAACAGTTCAGCCGTTTGGAGAGTAATCGCAAATTCTTTCCAAACTGGTTAATTAAACATTTAACTGTTTTCCATCTCCTCTACTCGCCAAAGCGCGGCAATAATTAGACATTACAATAGTTTGCGATCGTGCGAGCAATTAAGAGAAACGTTGCGCATTTTCCCTCAGGAACAGAAAATTCCTTAACAATTGATTAACTGATAGAGTGACAGTGTGCTTGCTGACCATGTTTTCCTATTTAACAATAAAGCACTCATAAATAGACGGAAACCGTGTATATTCCCCTTTGTGTTCAGTTGTCAGTACTTGAACCCAACCTTGCGAGTAGGAGAGTGAAGGGTCAAATGAGTCCGAGTCAATGTTTCCATCACCCTTATTCAGAACAAGCGTAACATGCTTTATTCCGGCTAACCTGAGCGATATTTGAGCTAACTGGAGTCGAGTTGCCCCAAGCGAGAAACTCGCGGGACCGTGAAAACCACGCAAGATACAAGATGTGGCTTTCAGGATTAATCGAACGCCTGAATTCAACTTTCCATCCGCGTTTACCAGGTAAAATTAAAAACCACGAATAATATCATTACCATCGCTGCAGTTTAAGCTAGGTTTCAAGCCAGGCATTGTATTCATAGCAATATACGCATTTGACCATTTTGGGGTCTTGTTATTGTAAAAAACAAATTGACTTCATTTTTTTATGCGTCTGCCCTCTTATTGATGATAAATTTCGTCATAACAACGTCAGAGTTTACCGCGGAACCACTCGCCTACGGCCCGTGGTTCCACAGCCACTTTGACAATGTTATGACGCAATTTATCATCAACAAGAGGACAGACGTATAAAAACTGACGTCAATTTGTTAACAAGTAGTGAAACATTGTGACCTTTCCTGAAACTTAATAGGGAATATTGTGGTGCGCTTAGATTTTGACTTCGTGACTTGACGTTTCTATGACAAACATATTTGCACTTAAATTTATTTAGGTGAGAGTAAACTAATTCAAAGTCGGTTAAAATACTGGTTAAGGTGATTGTCAATAGTTTCCAGCTCTTTTTATCACTTCTACTTTGATAGACCAATACTACTACTCTTTTTTCAATGATCCTGCAATGGCATCACACAAATGCCCAATCATTGTTAACAAGTTGTGCTCATCCTTTTTATATAACACTTTACCATTTTAACAATAAAACCTGTCAAAAACACTCTTAATTTTAGCTTTAAGTGCTTATAACCCAAAAACGAGCTCAATGATCCTCATTTTTAATCATGGAATTGTGATAACCATGATAAGATGAAACCTTTTGCAAAGTTTCAAAAATTCGTTGTAGGGCGTCCACAACCACCTTAAATTTTCGACCCCACCAAGAGTCAAATACTCGGAGCCTCCAGCTCCCATAGTAACCCTTGGAGTCAACCCTTTTCGCCCCCTTTTTTTATTTATAGCATTTGACCTCCTGTGAGTTTTCATAGGGACCCACGCCTTTAAAACGCCCAATCAGATCATAATTATTTTAACATTCCACTATAGTTACGGAAGCCGTAATCGCACGTTATGATGAATAAAAATAGAAGGAAAGTGGGCTGACAATTCCAAACAAAGCTCAATGTTGTTTCTTCCTTCGAAATAACAAAGTTTCTACATTGCTTTATCCGGGCTCAGTTTTCAGAAGCTAAAATCAATGGATCGTACACTACAGGCAGGATTGTTCCAAGATCGATGAGAAAGTTTGCAGATACGAGCTATACAGACACACACTGTCTGCCCCGAATTAATTGTGCGCTAGATAGAGGTAGAAGGCCTATTGGGCCATTTATTTAAACTTTTGAGAGCACTCGCCATTCGGGCGAGTGACTCCCAAAATGACTGTAATTTTAACTCGCCCACGCAGAAAAATGCCTCCGCTCCCAAAAGTACTCTCCGCAATGACTCAAAAACCATATGTTTTGGGGGGTAACTCGTAATCACGGAAGAGCAGCTTGCCATTTCGTGTTGGGCTTTCTCAGACTTGTTCTGCCTCCTTCGGATCACGGACCGATTTCACTGTTTCTCCTCGTCAGTTTTATCATCAACCCTTTGACACGTTTCCGTCGTTTTACCTGAAAAACAGCTTAACGAACAGCTGGCACTTCCTAATTCGCCTATATCCCTAGAATCGAGACATTGGGGAAGTCAAACAACTTGTCGGCACGTGGAAGTTATACTAAAAGAGACCAGCCGTAGATACCAGCCTAGAGACCAGCGGTATCACTATATACATACACGTGTAACCGTTATCTAAATTATTACTAAGAAAAAAACGGATTTCATTTTGCCCCGTTTATGAAACAATAAGTTGCATTTTATTGCCAAATTAGTTAAGCTTCTCGAAAGATTAAAAAGGTATGATTTAGAGATATTCTTGCCAAAATAGAAAATAAAAAGGACTGTTGTCATTATTTAAGCTTAAATAATTTCCTAAAACTGAAAATCGTACTCGCCAAACGGGTGAGTGATCTTTGATTGGTACTCATCCGACGCCGCTTTTCACGTTCATGTGGGCTAGCAGGCGAGCGCTAATTTTTAACACTCCTGAGCTACAGTTAATTTTGGATATATTCTCATCTGTCGTGCGTAGTTGCCTAGCAAAATCAATTATTTTGTATGTTAATGACGTGATGAAAAGGGAACAATTGTACAGGGTTGGTCTTAAGCGATTTTTCCCACGGCACGGCCACAAAATTAAAGTGTGAAGCTGTCTCCAAGACTTATTCGATTTGACTTTACAACCTGCTTGCGTAACGTATTATAACACTCGTTTTGTACCTTCAGTGCAGCTAATATCCTAATTTTTAACGAACCAAGACCATTATATTTAGGTGTCAATCAATCTATGTTAATAATAGCGACCTTTTAACACAGGTGTTTTAGAACCACGGATGTGAACCGTGAGTTAATGCATTTCCTTCTAACTCGTTTTCACCCCGGCCCCACAAATAAGTTGGAAGTTCTCCTTTTAGCGTCTACAACCTGACGTTTTTTAACAAAAAGTTGATAAAAAGCGTCAGAATAAAGAAAGTTCGACTGCCTGTCCAATTTTTTTTCTTTCAAAAACTACTGCTGACAAGAAATATTTATAAAAATGGAAATAGAAGACATTAATGATGTTGTTTTTAAATATAGCTGTAATAAAAACAAAGCAAAAAAACGTCCGCTTGGGTAGCCAATCACAGCGCAAGATTTTGTTCATCTCCCCGCTCACGGAGCTAGCCATGTATGTAATAAAATATTTATATATATTAATATTGGGTTTCAGCATAATAGCTCATTGAAGCCTTTACAGGCTGTTTATGCCCCTTAACATGCTGAACTTATAGCTTGCAAGCAATTCAATGCAAGGCTATCACAGTATCTAGGACGGTCGCTATCTTTCACTGAGGTACTGGAGAGGAATTCTGCCATTTACTAAAAATAACAGCTTTATCCAGAGCGGAGTTTGGGAAAAAGAAAACGTCTGTATTATAATAGTGCTGAATATTGCTTAATGTTTGTTTTATATTTTATTACACAGAAGCCTTCAATTTCCTCTTGGCGAAGCCGTAAAAACCGTGGTCGAAGAAAACCGAAAGTAAGACAGCAGAAAGGTTAGTATAAGGAGCTACTAATATGGAACGATGAAGATCCTAACACCAGGAAGATCCTGCATCGAAGACGAAAAAACTTTTCGTTTTGTTTACAGTCAAAAAATTCTGTTGAGGTGGTAACCAAGTGAAGTAGGAACTGAAAAAAAGTGAAACATTGTCTGTACTTAGCAGTTGACCGCCTGGGCACCATTATGTTTTTATGCTCTTAAGAGTGAATTTTTCTAATTAGCAAACATAGGACGGCAGAAGTCGAAAAATCGATTTTTCTCTCCTTTTGTCCACAAATGGCCCTTAGGTAGATATGAAACGTGATATGGTTTTTTGGAGCTCGAAGCGCTTTAAATTCGAGAAAATCGAGGGAAACGATTTTCGCGTAGACGGTCGCGAAAATGGCTGATCACAAAGACTTAAAATTAGTTATCTAAACTTAATTTGCATTCGCGTGTAAAAGAGAACTAAAACTTATCAATACTTTTTATTGAAAGACAAAGTATTCAGCTATCCAAACCAGGTTAGGACTTGACTTGAGCGCCATTTGAGAATAAAAACACAATTTTTAAAAAAATCCCTTTCAGTTACTAGGTGGAATTCCTAATTTAGGAATAAAATTCAGAGATATTTTTCGACATGTGCCATAACTCCAAATTCCTTGAAACTTCGCCTTTGCAACACTTTTATGTTGTTGTAAAACATGTATTAAAATCAGCTTGGGTTATTCTCCGAGTGGTTTTTGAGGCCCGGCTGAAAAACTCCGATTTTACCTAAAACATGACGAAAAGTAAACAATGGCTTCTGCGTGTTGGTCTGAGGGCAAGCGAGTACAGACATTTAAATCCTTAGGGTATGAGTTCTTTGAACTAATAAGCAAATTGTTTGCTTGCACCTGTAATAAAACTGTTCAATCTCAACGCCAGAGTAACTTTATTTAATCTGAAAATGTTTTATCGCTTCGAATCCCAGACATTGTGACGAGATGTCGATTTCACACCAAGGAGAAACAAGAAGTCGAAAACGTTTTACCACGCGGCCTTCCAATTATCAATTTAAGATAACTGGCCGCTGAAGGAGACATTTACTGAACTGAAAAGGTATTGCATCGGCGAAGTACGCATTACAAACGAGATAATCATTGTTTCAGCAGGAGGGAAAAACTTTCTACAGAAACGCTCGACAACTTAATCGCTGAATAAAACAGAACCTTAGCAAATAGCTGCAATTTATGTGATTTTTTACGGTTTTTTACACGATACTCTCGTCTGCGTTCCACTGGTCTTGGGATAAAACATGAGCAAAGCACAAAGCAGCCACTTAGGATAACAGACCCCACGTTAAACAAGTGTATCGACCTTCCAGCATCCGAGATGCAAATATATATATAGGGATCTTAACATTGACGACGACGACGCCGAGGACAACTCCTTGTAAAATTGAATTTGTCCAGGATGCTTACGTCTCTAAAACCTCGCTAAGGCTAAATATGTAATGACAGCGTTCAAGTCTAAATGGAAATACGAAAAATTAGCAGTTGGACTCATCGATCGCGTTCGCAATAATTTTGCGTTGCGAAGTGTTGTTTTGCAGAGGACAACTGTGAAATGTACAAAGGTTTACTGCACACACCTGTACAGCCTTTGTTTTGCTCATTAAACCTTTTGTTTGGTGGTGCTCATTGACGTCGTGGCTTGCTCCAGACTACGTCCTTACTACGACGGAGGAATTTAAAAACGCATACAACTTTATTTCTACGGTTAGGCCTACGGTCCAGAGTAATCAGTCGCGAGAACGGAGCTTTTCGAAAACGATCTTTAAACCGGAGGAATTTGAAAACGCCGGCTTTGAGTTTTCGTGTGGACGGAAACATTTTAAAACGGACCTTTTCGAACACGATAGGATCAGGAGAAACACGTGATTTCCCTGGCCGAGATATTCTCAAACAAAAATACAAAAAGACCGATGATTGTTGCGTTTTTAAATTCCTCCGGTGTAGTGTGGACGACCGGGCCTAAGCTTCCCAGGCTCATAATGAAGTCAATAAGGCAGGCGGCGTTCTTCAATGACTCCAAAGAGAAAAAAATCGGAGGAGATCCCACGCAAAGGAGAAATGCACCAAAAATAAAAAACGTAAACAAAATAAATATTTAGAAGTGGAATTCTTTAAGGACCTCGATCAGGTTTAATATTCGTTATATGCTACTACAACATTATCACCCGGTGGCTAAATAAAGCTTTACCTACTTACTTTTACTGTCGAATTTATCAGAAGCAACCTGGAACACATTTAAGAAAACCTCTTGTTATTCATTAGTAAGAGACCATCCGTGTGGGATTCACCTACCAAATAGGGAATTCTTAACATCCAGATCTTGGGTATACAATTTATTATTGAATACCAGGGTATGTGATTGGCATATACCTAAAAGGAAATTCATGACATCCCATCCAGACCTAAGTTGTACAACGACAAGCCGCTCGTTTTGTTAAACATTTGTATTATCGAATATCAAGGCATGTGGCCGGTCTCTTGAATGAGCTAATAATGATAACGCACATCATTAAATCGGTTTTGCAACCATCATGTTTCTCGTTAAATCAGTTGTTATCAGTTCATGTGGAACCAAGCGGGCTATTTACCTAATACATACTACTTTCGCGACGGTCGCTACATGTAGCATGCAATATTCGTTAGAATTATAACAATTAAGATTACAGAAAATGGATATCGGGGGATGTGCTCTAGTGACTGTTATAACTTATTTCTTCTGTAATCTTTGGAGATCAGGTGTTTTCCCTTGTCTACTCTAGAGAGTTCACACGTATTTTATCGTGCTCCGCTATTTTGTACTTTAGTCGGTTTTCAATTCCTTCAAAAGGTCTCTTGCAAAAGAGAATTCATCATCAATTGCATCTTTGGCTAGTCGACTCAACTATTTGGACACAAAGGATCAATTCAAGTGGCATGGGGATTTTAAAGACTTGATTTGTCTGTTCAAGACATTACTCGAGTTTACGGAAGATGGCGAAATCTCAGAAGATCCAGCTCATAATATGTTTTCATTCAAGGTGGGTGATATCATAGTGAAGTGGTAATTTCTTCAACTCATACCGTCCAAACCCAAGGGTCTGGTTACGCTATCTTCCGAGAAAAACTAGGCAACTTCTTTGTATCGAAGAAAAACCTGCCTGCTCTTCAACCCAACTGAGACACTCAGCAATGTCCGCTCGCGGCCTCAAACGAGTCAACTGCGGTGGATTGCTTCTTCAATTAATTCTTCGCAGAACCTGCAGTCTGTAACCCAGACTTTGCCAAGCCCTTCCACATGCGAAGGTTGCTCTGTGGTTAAGAGAAATCTTCAGAAAGTCGAGCAACAACTCAATGAACTTCAGCATCTTGTTCACTCGGAGGTAAATGTGCAAATTACTAACAGTTCGTCACCTAGTCAAGAACGCCTACTTCGAGAAAATAGTGCTCTTCAAATGAGATCAAGAAATTAAAAGAGCAGCTCGAATATTAACGTTTATCGGATGCAAGGGCATCTAACGCAGTAAAAACCCTAGAAATGAATGGGACAGCCTTGTTACAGCCAACTATTTAATGATGACCAAACTAGGCCAACACCTACAAACACCGCGTCACCTCCGCGTCGATAAATCGTCACCTCTTCATCGTGATGATAACACGAGTTGGTCAACTGTTGGCGAGCGGCGGGTAGAAGCTAAATCAACCATCATCGTGTTTTGGGCGATTCGACGATTAAATATTTCGACGCCAGAAGAATGAAATCTAAAATGAAAAATGTGTTTCGTAAATGCTTCCCTGGAAGCTCCACGGAAGACATAAAGCATTATATGTTTTCAAGTTTAACGAAAGATCCAGATCAAGTGGTAATCCACATCGAAACGAACGACCTTAATAGTGATCCTCGCTCAGTAGCAAACAACATCATCGAATTAGCAAATGAAGCTGGAGGCCCAGTTAAAAAACGCAAGGTTTTCTTTTCCGGCATCATTTGTCGTCGTGATTCCACATTCAACAACAAAGTGAGACAGGTAACAACTTGTTGAGCTCATCGTGTCATCAATATTCTTGGTCTTTCATCGATAACTTGTTCAAACATTTTAGAAAACCATCTTAATAACGATGGTATTCACTTAAACCGTGGGAGCACAGCTCTGTTAGTTAAAAACATTTCCTTTGCAATCCGTAATGTCTCTAATTAGGATATTTGGGGACTGAGTCTGCATGCCCAAATGAGTTTTCTTCCAAATCCATTACGGTGACATCTTACTCTCTTCCCAATAAATCTATTTCTCACAACTTTGTGAGTCTTCCTAAGCACTTTGAAGAGCTTCAATCAAGTTTAAGTAACCAATTAGTTGATTTGCTCGCTCTAAGGGTTAACACTTTAAAGGATTAATTATGTTCTATTGATGGGTATGATTTATTAAGAAAGGATAGAAACCGTCAGGGCGATGGTGTTGCCATTTACATTAGGTCTACGATTAATTTTATTCGTCGAGATTTAGATTTAAAAGGTATTAAGGGTATCTGTTCTCATGATCATTGTGCTTACTTTTGTGTCGACGTTTGTTTTCACTTAGTATTATAAATACCTTATGCTTGCGCTCGCACGTGCTTGCCCCTGTGCTTATGTCGCCGGCTAGTGAAAATCAGGCATACTATGTTCACAAGCCAATCAGATTATTTTTGTTTGTATGTTACTTACCGGCACAGGCGACATGGCTTGGTTTTATTCCTCGTCTGATGACAGCAAATCAAATTGACGTCACCGGTGGATGACGAATCATAATGAGCATGATAATGACCGTACTTGTCATATTTCACAACCTAGACAGTACAGTTATCAATCAATCGGTATGATTAATCTATGTGTACATCAAAGTGGATAAGCCCCTGATAAATGTCCTCCAAGAAAAGTATAGTACAGACCGAGCTTTTGAGAAGTTCACCTTGTTAAAATAATTCGAGATTGTCCTGGTCATTTAGAGGATGTGGCTGCCTCAAATTGGACAGACCATGCATGCATGCATGAAGTACTTATAGTTTTCACGGAGTTGTCTGAATTGTATAACATATATTTTTTTCAAACCAAGTGTTCATATTTTAAGAGTTCTGAGACCTCGTAACTGGACAATAAAAAAAAATCTTTTCCTATTAGTATTGCGATTGTTTTCCTGTCCAAAGTCGACGTACCATCTATTTCAAACTTTGTTTTCTTAGTGCTCACCTGAAGAGACTCTGAGCCTTCCACGATCACTCGAGGTAACTGGGTTAACTTCTCAATTCTATATTTGACAAATCAAATCAAAGGCATGTTTGGAAAAATCTGATTCAAGTCCCGTAGAGAAAATGGAGCTGACTGAATATGGTTATAAGCATGAAGGCATAGATTTTCTTAAGCTCACAGCGAGTAAATTGTTCGCATACGCGAGATAACAATTGAAAGAGCACAGAATCAATCAAAGAGGGGTCGATTTAGTGTAACACGAAAGTGGCACCGTGTGTTTCCTATCATGAAAGCAACTGAGATTTCAATTCTTCATTTCAATTCTAAAAGTTAGCCACTTACCTGTCGATCATCCTGTTTTGCACTAGATCAGGAATTGTGCTGTGTAGATAGGCGGTGTAGCTGTACCTTGATCTATGTCTCGGGTGTATTCTCGCCAGTGTCTTCATGTATTTGTAAATTTCATTCGTATTCATTTTTTCGTATGTGTCGTTGTTAATGGCACCTATTGCACAAAATAAAAAGGTTAGTTTCTCTTTACCAGAGGTCTTTCTCCTTTTTTTGCGTGCAAGCGCACAGAGGGAGGATTGGGGAGCTAAAGGGAAGTATGTCTAGAAAGTGATCGTTGTACGACGGGAAGAGAGAGAGAGATTGCGCGTTGCACTGAAACAGAGCACTTGAATGTTTTGAATGATTCTTGACTATAAGTTTACAGCCAAAAACTGTGACTAAAGTGTATGATTTGAAACAAAAAAATGAATTTTCTAGCCTCTTGCTGAATTCTAGCCAGAACAGCTGATTTAAAACGCTTTTTTCTAGGGTCCTTCTAGAGTCCGAACAAGATGTGCAGTATAGCTTGCTTGAACCATCCATTCTGTGAATGGCTTGAATTTCTTTTTTAAGCAGCTTTTTATATCCTTGTGAATTACGCACAACAGCAGAATGATTGCTGTTGTTGGGTAGATAGTCTTCATTTTGATGTGATTCCTCAGAAATAAAACTGTTGCCCAACAATTTTTTTTAAACTTTCCCTGAAGTTTTCCTACGAAGCGCTGTTTCGAAAAATACAATAAAAGGGATAGGTCACCATGCTCGCTTAAGAGATATGATGGGCCAATTTATCCTGTTTATGCCCAATCACGCACGTTATTTCATCAGTTCACGTTACATTTTTCCGTAGCTGGAAGCAAAGGTTATTAAACCAATACTTTAAAATAATCTTGATAGGTAGAAAGTCTCGGGCACTTGAAACAATGTAATATATAATTTTTGGAAAAATCACACAATTCTAATCGACAATGACTCAAAACGTTCCTCGAATCGTTGGAAGACCCAACTCACTGATACTTGCTTGTGTTTTGGTGATCTTACCTAAACAAACTTTGCAACTTCGTTGACAGTTTCGCAGCATCCAATTGACATGATCATCATGAAGGCATTTTTCCTCCTTAGCCAGTGATGAGCAGTTTGCTGCTAAGTCTTCACATCCGCAATTTCCACACGACTTCCTGCATGTCAGTAACATCCATGTCGGATATGCGTCACATGCTCCTTCCTTTGCCAGTTGCAAACAAGAAGCTTCATGATCGTCACAAACGTGGCCTGTCAATGAAGATCCTGGTTCATAAGAATTCTCACTGGAAAAGCCACCCCACCCGTTTCCCCCTCCCCTTGCTTCCCCCTCCCCTTGGGGAATGTCGTTACCCTCCTTATTTGTCCTCATTCTTTGACGCTGTTGATACTGAATGACATGGCCTTCACATGTGAGAGGGCTGAAGGTAATAATTAGACTGTGAAATATCATCTGAACTGTTATTTCAAGCGAAAGCGGCAACTAATGCAACGCTTATGTAGATTATGTGTAGTTTGTAGGTTATTGTAATAGATGAATTGTAACGCTGCTTTTATAAGTAAGTATTAATTTTTGTGTTGTAAGCATACAAGTCGGTAGGTCTGACAGAAGAAAACTGATATTTTTCTGTCTTAATATCACTCAAAATGAAAATGATGTCCTTACCTGAACCAAACTGCTTAATGTTCAAATCATCAAACCTGTATATGGTATGTACAAAATAGACTCGTCAACTGAGTTGTAAGTTTTATACGTACGAACAAGAAATTAAGGGCCAGAAGGAATGTTATATTTGTCAGTCCGGCCCAACAAATTGCCTTTCAATTATATGAGCACGTGCACAAAATGTAATTGAAATGCTTACATCTCGAAGACGTCATATTCATCCAAGTACATGAAAAATAACATTTCTGCTGCCTTGATGAACTGCAAACAGAAAATTAAAAGCAAACATTTTAGTACAATTCCAAGAACATCTTAAATAATTAAACACTAAAATGGCTGATTGTTTTCTCCGAAAGTTTGTACATTGATCTTAGACCAAAAAAAACCTGTATTACATGAACTACTATTGCTGAAGTTAAATATCTAAATTATGCAAATCCCAGACGACTCCATTTCAAAGAGTTCGAACTCGAAGATAATATTTTTTTTTAAAACCACAACGTTAAGAACCAAAGAAATGTAATTCAAGAGTATGTTTATGAAACATAAGAATTACCTCGTATCCAGTTAGAACACCGTCTTTATCAAGGTCCCAGTGTTCGAAGTCATAAGTCCTCTCATCTGAAATAATATTGGCAATTAGGACAAAAGGACTGACTACAATTAAGGTAATTAAATGATTACTCTTGGAATGAACATAAAGCACAGTTCAAAGAAGTGTCTAAAAGGAGTACAGATAGTTTTGACAAAAGGTTGGAGTTGATATCTTAAGAGTTGACAATTAACTGTTTATATTAAGATTTAATGGAATGTCTCGAGACAGTCCAAGACAATCCCTTTCAAAGTGGTTTAAAGCGCCCAGCAAGAAAACATTCTTCAGATGTACAGTTGAACCTCCTAAAATCAATACCCACACCAAAGGGGGAGATTTAAGTGTCCTTATTATGGAGGTGGTCGTATTAAAGAGGAAGGGATTATATCAATTTGACAAATTAACGTCAGTTTTTCATGGAATTGTCCTGTTATTGATCATGAATTTCGTCATGGCCTTGTCAAAGCAGCTGTAGATCCACAAGGAGATGGACCGTTTGAATTTATGCAGTCATTGTAAAATCTGGTTTCACTGGGACTAATGAAGTTAACTGCATGTCCTTAATATGTAACTGCCCGTAATATGGAGGTGTGCACTTTCACTTATTGTGAAAGTCAAGAATGATCGTCGCAGTAAATTTTCCAATTTAAGCAATTGGAAAGAAGAAGCCTGAAAAAATCAGGGCTTCAACGGAATTCGAACCCGTGACCTCCGCGATACCGGTGCGGAAGTCACGGGTCAGAATCCCGTTGAAGCCCTGATTTTTTCAGGCTTCTTCTTTCTAATTGCTTAAATTGGAAAATTTATTGCGATGATCATTCTTCACTTTCATCTACAATCGCTGTTCAAATATGAATTATTTCATATATACTTCACATCACTTCACTTATTGTATTAAGTTACTGGCATGACAATAAAGAGGACGTTCGAAGAGATGAGAATACGCCTTCGAACGTTGTTGATGGATTGGATAGAGTAAAATAAGATCAAACATGAGCTCTCTGACATTTCATCGCGGATGCATCATTTGATGAGAATGCCTTTTTTCGCCATTGAAGTCACTATAGCTCTTATTTATGACTGTTTTGGAATGAACCATGCCCAAATTGAAGGTCTTCTTTGGAGTTTTAATTTGGATTTTCCGACGAGTATTCCTCTCCCTTGACATGGGGAATCCTCCGGAAGAGGGCTGGATCCTACTTACCTTGACACACGTCACAGCTTTGTCGACATTTCTTTAACATGTAGCCTGGATTTTTGTCGCATTCTCCACTTTTGGCCCATTTCAAGCATCTATATTCATCGTCGTAACAATCACCTACACGACAAGAAAGAATATATGTTTACAACAGGTGTCAGCCGTAAGCGCTAGCACAGAATCTGTAGATTACCACTCGCTAAGTTGTTGATCAACCTATAAACCAATAATTTCAAAATTCAATAAGCTATTGTGAAATAAATTCTCAATGCACTGAATTCGATACTTAAAGCGTAGAGGCCTGATTGGGATATTGTTAAGCCGTCAAACAAATATAATATGGCCTTAGGTGTCCTGCAGTGCACAACGAGGATACTCGGAGTAGTATAAACTAACAAACAAACAAACAAAGCAAAAAACAAACACTTCGTATTTTTAACAAGGTTAAATTATTTCTCACTCGCAAACTTGTCTGTTGTAGTTTCTTCATCTGGTAGTTTAACTTCGCTTAATGTAAGTCCTATTTCTGTTGCTTTTCGGATGATGTGCTCGCATTCCTCTTTGGTCAAAAAGTCTGGTATCTCTAGGAAATAAACAATAGCAAAATGTGGTGCAGTCATTAGTAGCAAGACTAAGGGCTCGAAGTTGCTACGTAAAAGATTGCATGTGGCGTGAGTCTGGTATCTAGAAAATGAGAATAAACAATGGCGAGGTCACTACTAAGCAACTGATCGCATGTGGTGTAACAACCATCTGGGTAACAAGTAATTAAATAAAAATCGCAAACTTAAAGAGTGCGTAAATCAACTCTGTCACTCCAAGAAAACCAGGCAAATTGACCGCATCTTATATATTCTTTATTTCATATCTTGTCAAGTATATACGTCTTTAATACAATAGTGCATATATCTCTTTTGAAAAGGCAGAGGAAGTACTTTCCAGGAAAAAAAAATGGTTACCTTATGGAAGCTTGTCTAACTTTCAGAAAAATTTTAATCAGAAATGCCACTTTTTGCCGTTCGTACAGTCATTCGTTTATTTGGTCGATCGTTCAGTCTGTAAGATTCGTGCACCATTGCGCCATACTGATTTAAAGTCAGAAGAGACATACCAAACACAGGAGGTTTGAGCGCTCGAGTGATCATTTTATGGGTTTTCCCTGCAACTAAGTGAACATGTCTTACATAGCCAACCTGCAAGAAAATAATTGTATGACAAAGCATTTATTGCACTTAGCTTTGAGCTGCGATGAGGCAACTAATTAATCCGTAGTTTCCATGCACGATGCTACCAATACATAGGACCTCAATATTATAATCTATACTGGACAAGACATCGTTAAAAATCCCATATAATTGTGCATCTAGCGGAAGGCGGGCAGACTAGCTGGCTATTTACATCGTAAGAAAAGGAGTTAAATACGGGTCATCTGACGGCGAACAGAGTTCAATCTTGTAGCAGCATTTAGAACCAGGAGGTCTCCAGGATTACAACACCAGCCCAAGAAAGATCACCCGGCCACCCTGCCTAAATTAACAGCTTTCCATGTTAATTTGCTGATATTTTTCAGTGAGACCTGTAATTCTTCATATAGTGGACAGGCAAATCAGTTCTATATTAAGTGAGCCCTTTGTCTAATCGTTGATTTGCTAACAAAATTCCAGCTATCTCAATCTCCTTCCCAGGGTGACCAGTGTCCGTGGAAGTGAGGCTGGATGTGCCTAGCATTTTCGGATCAAGGCACATGTTTCGTACAGAGAGAAATTTAACCAGGTTTTCTATTTCCAAAATACTGAAATCAATTCTTTTGTTACTGATCTGTTTCGTGATCTGTTTCAAAGTCAAGTTTGTTTACAAATGGCAAATAAAACGTCAATCAAACAGCAGTGCAAACAATGAAAAGGCTTATAATATCCCTCGTTACTAGGAAAATACATATAATACATTTCTACATATTGTTCAGAGAATTAGCCTAAGTTATGGTGTATTTGGTTGGTATTTGAGTTCAACAAGTTCTTTATTGTTCTCGCTTTTGTAACCTGCTCTCTGGCATTTCCGTCAAAGCAAATCTGACGGAGAGGATTATCTAGAAGCTTCACTTATTCGTTAATTAAGATCAACAGTGGCGTTTGAGTTTTACCACTTAACAGGGTCTGGTGCCATAATGTTTGTATTGGACATATTATAACTCTTACTTGGCGCCAAGGTTACATTACCAGCTGAGTTGAATAGTGCCCCCGCCGGTATAACAAGTAATCTGTGATAGGTAGGCGGCTATCGTAAAAGAGAATTATTTTGGCCCTTAACATATATGTATTTTATCCTTCTCTAGTAACTCAGGTACGGCTTAAAAGAGTCTTTCTGAATGGGAAGTGGAAATCCAAAAACCGTGAGGTTTATGAGCTCCGAATCGAATTCTACGTAGAAAATTAACAGAGACATCATTGATGTGGTACATCCATGTTCATAAGAATTTGAATAAAGGACACAACTCATGTTAATATTACAAAAAAAATACCTCCTTTCCATCATAGCGGTACAGACTCTGCTTGCTAGTCGGCCGTGTTTTGGACTCACAAACGGCTTTGCTTGACGTCCAGTCCAGGAGGCAAATATTTTCATCTGTAATAATCTTTGGCGGGTACATGTAGCTGAGTTCCAAAGACAAAACATCACGACCAGTCCAGCAGGCAGTGAAAACAACTGCCAAAGTCTTTACCAAAGTAGAGATGTCCATTAATTCGCGTAAAGAGTTATCGAACAGTCTTCTAACGCCACCAAACTGTTCTGGCATAAAAGAGATTTTCATTGATAGAACAATACTGAACCTGTTGGTACATCTATTGGACAATTTTCCTTCTTTTAGCAGGTTTTGACATGTTAAAGGCAATCAATGCAAATAGACTGTTCTATGTATTATAGCATTTATCTAGTGGAGCAGGCTTCTTGGTTAAAGCGATATCGGATGATTCATTACTGATCGAGTCAATGGGAAATTAGAGATTACACTGGGGTCTTTACATATAAACAATAGCCTCCATTTGGCGCGAAAATATGTTCTGACATTTGTCGGCGGACGTTATCTGCTCCCAGAAGCGAACAGTTTTCCGAGAAAACTCGAGAAAACTGTGAGTTTCGAGTAACAGATAGTGATGTCAAAGGACAAATATATCCGAGCATATTTTCGTGTCAAAAGGAGGCTATTGTATTTATTATCCTTTAAAGATTTATCACGACACGAAATTTGGGGAAAAGTCACTCGGGTGTATTCCCCAGTTTTAATTAAGGCATAACTAGTCGCGTGACACGTTTAGACCAATCGCGTGCGAACGAAAATATTTGATGGATTATAATGCAAAATATCTCAAATAGAATCTCCGAAAAGCCGCAATTCGTTAAATTTAAATTGCTTCGCTGGTCTTATTTCACCTAAAGCCCACAATCACAACATATCTTAAAACAGCTTGAGGGCCGTATTGTTATAGAATTATATGATCGGCCTGAGGTCTGAGCGCAGCGTATGTATCGCGTCAATAAAAAAATAACCAAGGGCCGATAGTCTCCCAGTTTGGTCCTGGACAGCTTGGTTAATAGGGCGTTTATAATACCACTAGAAATGTTATAAAAAAAATCACATGATCACGAATTGGTGTTAATCGACGGTCAGCATTGCGGCCAAACTACGGCACAGTTATCTGATAAAATTACGTTTTCAAAACTATTACATATCCCGGTATGGTGCCGGTGTTGCGGTCAGTTAAATCAATGGCAATTTCTTCATGAAATGCTTTGTAACTACTTATGCTCCTCAGAAGCGTTCGTCGCATTTTGGTACGCTTTGGGCGATATATATGATATTCAGCTTAGATCTTTTTTCTGCAAAACTTTGGCACCTAGCTGAAATTAAACCTACTTATCATTACTGATAAACACAACAATGAAAAACAAAATAGTCGACACTGCAGATATAGTTTTTGTAAATTAAAAACTAAATCTATACATGTATATAAAGAATTCTTTGGGAAAAGTGACACACTCCCTCAAGTAATTTCCTCTTCTGAGGGGGCTTAAAATTATTTTTCATTAAAAATTTTAAAAATTGGGGGAGAGTTGCAATATTTAATTAACAGCGTTAAAAGTCCACATAAAAGGGTTGCTTTTTAGTGTAGATAAACAGACTAAGGCTGAGCAAATAATCCTTAAATTACCTCCTGCGCCAAACAGCTGCAGAGGATCACGATCAACCCTGTATATTTATAAATAAAAAAACATTAGCATTACTACCGTGGCCATTATACCGCGCTTCAGAAGGGTCGCCACACTGATTCATATCAGCTCTGTTCGATTCAGTTCAGTTACCGTTCAGCCTCCGTTTTTTCCTACAACTAGGTAAGTAACTAACCTTATTTCTTTTACACTGAAGAGTTCGATGCGGCCGGTGCAGCGCTGATTTTCACAAGAAAATTTACGGCTTAGAGAGAAAGGAGACCCAGTTGACCTTTGTTATATGCATGGCTGGAGCTTCAAAGATAATTCGGGCACAGTGGATGTTGTAACGTGTGGCCTCCGTTCTTAGTTTCTATTTTGTCAGTCTATTGAGCGGTTGAAAGTTTATCGATATCACACGTCTGTTCAAGCAACCAACAGTTTTCCACACTGATACGTCCTGGCTCAAAAATAAAAAGCTGAAAAAAAGCAATAAGTAAGTGAATTTGAAATTGTTTTTGATACGGAGTGGCACATAGGAATATACTACCCTTTTACAAACTTTCAACTACCACTTTTTGTTTTCCTTTTCTGTGCATCATTGGAATTTGTCAAAAAGCATGCAATCTCTAACGGGAAGTGCAACTTAAGCTCATAGATGATTATAACTATGACACGTATTTCTCTAGTCATTGTTTGGCCGTTTAATTACAATTCCAGCTACTAAATGCTCCTCGGTCTTCCTCTTTCTCAGTTCAGTCTGTACCTGCAATTTCAAATATTATGACTGAAGAAAATTTTGAAGGGAAAATTCGATGTTGCAATCTCCTAGTTTAGTTGTCACCTAGGCACTTGCCGATAGAGACAATAATTCATAATGGCGATGCCAAGAAAAGATGTCGCTGGATGATTTTCCAAGCAAAACGTGGCACTATAAAAATGTACATATAGTTCCGATGACATGATAATCTACGGTGGCCCCAACTCGTTAAAACAAAAGCTTAAAACTTTGCGCGCACTAGTGAATTTAAAACGGCTTAGTCGGGCTGTGTTGATAACACTAATTCAAATTCTCTATTAAACAAACTTTTAGTTTCAAATGCTAATTTATTTCAGACCATGTGGTCAAAACAGGTCGGCTCGGTGTCTGTCCTTTGCAGGGATTTTGGGACTCGGGACCTGATATGAAACCATGCCGTTAATACTGGTTTGGCGTTATCAAATATTTCTCCTCATTTGTTTTTGGCGAAAACTACCCTCTTACACACACATGTCAAATGAAAATTTCAGTAGATTGTTATTTCAGTGAAAAAAAGAAATAATTTAATAGAATTTAAGACAAAGCAGAGCAAAGCGATTTTTTAATTGAAAAAGCTAAGATTTTTTAATTAAAAGTACTGAAAAAGATTGAAATGTGTCCGTTATACTAAATAAAAAAATGTACGCGTGCATGCTCCAAAAACATGTTTAACGTATTTAGTGCTTTATTACAAATAACATCCCGCTTCAGAGAATAAGAAATATTATCGCAGTAAACTCTCGATTATCCGGACAATTTACCGAGGTCCCGACGAGTCCGGATAATCGAGGTTCGACTGTATGTGCATGCCAGTCGATTTAGAACCTGCTAAAGGGCCTTGGTATGTAAATCACTGAGATGCGAGGCAACGCAACTTAATCCCTCATCGGTGCAATTGCCTTAATTTTTCAGTTTCACTCTCTGATTTTATGCGCGCGGACTTTTGATTAAGGAAAGAAACTAAACAGAACAGTTGACCATTGGTTTTCGCTACTCACTTTATAGCCTTTTTGAATCTGATTTATTCTGTTTATGTCACGGTCAAACAACTGAAAGTTAGGGACCATGTCGATATTGTGCATGTGCGACTTCTTTAGCATTCGAAATGATATGTTTTAAGTAACAAAGAGCGTTTGAATGAGTGTCTGTTATTTGTAACAGAAACATCCAAATACTAGAGAGCGGGAGGGAACTGTGATGAGTAAACAGAGGGTGGTAAAGGGTATTTCCGTGATCGGCCCTTTTTATTTCCTGTGAAATGTGAAATAGCCATTTTTTTCCTCGTGAATCGTGATTTCCATAGTCGCTGTGAACCGTGATTTTCCAAAACGTTCTCTTTTATTTTCCGTGAAGCGTGAAATGCCAATGTTGAATTTTTCGTGAATTGTGAAAGGGCTGCTTTATTTTCCGTGAAACGTGATCTATACCCCCCCCTCCCCCCCCTCCCCCCCCCATTTACCACCTTCTAAACACTCGATCCAGCAACAAATTTTGACGGAGCCAGAATGAAACCATTAACTTAATTACTATTTTCAATTTGTTTACTTCGTATTCCCGACAAGGCTGGCTGAGAACTTTACAGAAGGCTGAAATGTTCCAGAAAACATTCGGGCTCGATCTACAAACTTAGCTTCAATCTTCAGTCCCTCTCGGCTAGATCAGTCAGATCAGGTTGTTTTGGTTTTCGTCTAGACCAATCATATCGCAATCGTTTAGACAAAATTGTTTTGGGCCCGGAATGAAAAAGGTACACTCTCTATTTTCGAACATGCCTGTCAGTCACTGACAGAAAAAAATCATCTCATATATTTAACAGGTTAAAAATCCACCACCTCAGTTTGTTATAATTGCAAATATGCCACTTATCGACATTCTACCCTTAGCAGTATGTAGGTTATTTGTCACATGAATTGACCATGTCAGAATGGAAGCCTTTGTTCTCACGAGTCTCCTCAAGCTCAGTGGTAGACGGCGTCTGGGCCAGTAACCAGAAGGTCTTTGGTTCGACTCCCGGCTGGCATAACTCGAGAGCGGAAAAAACTGACAGGAAAAAAAATCATCATATTCTTATACCTGGAATTCATTCTTTCTTCACAAATCGGAGGTGACAGGTGTAAAGATATATAAATCTATATTTATGGACTTTCTCTGGCGTAGCTGTAACAAAATGTTTATACAACATTCATAAACCTCTTTTAAATCTCTCAGTTAGAATTGAGATGCGGGAACAGTTCTTAAATTTATTTACAGAAGGTATAATCAAAAGGAGATAGCGAAAAAGACGTTCAAACAAAATTTGGATGTTCTTCAAAATGTTTCAGCTGCCCGGTTGCTCGGTTCCAGCGGGTGCAGCCGGTTGAGAACGTCACGGTATTTCGTTTTAGACAGAAAGGGGGACCGAAATCCATCGGATAAAATTATCAACCTTATGAAGCAACCTGTAACATCAGTACTGCAGGTGTAACTTAGTGATTAGGTAAGTTGTAGTGACCTGTACTTTACAAATTTATCATTGCCCTGGCAAAGGTTTACTGAAAAAGCCGCCTTGCTAAGACCAAAACAAAGGGAGGTAGTACACTTCACAGCTGAATGAACATTAGACAGATCAGCAGTCTGCTATAAGCAAGAAAACTGAGAAATGTTCTTGGTACACAAAAAATGTCCAATCTGAGTACGGTAGATTTTTAAAGATTTGAATGTTTTAGGGGTGAGCGACGAAATTTATAGCAATATAGTTTCCTTGTGAGCCCACGAAAGAAAGAGATAATGGGCCGCCGGGCGAAAAAAAAATATGACCGAACGGAGCTAGCTGAGAGCGGTCTGGAGGAAAAAACGGCGGGGAAAACTTCCACCTGCCCCGCGCTCGCAATTTTTTTTCGCTTCGCTCGTGATCACCGAATTTTTTTCGCCTTCACTATGATCCTGTTCATCGCAGGCTAGGATTGATTATAAATTGGTTTATGATCGTTCACAATCGTCCAGCGTTAAATTTGAAGCCATCCAAGCGATTGCGATCGCCCTGAAGCAGTATCACCTTTATCGTCCCGAACGCTGGGTTGGTCGACCAGCTGTCAGCGGCTTTGCTCAAACTACAAAAATGATATCATGTAATGTAATGTAATGTAATGTAATGATAACTATATATCTGATATTTTGAACTGTGGATCACAATGGTCCTTGAAGCGGACTGGATTTTCAGGTTTGAAATCTAGCTCACAATTTAAAGGCACAGCGCTGTGTGAGTTACTTTATAACCAGACATTAACCCGCCACTGCGCCTCCTGTTATAATACGCCATTCGGCTCTAAGAGACGCGCGCGCAGGGAATCATGGTAGTAGTATCCAATGTCTTGAGGATGTCGAGCGCGTGATGAATACAGCTACCATGATTCTCTGAGCGCAAGTATCATAGGGGGAATGGCAAACCTTACTTCGGTTTGGTCCCCATTATATCTTACTGACACTAACATTTTAGTCGAAAATTAAAACTCCCCGTCATAAAAAATAATGATACTAATAAATTAAAATAAAATAAAAGATGAAATAGGAACTACTTGTTTGAGATTATGATATATTTTTTTTTTACAGAAAGAACTTAAAATGGGCGAACGAAACCAAAATATCATTATATTTGTGAATTACTTAATCCTTCTTCTCGAATAATACTTCGTTATCGTCAATATCATGATTTGTAGATACGCTTTAAAACAGAGCCAAAGTAAATTTCTCGACAGCTCTTAATTACATAGAATATCCCACTTTCACTTTGTCTCCCAGGTAACCACATTTTGGTAACATAAGAAAAAAGAATGGCGACCTAAACTTTAACTGCACTTGAAAAGCCACAATTCCGCAAACGATCGACTTATGATCTAAAGCGTCTACAGTTCAACATGTTCGTTAAAATGGTAGAAAAATCACTTCCGACGGTAACTACTAGTAACTGAGCTCCCGAAGGCCGTAAGCACTCCAAAACTCTTGGAAGCAAAACATTTACATTAACAAACCACAACCTCTTCAATACTGCTTCAAGCACTTTAGTTTAGTTACACTTTATACTAATGTGAGTAAAAGTTTTCTTCTTCCTTACCACACACGTGAGCGCTTGTCACTGAAAGCTTTTTGCGCGTAATTGTCACCAAATTTAGACAAAAAAGAAACTGACAACACCTATTCACTTCGGCAGATTATTAAAAGTAGCTGTCATTTTTTGATGGCACCTTGAGTACCTTTCAGTGACACTTCGCAAAATACAAATTGTTTGTTTACCTTCTTGACAGAAGATGTGAAACGGCAGGCGTTTTAAAAGATTGAAGGTTTACTTGGAAATACTAGCATTATTTCGCAACGCCGCCAACCTTCCTGAAAGAGAGGGAAGCGTTTCAGAGGGCTGGCAATATCATATCAAGGGTAGGTTGGTTCAATATCTATTTTTTAGAATCTTTGGCCGCGTTGTCTGCGTTTTTCGATCAAGCACCATCTGTTTGGGAAAAGAATGATTCCCCTGACGACCTTTTCGTCGTTACGTTTGCTAGTATTATTCATGCACTAAGGGAACGAAAGCGCTAATAATACCGAGAGCGACCCAATCTCTGATTTGATGCACTCGAGAACTTCTTTATTCTTATTCTTATTCTTATCCTTATTGTCAATGCAACAGTCAGTCAGAGCCCTGGTGGCCTCATGTGAGATTTGCCATTGACTTCTCTCTCATTCTCGAAATTTTCCCCTGACTGTTTATGGTGATAAAGAGTGTATTTATCCTTGGCGATCCCCTGATAAAAAGAAGAACGCTTTTAGCAGCAACTGACAATGATTAAATGAATTCTTGTGAATTCGCCTGGGTATGGAGCTGTATGTAGCGAGGGAGACCATTACTGATAACGAAAACATTGTAATTTCGCCCTATGGAGTCTCGTCCATCCATTTATGTCGTTTGTGGACAAATACACGTAAGACAGTCGGGGCTTATGAAGTCTTCAGTGTTGTTGCGAGGGCGTGCACATGCATTACCACTGGAGTGTATTTCGGTGAAGTAATGTACAGCCACTTATTGGCTTCCTTTCATTTTGAAAAAACTCAGAATGTAAGAGTTGTGGACAGAAAATTAATTAGATGAAGCGTAGCAGTCTTTTTGCTTCATTCTCGCCCGTCTACACCGTAAAAAACAAAACTTTTAAACAGAATCTCTTGAGCGTTTACGAATGGCCAAAGCTTTCGTGAAGGTCATATTCAGCTAACCCAGAGGAATAATCACTTACCTAATCGCTTTTGTTGCATTCGACCTTGTAGCCCGGCTCCGTGCGCGGTTGCGTAACAGATCTAATCGAGAAGGGCTGGAGAGTAAAACGCGCGGATCAGTTGTCACTGTGTGGTTGTTGTTTTCGCTATTTTTGTTGTTATTGTTTTTGTTATTGTTGTTGTTGTTGATGTTGTATCCGTGCTGCTTGTGACTGTTGTCATTGTTGACATTGCTCAGTCTCCCTCTCGCTCTCTCTCTCTACTGAAAGTAAACTTGCCAATGGTATTACTGTTTTAATTATGTTTCCAAACAGGAATTACATCGCAACTAGGAGTTCCGTCATTACAGGACGTAGCAACATTTACCATCATCATGTCAGCGGATTCCAACAGCAACACAGACTCCAAAAAATTAGATTTCTTCTGGGGCCCAGTCCCAACATACTTCTGGGTCCTAAGTGCCATGACTGGTCTCATCACATTAGTTTGCAACGGAGTGGTTATCTTTATAATACTCAAACGTGAGAGGTTATTTCGAAATCCTGGAAACTGGCTAATTTTGTCGCTGGCGTTTTCGGATCTAACAGTTGGAATAATCATAATCCCATCGTTGTTTATCTGCTACTTTTTTACTGTTCCATGCAACTGGGATGTGAACAAGAAAGTCTACGACTTGTTCCTTTACATTTCTGTAACCAATCTTTGTTTTCTGACCATGGATAGATACATTGCCGTAGTGTTTCCTTTCAAATACACGCTTCTCGTTCCACGAAAATCGACGATCAAGCTACTGGTGACAGGCTGGCTTTTTCCTCTGGTTGTGTGCGTCATTCCTTTCATTCTAAGCTTTCTTCCCATAGCCGAGACAAAGAAAAAGCAAGCGGAAAAAGTATTCGTCGCCATAAAAGTTAGCGTTTTCGAGCAACTGCCTTGCGCATTGATGCTATTGGCGTACATTCACATCTTTAAAATCAGTCGAAGACACGTTAGGCATATAAAATCCATGCAAAGAAGCTTAAGAAGGAGCAATTCAGCCGGAAGTGAAACTAAATGGCGCGCAAATTCGACCATCAAGGCGTTCTGTGTAGTCATTCCTTTGTTTATTGTCTGCTGGGCTCTGGCCTCATGGAGAGAGATTTGTTCCGCGTTTAACCGCTGCTCAGTTCCGCCAACCGCAGTCCACATTTCACGGCTTCTTCTAAAAGGTCATTCCATGATTGATCCTATAGTCTACGCACTGCATAAGAAAGACATACGCAAAGAACTCCTAAGGAACGCTGGCCTGACCCGATTACTAGCCCTTAACGTTCGACCGCGAAGGATTGGTAGTGAGTATTCTTACACGGTGTCAAGCGAAAAGGATAGGAGTAGAAAAGATCAAGACGTTGGCACATATACTGCCCTGCAGCTTTAATCTTTGCTACTGGAGTGGTTAACTGTTTATCTAACGTGAAGACCCATAAACACGTCTAACCGAGGTACAAATGTGATGTATTTACCTGGAGGGTGGATTCCGATGTGACAAAGGCGACTGAGATGAGGATGATACTCGTCGTCTCACTTAGGGGTGTAAATTGTAGTTTTTCAGTTTATCACTTAGGGTATTCAACACGCTGGTGTTTTTACCACTGATGATCAAAGTGCCTCTTAGATTTGCGCTCAAACGAAAAATTAAGGATGACGCCAATATATTCTATTGGCGATAGGTCCTCTGGTGGTTCAGTTCAGGCATGAGCTTTTACAACAATTTTTAAAAGTCGTTCGTAATACGTCTCACATCAGGTCCCAGTCCTAGCAATGTACGTCCCTTCTTAATCGGCTCAGAAATACTAAAAATATAAAAATATAAACTGTTCTGAATGTGACTTGTTTTATGGGTGTCTTCAGTTTGTACTGTGAGAGTTATAGTTCAGATCTGAGAGCAGGAATAAATAATTCTAGAAAGTGGCCTGTGAAAAATTGCTAAAGAAAAAAAAAAAAAGAAAGATCCCACCCTGAATCGCCTGAGAAACAAGAAACGATGCAAAGTTCAAAGAATAAACGAGTAACTAACAAATTTTAAAACGTATTCTTGTACTGTAGTTATACACTAGAGAGTTCCAAGTTCTTCTCTCTAAACGCTCTTCCCCACTACTCCATTCTTCCAAACACCAACCTCAATTCTCCCCTCTCTTGCCCTCAAAATGTCTTGAAACAAGCACTTTCGCGCTATTTACAAGCGTTTTTTAAACGTAATTTACATGTAGCTATACAACGGAGAACCATGCAATAAGGTAAGCTCTCCGTTTATGTGGAAATATGTCCTTCAAACAGGCATTTGGTTATTGGACTGTATGGACTCCAGGTTTACGTTTTACCAGAGTTCACTACATTCCTTCAAAAAGTTGTCTAGATGACATTTTCTCAAGGAGGACTTCTCGGCTCTGTGACTCCATACCTGAGGTTATGTCAGTTCTTATTAGGCGTGTTCTTAAAATTTGGGTTAATTTCAGCTTCGAAGTTCTGGAACAAGAAGATCTGTTAGATCTTATAACCGCGCTTTTAAATTTAACTGTTTGCTTAGCACTACCGTCGGAACGCAGTGCACATTCCAAAGGAGTTATTGATGATTCTTTTCTTACTGTAGACATCACATCACTTGATCAACACAAATTGTATTATTGCACCATCAGTGGTAGCCGTTGACAAATCTCCGATGACGTAATGGTCTTAATCTTTGTAGAACTTTCTTCGGGATATGTATGGGCATGAACGATATAAATGACACGATAATAACACTATTAACAACAGCTTTCTTTCTTAAAAGTCGTGAGTAAATTTAATTGGTGTTTTCCACGAGTAAAGGGCTAGCAAAGTAGTCACACAAGTCATATAATTTAATAATAAAACTCTATCCCGACCGATGTATCGATTTTGGTCACTCCAGTGACCACAGATTGAAAACGTGACAGAAAATTGGCGTTACTTTCGATTCTGACCAAATTTGGACAGTGGGATGATCTCATCATTAGCCAATTACAGGCCATTTTTCAGCTCTTTTCGTCATATCCCCCCCACGGGAGAATTTTGTCAAGTTAGCTAATTTAGTATGCAAGCCACCGTAATGGCGGTCACCGTCGACGAAATGTTTATTTGCTCAAAATTGGGGCAAAATCTTTCGGTCACGACACGACATTTGTAAGGATACAGCAAGTAATTTGGGACCGGTTGCTGGCTTCTAAGGCTGAATTTATCCAGAAGTAAGCTGTATTTTCGTTTTCGTGCCGAAAGCCATGCGATGAAATATTATCGGCTTGTTCTGCTGTCTTGTTCTGTTTTTCTCTTGGTCTTATTTGTAGCCCGCCGAGGCCAGTCTTTCGTCTAAATGAGTTGAAAAAAGTTCGAAAAAGATGTTCCCATTCAAGTTTAAGCTCTCAGGCGATAATTCTGGAGTTTTTTGGCCGAAATGTCGGCTTTGTCATCTTCGTGTTTTTCGGTTGCTATGGGCGACCGTTGCTTCCTTTGTTAGGTCAAGTCTGGGGAGTGAGGTCACAAAAAAATTCTAACTAATTCTGGTTTTGTTCGATTTCGCTGAAATTTTAACACGATAAAGCTGGATTGTTAAGGAATAGATTTACCGTCTGCCGATGTGTGATAGCTATTAACGCTGAAGTGTTATATCGCTTCGAAGTCAGGGTTTTGAAGAGATTTTTTTGCAACGTGTGGGTTCGGCGTGATTTTGTAATCGAAGGTTTCGGTTGACCCCGAAGGAAAAAATATCCGGAAAAGGTCATTTCATCGACGATTCAAACGAATATAAATATGTATATGTTCCGAGCTAAATTTCTGGTGAAAAAATATAATTTTTGACGAGCGCTGGGTTTTTAATTTTTTCCCGCGAAAGATGAGATTTATTAATGTTTCAACAGCTTTTGGCGAGTAAACATCACAGGTTGCGTGACTCAACATTTGGCCGAGTGGAAGCTTGAGTCTGCTCGCACACAAGTCGACAAAAAAAAAACCACGGGTATGTACCATTGCAGTTGTGTCCTATGTGGCAGACATGTTCTCTGACGTAATGTGATATACGGAGCCAATCATATCATGCGTTCTATCTAATAACACGCAGCATAAGACTGGTAACTAAACTCCGTTGCAGTTCGGTCTTCGAGCAAAATTGATTTTTTTTTGGGGGGGGGGGGTAGCGTTCGGAAGCAGTATTTGACTTTGTATGTCTTTACCCTGAACCAGAGTAACTCTGAACGTAAATATGCAGCGACTATTTGCAAGAATTGCATTTACATCACAAGACTTCTATCGGAAATTGACCGCTTAGTGTATTTTCAGTTTCAAATTCGACATGAAAGTTCGATCGAAGATTTAAACAGTGGTTGCTCTCCGGTTTGCGAACTGCGTGTTCCCGGCCAGCCAATATTAAACTCCGCGCTTTGATTATTCTCAAATCGTTCAGGTCGTTCAATGATATTACAGAGGCAAAACAAAATTTCTGAGAAGCAGTGTAACCAATTTTAGTTTCGGTGCTGTAAAACTACCACTCAATCTGCGCAATATTTCTCTATTCCCAATCTTGTCACTCACACGAAATCCGGTTCGCGAAAGCCCTCTTCTCAGTATAGGTTTGTTGAGGCTGACTGACTGAACCTTTTTGGGTAAGCCGTCTCCTGTAGCATCGAACATTTATTACAGAAAGTTTCTTGTCGAGTAGATTTTATGGCCGGAGTGCTTTCTAACTGTTCCTAGTTCGCTTTGCTTTACAAAACAGCAGTAGTAGTCGAAAAACCACAGAGCACTTTGTGACCTATTCAAAACACCACAGAGCGCTTTGTGGCCCATTCAAAACACCACAGAGCGCTTTGTGGCCTATTCAAAACACCACAGAGCGCTATGTGGTGTTTTATTTTGGGATTTAACATTGAAAACTGGATGGCTCGTTGACTCGCAAATATCTCACAGCTATTTTCTGAAATAATTTGGTTTTTCCAATTTGTCACACCACAAAGCGCTTTGTGGCCTATTCAAAACACCATAAAGCGCTTTGTGGCCTATTCAATACACCACAAAACGCTTTGTGGTTGTCATCGTTATCATAGCGATTCTGTCAGTGGAAGTTATACTATGCGGACAAAACTGGTAGAGGAGCGCTCTCTTATTTTGACAGGGAGGTTGGCAAGATTTTCGCACCACCCCTTACATTAATTGTGCATGCATTTTTTTGACTGACTCGTTCTTTTCACGATTGCTGTTTGAGTATAACGTGATAGTTTGACATAGTTGCATACATAATTAATGTATGGAGCTGTACGGAAATCGTACCTGGAGGTTAGCCGAGTGTTCTTAAAGAAACCTCTGAAGGGAACCAATAGACTTTCGCAAACGTGCTGAGGCAGGTTGTGTTGAACACTATTTCAGTTTTTGTTCTTAGAAAGAAATATCACCGAATCTCCGATATAAGACTTGATACCCTTAAAAGTACTCGTCATGGTTATCAGACAGAGCACTGACTGCTAATGAGATTTGCATTCCTGGGATCGGCTGGAACTAGCTACAACGGGTGCCTGTTATTAACCGGGAGAAACGATGAAATGAAAGCAGAAAGTTGAAAATTAGTGATACCTCAACAACCTATCACTTGTTTCGGTTGGAGAATCTTAGAGGGATTTATTATGTTCATTGATTTATAGCTCTATTGTTAGTCCTCGTTTGTAGGCATACCACTCAGGAATTTAGCTTTGAACAAGGAATGAAACTTACGTCGGATACTGACATGGGTATCTCTCTTTTTTTTACAAGTCTATGGATATCGCCATAACATTGCAAGGTGAAGAACTCGACCAATGTTTTACCAACACGGACCTCATACTAGTTCAATAACATAATTCAGTTATGACAAAGAAGATTACAAATCTTTTTTCTTTTATTTATGGCTAGACTGGACTTTACACAACTGGTGTTTTCATGAGCAGGTATAATTACCATTATCACTATCAACCGGAATCTTATACATGTAGATCTTTCTACACACGGGCGAACCAAAACAATCTGACTTGTGACCTTGAATTAATTGGCTTGAATTACCTGCGATGCTCACGGTTGATACAAACCGTTGCTTTATCCATTTTCGAAAATTATATTTTAGGGCCTGTTTTTAGCCTGTGTTGTAAAACCACTATAATCTTGAGATTTGTATTGTTACAAAGGCAAAATAACCAAAGTTAGAATTAGTTTGAGAAATTCTATTTTTGACAGGTAAATGCCTTTTGGACATACTAATATAATACTTATCATTGTATTTACAGTGGTGCACTTCTAACACAGGCCACCAAACTAATTTTTTTTCATCATTTTTTGACATGTTTTCAACAACTTTCTTATGGCTTCCATTCAAACCTGGCAAATCCAAAATTATGAAAAGAAATGTGAGAGGAGGAGTTGTCGACTGACCAACAGGTTACATGATGCTTGATATTTTCACCATACCTAGTTCATGCATTTTGATTAGCTTATTTAAACCAAGGAAGGTGGCCACAGTTAGTCATGCACGACTGTGACTGGGTTCTTATTGCAAAGATGAAAAGCTCTGTCACGCTTTTGTCCCTTAAATCTAGATCCAACAAACTATTCACCGACAACACAGTGATTTGTGGTTCATTTAGTAAAAAAAAAGTAATGACATATTTTCTTCAGCCTTTGAGCTTGGGCTAATTTGAATAAGCTGTTGTAAATGTACAACAATCAAAACAATTTCAGACTCATCCTCTATTTACTTAATTACTACTTATTAATACATCTGTGAAAGAAATATCGATAAAAATTTAAAAACTGAATCTACAAAATATTGATTATTCTACATCACTGTCAATAAACTCATCCTCTATTAACTTTCTGTAGAGGTCTTCATCATCGTCTTGTTCTTCTTGCCCTTCCTCTTGTTCTTCTTGATCCTCTTGTCCTTCTTCTTCTTCTTCTTCGTCTTCTTCTAACTCCCCCTCCTCCTCATCGATCATATCATCTAATGCCTCCAGGTATGGTTTGGCCAGGCTATTAAAAATATGGAGAGGGATTTACTTCATTAATAGACACAACAATATTGTGGAAAACTGACACTTTCTGTGAAGGGGCCTGTTACGGCTATTTCGTGTTTTCTTTGTGTCCTTTTTTGTTCCGTATGTTAATGTATTTTTTCACATTCTGCATGCTTTTTTTCTCGCGTCGTATGTAAATTTCGTTGCGTATATATTTGTGTTATCCTTTCATGTTCATTTAGTGCTAGTTCATCGTCTGGTACACTTGTATCTTCTTGGTTCCCTGAACTCCGTTGCCAGCATTTTGGTAAGCCGTTTAGTTTATCGTCTGTTTGTATTTTCCTCTTAGTTTTCTGCCGTCTTCGGTTAGTTATTTGTAGTAATTCGTTTCATGTTTACCTTTAGGAATTTACCTTCCTCCTACGGAAAGTCAAATAAATTTGCTGGACTAATTGAAACTAGCTTTAAGTTGTGTCTGAAGTCGGCCCTTTGCTTCTTTAGGGACCATTTCTTGAAACTTCCTGGCTATTCAAGGGCTTGCCAACTTACAAGGACCGTTTTCAGGCTGCTGTTTTGGGCCCAAAGCACCAAACTACATAATGAAACTGAAATCAGTCTTTAAAAAGAGCTTTGGAATTATAATCTAAAGTACAACAGTAATATTATTATAATTTAAATTATAAATATGCATACTGCATTTGAAAGTGGAAGTTTTGTCATGAGGAATGTGAACGCCTTAAAGAGATCTTCTCCCGACTGCGCTCTCCTGACGACCTTGTGCAGTCAACCATGTGTCGGTGGTGTGTCGACCAACGCGTCGGTGATGTGTCGGCCGACGCATCGGTGGGATCGGATTCTTTACCTTTACCCACATACCCGAGTGGCTGATAAAAGAGAAGCCCCAGTCAGAAGCGTGTTGCCCTACAAGGACCAGAAATCTGCAAACGTAGAATACGTAAACAGCTGGCTGACCTCAGTCAGAAGATTAACGCAGATATTAGCCCAGTTTACACAAGTAGAAAGATCAAGGATGAAATTAAGGTCAGGGCAGACAAGCAGTCTCTTGTAAGTCAACAATGCCTGGTGTATTCATTGCAGTGTGGCCTGTGTGATCATACTACCAATTATGGTGTGATGCAGGCTATGTCGATTACACGTGCCGACACCTACACCAACGAATTGTAGAACACAAAGGATCGGCAATCGGAAACCACCTCAGAGAGCAGCACGATATGGAGCCAGAAGACATCGCACAGAGTTTTCGAATCTTAAGAAAGTGTCAGAACAAATTTTACTGCCTTATTTTTGAAATTTTTTTTTTTTTATCAAAGAACTGAAACCAACGCTAAACAAACAGTGCGATTCAATTCGTGCCAAATTATTTGTTTAGAGCAATTCTTGCTAAGATTATTTTATTTTTCCATTGTATATTTTTAACACTTTTTCACATTTTGTCACATTTTAGCGTTCGCCACATTTTTATCTATTATAACTTGTTTTTAACATATTTATGGCTATATGCTAATTTAGAAAATTTCACTCACTTGAAAATGATCTCGGAGAGGTCGAAACGTCGTGACTTTTTAGCGCTAGTTTTTATTTCAAAATCGATTTCTAAGAAACCACTTTTTAACATACTGTATTTCTATACCTAAATAAGAAAAACAGTTTTTGATTAATATGATGCAAATGGATTTCTCTATAAACTCACTTCCTTCAACTTAATGTCTGCTAATTTTTCATGCAAATAGCAAACCACCAGTTGTGATTGCAGTTACCCGTCTCATTCTACATAGCAATTTTCAATTTGGTTTCAAAATTAACTTGCATTTGGGTATGCATCACTGTGCTCTGTTTTGAATCCTGTACTTTCTTTGTTGTGTTGTTTGTAATATTGTTAATACTCTGGTTCTGGTTTCAAGGCACTTCAATGAACTGTTCAGACATCACTTACTTCCAGTATGAGATGAAGTAAAGTACATGTCATTTTTGGTCTAGGACATTGATGGGGATTCCTGGACAGGCTCCCAGAGGAGCTCCCATCTGCTTTCAAAATTATATCATTAGGCTAGCAAAACTAGTGCCAGTCCCAAACCCCACATTAGAATTTAAAATCCTTAAACTTATAGTCTTGTTGTTATTGGGATAAGATGTTCTAGGTTCCGAGCTACTGTGTCTGAAACACCTCACAAGATTAGAAGCCACAGATTTAGGAAAGCCATTCCCTAACAGGAACGTTTTAATCATTGTTCTTTGTTTCTGAAAGGGAGAGTCTATTTCACATGTACGAGAAGCCTGGTGCAACAAGGCTCTAACCCAAGCCATTTTGCGAAGTCAACGTTCATGACTAGAAAACAAGACATTCTGTCCAGTGTGATTCCTATAAATGTCACTGGATGTTCTTTTCAGAGAAATGTTAAAGTTAATTTGGCTAACAATTCCTTTCTATTTAAATGTATGTTGCTTGAAAATTATGACCTGGTGGCCCTGGATGCAATTTGAGTTTTTCTGTAATTTTGAAAAGTCAAGCCCCACTGTTTGTTATTGTATCAAAAGGATAACACCATTCTTATCATGGTTATTCTATTGATTCCATTTCATCATTATTAAGGTGGCTCTGCAGTTATTCTGGACACACTCACCCCTGTCAACGTTTGCAACATAAATTTTGGGGCTTCGAAGCGTTGGTTAAGAAATTTTGGGAAATATTTTGTCTTTCACTCGGTGATAATGTTACTTAATATCATTTACTGGGGATAATATTTTTATTCTTACTGGTGTTTGACTGGACCCCATTTTTTGGACAACAACACTACCAGTGAAAAAAAATTTTGCTGGCATACTTTAACTCAATTTCTGGAACCAGCTTATTTTGACTTAATACAAACCATGCCCAAGTTTCGGGGAAATCATTTGAGCAGAAGTTCGGAAGTATTAAGTCAAAGACACGTAAACTCAACTCTAACATTCACTGAAAGTTTCTACATATTGACTCTCATTTCCGAAACAAGCCATGAACCCAAATTTTGTGAGAAGCTTGCTCCAAAGCTTGCTAAATCAAAGTGGCTGGTTGATTAGTGATCGTGCGAACCATAAAAAGCATTAATCCCTAGTTCTCAAAACACTATAACCTCCTTGAATTTTCAAAGATGCATTTTGCAACAGTATTTGGAAATAACTTTTGTGTCAAAGTCTTTCCAGTCAAATTGCATGGTACTGCAATATTTTGGCTACAAGTTTTACTGTTGTGACTCAAAAAGAAATGGAGCACTGTTGTCAGGATTGTAAGCTACTCCCCGACTGATCTCTGGTGAGGAAGAGAAGCAGTTTTATTACTCTATGATTACAAATACAAAATGGGTACTACAGGTACAGGCTGAGCCATCTTTTTGCAGTTCCTTAATGTATGGTTAAAAAGACAATTAATAATAACAATAACAATAAATAAAAAAAGCAATATTAAAAACAACAACAACGATGACAACAAAAATAATAACAATAATATTAATGATAATAATGTGCTTCAGGGCATGAATTATGTTTACATTCATGACAATTGGTTCATCATATTTGACCAGTGAAAGTGCTTCACTGGGTCTATTTGTCAGAAAAGTGGAGTCTCATCAAAATGTGTGGGCACAGTTCGTGGATGTTTAAAATCTTGTGAGGGATGTGCTCTATGACTGAGTAATCACCCAATGAATCACTGTTGCAACACCAAAACAAGAAGGCAAGTTTATAAAAAAGTTGAGCATTTCTGCAAGTTGAAATTTTCTCATGAGTGCTAATGGGCAATTAAAGTCTACTAGGTATGCAACTAAAAAGACACATGGGGAACCAAAAAAACAGAACTATAGTTACCCAAAGGGCAAATTAGCAAGAAAGCTAGTGTTGAACACTGCATTAATAGCCGTCAAGCTCATTCTAAGAGCTTTGCGGCATCCAAAAGTTTCTTTACTCTGCCTCCTCAACTCCTCAACCTCTCTTAATTCATTTATGTTTGCTGTGCCCCAAACCATCGCAGGAAAGAAAGTGAGTGCTTTGCAGGCTGTAAGTATACATGTAGAATACAGTAGGGGCAATTGTACATGTATGGTTTACCAGTTTTGTCATTTAAGTGCTGTTGGTTACTTTGTAAATGGCACTTCAAAAGTTAAGGTTGTTATTTGCTAACAGAGAAAGCTCAACTTGCTACTAGCTGTCTTGTCCACAGCTTCTGGGGTGTTAAATAAGAGTCACAACAAAGAATAGAAAAAATATGTGCACGCAACAAATGCTTAAGTAGCTACATATGATATGCAAATATCTTCTGTGTAACATGCAGCAAAAATTGCTTGTATCACTGCCATACATCTATACCTTGACCTATAAATTGAAGGGGTGAGTGCAAAACCATGCTAAGTGACGATTTGGGTGAAAAAAAAATTTTCGCGAAAGGGCTTGAATTTTTGCATGCGGTCTTCAATGTAATAGAAAAACGTGGTCCTGTATTTTTGTTGCTGGTTTTTGCTTCGTTTATAAAGACGCCGCTAGGAAAACCGAGTGGTTTTTCTGCATACGCAATATCTCGAAAACGAAGCGAAGCTTAGCGGAAAAACTACGGGACATTGTTAAACATACCTAAACAAAACTGTATGGGAAATTTGGAGCGTTTTCGACAAAGTTCACTTTTGATTAAAATACCTAGCGCCCTTTTCCCGCCGAGGTCTTCAAATAAACGAAGCCGGGCCTTTGTTATGATAAACAGAGCCGACCCTTTGTTATAATAGCCAAGCCAAGCCTTTGTTATAAGTCGAAGTCTCGCCTCGGTTTATTATAACAAAGGATCGGCCCGCCGCGACCGCAAGGACTTTGATTTTACTTAGAAACCAGCAAAATGTCAATTTCACGCAACTTATATAAGCTCAAATTTATTGATTTCAGGTCAAAAGTGGTTAAAACGTTGACTCATGTTAACGCGCGACGGCAAGGATGTTGATTTCTCTTAGAGAGCAGCAAAATGTCAATTTCACGCAACGTAAAAGCTCAAAAATGTCGATTTCAGGTCAAAAAAGGTTTAAATGTTGATTTCATGTTAACCCGTGACGGGAAGGTTGTTCATTTCACTTAGAAAACAGCAAAATGTTGATTTCACGCAACGTATAAGCTCAAAAATGTTGATTTCAGGTCTAAATAGGTCAAAATGCTGATTTCACGTTAACGCGTGACGGCAAGGATGTTGATTTCACTTAGAAAACAGAAAAATGTTAATTTCACGCAGCGTATAAGCTCAAAAATGTTGATTTCAGGTCTAAATAGGTCAAAATGCTGATTTCACGTTAGCGCTTGACGGCAAGGATGTTGATTTCGCTTAGAAAACAGCAAAATGTTGATTTAACGCAGCGTATAAGCTCAAAAATGTTGATTTCAGGTCTAAATAGGTCAAAATGCTGATTTCACGTTAACGCGTGACGGCAAGGATGTTGATTTCACTTAGAAAACAGCAAAATGTTAATTTCACGCAGCGTATAAGCTCAAAAATGTTGATTTCAGGTCTAAATAGGTCAAAATGCTGATTTCACGTTAGCGCTTGACGGCAAGGATGTTGATTTCACTTAGAAAACAGCAAAATGTTAATTTCACGCAACGTATAAGCTCAAAAATGTTGATTTCAGGTTTAAATAGGTAAAATATGGCGGCCGGAAAATAGTGTTAACATCTGGAACTTACTTTGGTTATCTGGGACGATGACTATCTGCACTGAACAAATAAACATCAAATAAGCACTTTTCCAAATACAGCAACGTCTTAAATGGCTAAAAATCACGAGATAAATACATATTTTTCGACCAACGCGATCGTAGCTTTATGTCACGCACCGCCTAACAGTTTAACAAATTAACCCTTCTGCGCAACGTACGGGTCTCCATACATCTGCATGTCCGCTGATCCCAGAAGTTCAAAACACTACAAATCATGCCGATATGAAATAAAATCAAAGCAACCTGGATCACAGATCTATGTTACAATCGATCGCTACTTGTTGGCCATTATTATCTTTAAATGAAAAAAGCCGAAACAATCTAGTTACCAGTTCGAGAAACGCGAGCAGAACGTGATCGCAATGCATGCCGGGAAGGGTCTTTACACCTCGTGCGCGGGAAAACATGGCGGTCGATACAAGACAAATTTTATCACTCAAAAACCAGTTCTCGCTTTCCAAACTTTGACACTAGCAACGCTTGGCAAATGGGCCACAACTCACGAGAGGGTATTTTTCTTGGGCAAGAACTGCTCTTGGACTTTGCTGCCTGGCTCGATCTGACTTCGAACGCCGATAACACGATTACGGTATATCAGCTACCTTTGAAGTTTCAGAACACATTTTGATTCTTTAAAACGTGCTGATGACTTACGGGTTTATCGAGGCTTTATGATGCCTCTCAACCACCAGGCAGGCACACAAGGTACTTTAACACAATGCTTAAGATATTAGTTGACAGAGCTCTAATGCGGCACATCTCTTTTTAGTTCGATGGTATTTCGTTTGCCGCTCGATCGATTCACGTGTTGTGCTCACGTCACAATAGCCGATGTAAACAATCTGTTCCCAGATTTCCGCTCTATATATGCTGTGAGATTTGATTTTGACTTCATACACTATAAACAGTCTGCCTGTTTGCTGTTCAACAAATAAACTCCTAAAGACATGGCTAGGAAAAGCCAAGTATTTTTGCATACGTTATAACTCGAAAACGAAGCAAAAACCAGCGACAAAAATACAGGGCCGCGTTTTTCTATTACATTGAAGACCACATGCAAAAATTCAAGCCCTTTCGCGAAAATTTTTTTTTTCACGCAAATCGTCACTTAGCATGGTTTTGTACTCACCCCTTCAATTATAATATACCACAGAACCTCCCAAACTACTGGTAAGTTGAGAATTTTATTTTATATCAATTTTAAAAACATTACTTTTTTCTAGTGGGGACAATGGGTTGTTGACTAGTTTAATGGATACACAAGGATATTAAGCTATGCATTAAAGTGGTACTGTACAATCACTTCTTCCTTAAGATTTTGAAACTCCATCTACTAAACACTCTCTGTGCTAAATTTTAAGCCTTCATAGCAGGGATGAAAAGGAATTAAAATTAGAAACTGGCTAATTTATCCAGGTTCGAAGAAGACGTGTTTTGAAAAATAATAGCCAAAACTATAAGTTGGCTTTCTCTAACACATTTGATTTGCAATGTTCTTCTTAGTATTGCTGGAGTACTTAGTGTACAAGAAAAAACTCATAAGCTAACCAGATATTGAAGCATAATATAAGTTAGGACATAAGCCCTAAAATTCTTGAGAAAGTGCTGCCATTACAATTAAGACCCATTTACGTACAGGTAACAAAAAAATGAATTATTTTGGCAAGACACAACTCTAAAAAAGTTATCAACACATGGCAACTGATACATATCATAGTAACAGCTGATGCTCACCATCCCTAATCCCTTCTCTACTAAGACTTTCTTCGGTTTGTGTATGTTTTCCCTCATCCAACCCATGATGATCATCCATTACTGCAAAATAGAAATTCAAAGCATTGTTAATAAACACAAAATCACACAAATGCAATTATATTTTACGTTAGACTGACTGTTTTAAAAAAACATACAACCTTGAAGATTAAAAGCTGTTCCTCAGAAAAGGGAAATTTAAAAGAAAACAAATTTCAATCAGAAACAACTGCAAGAGTATGACTATCTTATCAAGACCTAGGTTTTTAAAGTCTATTTCAACTGACAGTGAAACCAAAACAGAACACACTGAATCTCTAGTGGCAAAGTTTAGCTGGTGAAAACTACATCATATTTACCAAGTGATAAAAGACATCATTGGAAACAAAAATACAAGTAGATAAACAAACCGTTTTCCCCTTCTTTAATTGTTTTTACATTAAAAAAAAAACAAAAAAACCCAAGTATCCAAAAACATGAATAAATTCTCCAGAAGATAACAAGAAAGGCAATGTTCCTCACACAAGAGCTGACACAAAGAGATAATGGCAATGTCACCTAATGAAGACATGACAAGGCATTGGCATGTATCCCTATTATGTACTAATTGGACCAGCCACATAGAAAAGGAACCCTAGGCGAGCACTTCTTGAAGCAGCCTCACATGATGACTATATACACTGCGTGTCTACAAAACATTGCTTCATAACAAACAGCTTAAAGGTAGCCAGTCAACAAAAGAGGAAAAGAAGAAAAGAAGGACAAACAACCCTGACCTTTACTGGTGATTCCTTAGCACTATATTGCGAACCCTTCAAGTGCAGAATTTTACACTTATTCAATAGCATCAAGTGGGAGGTGCAGTGGCCTCATGGTTAGCGTGCTCATCTCCGGATCGAGCGGTTAGGGTTCGAGCCCAGGCCGGGGACATTGTGTTGTGTTCTTGGGCAAGACACTTTACTCTCACACTGCCTCTCTCCACCCAGGTGTATAAATGGGTACCAGCGAACTTAATGCTGGGGGTAACCCTGCAATGGACTAGCATCCCATCCAGGGGGGAGTAGAAATACTCCTAGTCGCTTCATGCTACAGAAACCGGGATAAGCTCCGGCCTGGTGGGCCACTTGGCTCATATGCAGACTTAATAGCATCAAAAACAAAATGATCAATCGTGGACATAAATTAAGACCTTAAAATCCAACAACTTGAGGAATGCTTTGATTGTATGTCATTTGGATTATTTAGATTCTTTTGCCTAAGTTGTTTATTATGTTGTTCCTTGTGCTCAAAATGTCATGTATGCCCATCAAAGTTCATAAAAAAAAAACTGTACCTTCCAGCCACCGCAAAATGTAATGTGGAGTGATAAAATACATGAATAGTACTATTTATAAGACCTGGCAAAATAGGGTAAGACTGGTACATCATATCTCTTTTGCAAGCATGGTGACCTATTTTAATTTATTTTTAGAGACTGTGCTTGGCAGCGAACATTCAGGGAAATGTATTGTACATTTGTTTTCATGATTGTGCCCAGGAGATTACTTTAAGCTTACTTTAAAATCGGTAGAAATCATTCCCAATACTGATAGAAGGAAAGAAATATCACACAAAATAAAGGCTCGAAAGTTCGAACTGTCATAAGAATGGTAAACTCGATTTCTTGACATCCTGAACTAAACTCAAATTTCTTGAACTGTGACCAATTTCAATCCTTGCAATCCTGCACTTTATTTCGAAACTACTGTTTTTGCTTTGCTCTATAGCATTTTCTATCCAACTAAGCTGTATATATATTTGGTGCCATTTGGCGATAGTGCCATGTGGCGAAGGTGGTAATAAGTTGAGTGAAAATTTGCTCTGTCGGCATGACAGTGTTTCTTTATACCCTTGACGGAGGCAGATCTTAATTGCAAAATGCAAAACACAACAGTGTGGACTATACAAACTAATACCAGCTTAGTTCGTGCCGCTTGAAAGCAACACGATCAACAATACTTAGATTGCTGATGAACATGTCGAAATGGCTTCGTAAACTTGAACCATTTGAAATTACTCACTCCATTACTACAAACAACATAATACAATACGCTACACTTCACAAAGCTTCTTACCGACAATATCAAGCTTCAAAGGCAGCTGTAAATGTGTTTCGGAACCTGCAGAAAGATCCGGTAAAACACCCTCACGATAAAAGTCACAATCGATAGGTTTCGAGCTTTCACCTGGCAAACACCGTCCCGTCCCCTAGTAAAATAACCTCAGAGGACACGGTCACAACGCATTTTCATTGGAAGAAACAACAACACATACAATTGGTCAAAAGGTGTCAGACATGTCTGCCACGCAGGACGAAAGTGCAACGCTACACGGGTAAACCATGAACCGCGCTCGGCCCATGGCCGCGCGGTTAATTATAAAAAGGATTGCTACAGAAAAAGAGTTTAATAATTCCCTCGAGTCCCAGTGTCACTTTTCTTCCAGGGCCCGAATCAAGCAGTTTCGTGACTGAGGCATCTTGCGATGACAACAAATCTTGTTGAAAGCAGGAAAGCATGTGACTCCTCTTGACTGAAACATAACACGGGTTATGTTACATACCGGTGTGCCAAAAAATAAAAGGGATTTCTTCGTTTATAGTTGAAGAGAAGACATCGCTGAAGCCGAAAACATGTTGAGATTTATACTGTTGGGCCTAGTTTGCCTTGCACCTGAAGTTGCGTCAAGCTTCCCAGCCAGTGCACCTAAGGTCGACGTGACTCTGTACTACGAAAGCCTGTGTCCAGACTGTCAGTTGTTTATTCGTCAACAGCTTTATCCAACGTACCAAAAGATTGGCGACATCTTCAATCTAACACTTGTACCGTACGGGAACGCCGAGGAAACAAAGCGCGGAGACAAATGGGTTTTCCAATGCCAGCACGGGCCGAACGAGTGCCTAGGAAACCTTATCGAAACCTGCGCCATCTCTCTGCTGAAGAACCTTTCTGTGTCGTTTCCATTTGTTCACTGCTTCGAGGTGTCGATCGAGCGCTCCGGAGATCCTAAGTCAGTCGCCCAGCATTGTGCCAAGTCTTTGGGAATTGACTACGCTCCGATAGAAGCGTGTGTGAGTGGGCCACAGGGAAACGAACTGGAGCACGAGATGGCGAAGAAGACAGACGCGTTGGAACCGCAGCACGAATACGTGCCGTGGGTGACCATCAATGGAAAACACACAGAGAAGATCCAGAGGGAAGCCGAGAACAACTTGCTGAAGCTCGTGTGTGAATACTACGAAGGAACTAAACCACCAGCTTGTGAAAAGCAGAAGATCGGTCGATGTTACAATAACTGGGAAGCTTTTCCACAGATACAGGAGATTTAATTTTTCGTTGGTGCGTGCACAGGTAGCCCAGACTTTTTTTACCTTTGATGATTGCGTAACAATTTTCAGAAAATGCACGAAAAATTGCACCAAAAGCTATGCGTAGAAATGAATCTACATGAAAGTCACGTTTGTCTTGTTATATTTTATCCCCTTGTATTGCTTTAGCCAGGTCAGAGCCATTTAGGAGTAAGTTTCACCATTTTGCCTAATATATTTGGTCTCTATTCCGGGGCTTCATTTTTCTTTTAGTTTGCTCGTGTAATAGATGAATAAAATTTAAATCGAATGGAAGTATGTCCAAGATTTCACAGCTTGTTTATTGTTATTTACGATGGAAAACTTTTAATAACCCTCGAACCTCAAAACCTCCAAGCGAAACAAAAATACATTAGGCCAATGAGGAATTTCTCTGCCGGACACGGGAGAAAAGTTTGATCCCGCGCGATCCCGTTTGATGAAACTCTGAGCGCTTTCCATTTGCGCGGAAAAACCATTGAGAATTTTCCATCGAATGGAAAAGTACAAACAAAACGAGACGGGATGAGTGTGTGCTATTCAACAGCCATTGAATACTTTCCAGTCGAAAGGACTGTTCGATTTTCCCATCAAGACGACTGCGTATTTCATCAAGGAGCTTGAATTGCCGGTTTTCGTGTGACCGTTTTTCACATACCGATATAAAGAAAAGCTATCTGAAAAAAGCGTTTTATTCCATACACGTGGAACCGAACCCCCCTTATTTCAGACCTTACTAGATTTTTCGAACTCTAAAATTAGCAGGGGTTTCTGACATATGATATCGTAGGTTTTTATTTCTGTTAATGAGATCTGAAGTCTGAAGTTTAAAAATTAAAGTTACATGCACATGTAACTCAATTTTAGACAGGACCGGATCACTGACAACATGTTATCAAAAGGCAAACCGGCACCTTATTATTTGTTAGGAAAGCACATGTAAGTTGTTGCAATTGCTATTTTCAGATATGTCCCTGAATAATTATGAACTCGTGGAAAACACATGACATTATGCTGAGTGCGGGAGATGACCGCACATTTCTTTTTGCTGGTCACGCAATCCTCGCGGAGGGAACGCGATCCCCAGTTTGCGGTGTGAGTGGAGGGTGAGGCCGCTGTGAGAGGAGCGAGATTGACCATGGACTCCTGGGAGCTAAAAAGTTTTGTAGACAACGTTTTCTTTAGATACGTGCAGGGTATACGATTGATTCAAAACGAGTTATATTCACTAAAAACAACCCAGAGAGTTGTGCGTGTTCAAAAGGTTCAACAAACGTGCAAACGAGGACAGACTGGATGAGAAAATGTAACAGGTTGCGAACAGTCTTGAACAAATTTTTATGCAGTTTACAAATGCAAGATCTAGCAGACAATCTTTCGACTATTATATATACGATTCGTGCAGCCTCCCCAAGAATTGGAACCTTTTATGGTCGGAACTTGTCCCAGCCATTCTAGGTTATACTAGCAAGCCGATACGGGGTTACGTGGCTCAACATTCAAACATGTGAATGTCATTTGATGGTCACGCGCCTAGCTCCCAGGCGCGGCGCGCGTAAGGGTATAAAGGCTGAAAATTCACTTACGATCAGTATTCTTTGTTGTTGCCGTTGAAAATGGAATTTGTCCAGCTCCGTTTCCTTGCCGTCCTGTTGGTCGCTCTCCCTTTGTTCACTGTCGGAGCATCGACAGCAGCGCCGAAGGTCGGAATAGCGCTGTATTATGAGAGCCTGTGTGGAGGATGCAGGGACTTCATCATGTCCCAGTTCTATCCGACGTTCCTGAAGGTTGGCGACATCATGAATGTGACGCTGGTCCCGTACGGAAATGCAGAAGAAACTCGCTACGGGGATAAATGGCAATTCACTTGTCAACACGGTAAGGCGGAATGCGTAGGAAATCTCATTGAAACATGCGCCATCTCGATTCTTCAGAATACTACCGTGTACTTTCCTTTCATCCACTGCCTTGAAACCAACCTCGCTGGGAGTGATCCGCTCTCGGTCGCAGAACGTTGCGCCACTCAACAAGGAATTGATTTCGCCCCCATTGAGAAGTGCCAGACAGGCCCACAGGGGAATGCCCTCGAGCATCAAATGGCTCTGAAGACCAATGCGCTGGTTCCTCGCCATAATTACGTTCCATGGATTACACTGAATGGTAAACACACTAATGATATACAGGACAAGGCAACTTTTGATTTGCTAGGATTGGTGTGTGACACTTATCAAGGAACTAAACCTTCTGCTTGTCAGAAACACGAACGGGTACATTCTCGCTGCTACAAGAATGCGTGAACAATAGTTCGGAATGAGGAAGTCAGTATTGTAATTTGAAATCAGTTTTTCCCTGTTTACGATTTCTTGCACCATTGTTACGAAAATTGCTGCAAGAATTTTAAGTCTACATTGGGTTTCTTTTTCGCTTTATGTTAAGTTGTAAAATTGAAAAGTGATATCCTTGTCGATTTACATTAAAAAAGTTAAAGTTACTAAGTCGTGTAAATCTCTTTGCGGTGAACCTGTATGTTCAGTATTTTCCCTGCGCGCTGTAATATGGTTTTGAGTCAAAATTATAATAAATAACATACAATTTACAACCCAGCCGGTTTTCTACTTCAGTTAGCTCGTCACGCAATCTGACTCGGCGATTACGTAACGCCTCAAACGAGTATGTAGTAGGCTATCGGAAAAAAGGGGGTGGGGGGGGGGTTCTCTCGCCTTTAATCATCACGTCCATTGTGTTTCACTTTGCTCATACAATTTCCCTAGTTGATCTTAGTCGTATAGTTGCAGCTTGCTTTCTCTTTTCCTATCGATGATCGTAAGCGTTATTTACGGACAAATATATTTCTATTATTTCTTTTCTTTTTTAGGGGCCGGGGGGGACGCAGTTGCGAAGAATTAACTGCACGGATTTTTTGTACAATGGGCTCCTGATGCTAAGGGATCCTTGAGTATTCGATCTTGTCGGCCAGTCACCCTCCACACTAACAATCCCGTCCAAACTTGGCCTGTCAGCACCCCTCGAGGTTTTCGGTATCCGGCCTTTAATTATACCCCCACTGGAAAGCATATCACTGAAAAGGTAGAGCTACAACTGAATAGCCTGCATTGAGCGCAAGGCTAAGCTTTTGAACGCGCCTCCCCGCGATAGAAATCGGAAAAGACTGCTGGGCCGGTGTAAACACCAGGGCGGGGAGAAGTATCTTATCCTAACAGTCGCACATTTATATAGTTAAGGTCGGTAAAGTTACATTATACACACACTGGGATTCAAAGATGTCCGGACATGGCCTTTTATCGATAGCTCGGCAGAACCATCTATGCTTTAGAAAATTAGAGCATCGGAACAGTTTATAATTTTACCGAAATTTTTAATTAGTCATGTCCATAGATTCCCACGTGGTCTAGTGGTTAGGATTCGGCGCTCTCCCCGCCGCGGCCCGGGTTCGATTCCCGGCATGTGAAAGACAGTTTTTTCACTTTTTTAAAAAAACGCATCTCGGATTGAATCCAACACTTCACATGAAAGGAAAATCTCAGAAATGATCGAAACAGACTAAATAAGTAGCCTAGCCTGGATAAATGCAGGAAAACGCGGGGCATTATATCGCTGAAACAAGTAAATGCGTGAAATCGTGTAGGTGGCCAAGAATGTTACTATTTTCTTTACTTAACGCGGAAGCAGTGGTTGAGCACTTCCCTGATATTGATCTTATTTCCTTGTTGTGAACGAGGAAGTTCATTCAGGGTAGAATGTTTTACTTGTTCTAGAAGATTTTCTCTTCCTTGTTCCCAAGCCTCAGACGATCCTTTCTTGGCCTGCCTCATACTCGGTGGGGGGGGGGGGGGGAAGGAACTCTGTTGTATGGGCTATATAGGTATGTGCGACCCCAAAGGGTATGGCTTTTCAGCCTTTTGGGTCATAAATAGGGTATCGATATTGGCCATTCCTGTCTCGAATTGGGTATGCTTTTCAGAAGGAGCTACTTTTTCATCATTATCGTTAAGACCATCGACTGTAGCCCTTCGTAAATTACATTTCGGGCAAATATGCCAGCCGCAAGCCCGCAACGGTCGTAAATAGGGTATCAAATTTTTGGTCAGGTCATAAATAGGGTAGAGAAAATCGCAGATTTTAGTCATAAAGAGGGTAAGGGTTTTGGGAGGCGGGCCGCACACCCCCATCCAATTTTTCTGGGAGTACCCTCCGTGTGCTTATAACTGAATGAACCGAAGCCACAGCTCGGACACTGCAGATAAATTGTCGCTGTAGTTTTCATTTGCGCCATTCATCAGCCGCTTCAACGACCAAACGATTGTTGCTTTCTTTATCACAGAGTATTGTTTGCGTTGAAACGCTTAAAAACATTTAATTACTGTTTGCTGTTTTATTTATCTTCGAATTGTCTGACAGGTTTCAAACTGACAGGGCTTCTATAAAGCACGTGGAATGTAATTATAAGGAAAGGTTGAGTAGAGAATCGAGCAAAACCGCCGCCAAATTGAATTGGGTAGTGGTTTGTTGTCTAGTTTAGTACACTGATACGTGGAGAAGTGTTTCAGTATGCGCTGTTAACCCTCTGCGATAATCTCGACTAGTCAGCAAAAAGAAAACAAACAAACTGGAACACCTTTCTTGCTATGCAGTGAGAACGTCGAGTGTTTATTTTTTTTATCTGTTACAACCTGTTGATTTTTGCCAGCTATTATGATTAAAATAACAAAACTACCAATTCTCCACTACCATCAGTTACAATTCTAGGCAACAACGACTCTTGGAAAGCATTAGAATTTTGTTTTATTGTCTTGTAGAAGATTTATTTTTAATTCTTTAAAAGTTAGTGGCATCCGTGCAATGTCATTGGACAAGAACCAAATCCATGAAGATTTTTAATGATTCATTAAAGTGATTGGTGGGTTAACCCGGTACCATAGGTAGATTTTTATTCAAAACTTCATCGACCTCGACCTCGCTGTCAACAACGATGTCTCCATTATATTTTATAAAGATTTTGTATTTCTTATCCTCAGTTAGCGTCAAATTTATATGCTGTAAATTATATTCCGATCCAGCTTCATCTCACCAAGAGAGTTCTGCCGCCAAAGACAAACATGCGTGTGAGTCAGGAGTTTATGACGCGAAATCCGACGGACCAACATTTATAGGAAGGGACGGACTTAAGCGATTAGATGGAATAAAGGTAAGCAGCTTCACTTATTCTCTGACAGACATTGCCCTAGGGGTTAATACGGATGTTAGTCAGAAATTAAGGTTGAAAAATCAATTTTGGCGCTAGCATAGTTAACGCAAAACACGTTCAGTTCGATGTGTAAATTCCCTCCACTCCAGGCTATACAATCCTTTTGAATATGGTTTGGAGAATTTCATTGTACATCGTTTAATTTTCCCCGTAGATGAGTTTCTTAAATTCTTGTCACCTGTCTGCTTGGTGGTGTATTGATATTGTATGGAGAAATAAGAAGTTGATCGGATTCTGACAGTTTCCACTTCACTTTAAAATGTAATCAGATCTCAGACTTATGTTTGAAGGCTCCGAACTGACAACATATTGAGCTCGCCCAAGTGGAAAACGGTTGGGTGGTTGGTGTAAAATAACTAGCTAATAGAAGGAACTACAGCTAAAGTAAACATCCAGAAGCCGGCCCCAAACACCGGCCATAAAAGAGCCAGTGCCGGATTTGATAGCTCAGGATATCAAGACAAGATATCAAGATGTACGGATTCCGATTGGCAAATTGTGAATTTGGATACGGTACATCAACATTTTACACGTGTATTATTATTATATTTATTTATGACCCTGTCAGCTCCAACATGTACAGTCGAGAATTGACAAATAAGCATACGGAAGGGCAGAAAAAGAGCCTGACATAAAATGATTTGACCCATACCTGACCTATACTTTTATTACTCAGACCTCCACTTTTTGGCTGAAGTAACCACAGGGAGCCCTCACGTCCGTTTAGAATATGAATAAAAGATTACCTACCTTTATCGCGCATGTTTTGTGTTTTGTGGCGGCCTGCTAGAGCGAAGTCTGGAACCGAAATTACGGACGTCTAGGACGGGCGGGAAAATTCGCAAATTCTCGGAGGATCCGATCGCTCACCGAAGACAATAATCTTAGAGCTCCGAGCAGGTTTCGAGCGATTTCCGTAATTTCGGTTCCAGACCTCCCACTAGCAGACCAAGCACGCACGTATAGCGGAGTAACCTGCGATTAGGCTTCTTTTCTTTTTCGCGGCGCGAAAAATAAGGAAGCCTAATCGCGGGTTAACCGGCAGGACGCAAATGATACGACTGGAAGATTAGTTGTAAAAAAGAGAGGACCAAATAGAACTGAAATGAAGGAATTTTAAACAGTGGAAGTGAAAGTAGCGTCACGTATTCCAACACATTCTGAGAGCCGTGGAAGAGGCTAATTGAAATAGTTGCAATTATAGCATTGCAAATGATGTAATTTGTAATTTTCATTTTAAAAAAAATCTTTTTTAAAACGTCTTTTAACTAAACTGAATTTTCTTGCAGCTATTATTGTAGGTTGTTTCAAACTAATGTCATAAACTTAATGACCGAAGTTTCTCCCTGATCGTCTGTGGCAACTCCATTCAAAATTGAAAGTTGATTCAGGGAACCCGTCTGTTTTTGTGCTTGTTATATGTTGTTGCTTTTTTTTTTTTTTTTTTGGAAATAATGAATGTTAGATCCTTTGTAAAGTTCGTCGATTGACGATAGAGCCCAGAAATGGGAATCCGGTTATATTTTGTGGCCGCTGGGCAACCGCGGTAACTTCAGTTCTCTAACCTTTGCAGGTTGGTCATGTTGAAGAAGTGAATTTAGGTGACTGCAGGAGAGAGCGAATCACTAGAGCAATGAAACCTCTATTATTTGGTAAGGATGGTCAATAAAGTGACCGGTGACCGTTGGATTCTTACAATGCAAGAGTAGGAACAAGTAATTAACTCCCTATAATAAAAGGACACATCTGAAACAAGGACGAATTCATAGACACGGGTCTGCGATCCGTTGCCGATCGTTCGTTTCCAAGAACGATCTTGCCCTCACATATAACTTCTCCACTAGTTAGACATATGTTTTAGATCTAATCGCGCTGACAAAACATTACAACCTAGACTGAGGGCGTAACTGGGGCTTAACTGATCACCGAGAATTGGCCACAATTTGAATAGTCTAGGCAGTTGAAAAATAACGAGTTTTTAACCGAAAGCTGAGAACTGCAAACTCTCAGGTAGCTAAGAGAAAAATGGATGAACTTTGACTGATAGCTAAGAAATCGCCGAAAATTTTACTGATAACTGTTCCAGGCTCTCGGTAGTTGGGGACGAGCGAAAAAAGGAGGGCGAGCGAGAGAAAAAGCGTGGGAGAAATAAGGAGAGGAACCCTCCCCCTACTTTCCTCACCTAAGTCCTCCTCGTTTTTTCTCTCGCTCGCCCTCTGTCTTCGCTCTTCTCCAACTACCGAGAGCCTCTCTTTTTCGCTCAGTCGTCTCCAACTACCGAGAGCCTGGAACAGGTTAATTCAATTCCAGTGCCCCAAATTCAGGTCAGAACCTCAAGACAGAACGTCTTGCCTTTTGTCGACTTCAGCAAACAAACAAACGATACCATTGGGTTTTTATCTTACAGAAATACCGCACTTTTTGGCGAATGAGGAATGTGACTACGTAATCAAACTGGCTGAAGGAAATGGACTTATTTCAAGTATCACTCGTGGAGGGCTGACAACTAAAAAAGATCTAGAAGTACCAAAAGTTGAGAGTAGGTGCTTTAACTTATCCTTACAGTGCGCAATAACAGGAAAGTGTGGAGAATTGTTTATCAAGTACACATCCAATTCAATTTCAGGCGGGAAAGGTGAAGGTGTCGCAGGAATTTTTGAAGCATGGGACATGAATAATGACCTAAAGATTACAGTGGACGAGGTATGAATAAAACGTCGAATTATAACAGTAAACGTAACCGTTTCGGATTTCACTCATATTTGATGATTGCTTTCTTTTTTCACTCTCCTTGGCACGTCTCGCTTAAGAAATGCACAATTTTTGTCAAAACTTTCTTTTTTCTCCATAATTCTGTTTAATTGACCTATCTTAGTCTATAACGAGCAAAAATTGGGCCGATAAACAATCTTATGCATTTTAGGTTAAGGAAAACTAGTGTCGCCGATTTTGAAAGTTAATTAGTTGTAAGCTAATGTGTACATGTAGGCCGGCACAAACGAGGAGACTAGCCCCAGTCCCCTAGCTCGAGTAAACTCTTCAAGGAACATGCTGCAGGTGCTAGTCCGGGGGACTTGTCTCCTCGCGTTTGCCGGTCTTATATAAGGGTTCGTTGCTTACCACTAACAAGTCAGTCTTTGTTTTCACTTCTATATCCTTTGCAGGTGATCGAGTACGCAAAGAGATATATTTACGCCGTATTCAGTGAAGAAGATTTAATGGAACTGTGAGTAGTATTGATATGGACAATTCAAATGATGTTATTGATAAATTAATTACTCATTTGGCATTTATTTTATTATTTAACAGACTCCACAAAGTGAACGTTACTGAATTGGACGATGGTAGGTCAGGCACGCGCAAAATACTTATTGCTTGCTTTTACGCCATCTTAAGTAGGCTGCTAGCAGTCTGTTTTTTTCGCGAAATCAGGCAACGATTATGAAAAGTTTCAGACTAGAGGGGATTGGGAACTAAGAGACGGGCGCGCCACTCAGCGCACACGTACAGCCCTTAAATATTGCGTTCGTGTTCAAGGATAAACACTTGTCTGACACTAAGAGAAAACACCGACTACCAGCAGTCTACAATACGTGATTGCTTCACGAGCAAATCATTGAGTTAGCACAGTGACTGTTGCGAATTTTGCTTATAAATAGTCATTATTGGGTGAAAGAATTGGAAGTACAGCGAACAGATGGTTCCTGTTGTAACAGATTGATCACAGCCAAACGTACTCGCAAGTAGACGAAACTTGAAAACTTCCATGGGTCTACTTGCGACTATACGTACTTGCTAGTCTGTTTGGCCAGGGCTTAAGACTACATCACGGATGACAAATGAATGAAAGGCAGGCAATATCAGAACGAATAAATACAACATAAATAAATTAAATAGCCCGTGCATGGAAAGGACCAAGAATTACTGAGTGACCTTCAATAACATTTGGTAACGAATGAGAAACCTATTAATACGAGTTGAGTTGCATCACCCGTAATAACTATTTATCTTACTGTGTCTTGATTTGACTTAAAATTCAAACACTGATACGTCTTATTTCCTGCGTGCTCTATCTCCCGATATTGAACTTCAAGTATTTTATTTCAGGTTTTATCACGCCTAAAGAGTTTGAGAACATGAACACTCGCGGCGCTGATACAATGATGATGCACGCGGGAAAAACGCATCCAAAGTACAGACCTCGCTACAGTTATCAGACCTTTGTGAACCAGAGATACCTCAAGGATCCGATCTTGGACAAAATTATAGAAAGGTAAATATTAAAACCAAAGTAGCCATCGTATATTACCTTTTCTGACTGATGATGTTTGTTTTCAAGTGGACCTTCTTCATCTTACAGTATTTTGCCAATACGTCCGGATCGAATACGAACGAAAGATGGCAACAGTTTAGCCCTCCATTTTCAGCGTTTTCATCCGTAAATCTGAGCCTGGTTAAATTTTCACAGGAAGGCGATGAGATTTTTACTTTCAGTTAGGGGCAAATGATGCTATACTTCAGTAAAATTGAAGAGATTATCGTCCAAGAGACCATATAGTTTGGTTTAACTTTACCTCTCTGAATTTCATATTTTTAGAGTAATCAAATTAACAAAGTTGCCAAGAGAAATAATATATGGAAGCGAAAGACTTCAGGTAAGAATGCAGCAATGCACCAATTCTTCAATGCATCCATGCTGTGTCGTCCTTCATAATGGGTAGTAAACCAGAACTGATTCAGTTTTCAGTGGAAAATTATCTCTTCATCACGGCGCGCGGTCCATAACGAGCTGTTTTATATCGTAAGAAGTTCGTGTTTTGGGTTAGCCTGGAGTAAGATACTGAGCATGTCCACGTGCCTGCTGCTGAGACATCAACTGCGCACCCAGTCTTGGTTCCCCTTGCAAGCGACCGGGAAACTAGCGACCCTGGAACTCCGAAAATATCGGACTTCCGGTAAAATTGCGCATGTTTTGACAATATAAACACAAAGAGATTACCTTTTAAACTTTAGGGGAGAAACATTTAGCCATAATGTAGCTTGCAAGGGCCTTGTCTGCAAACGGGACGTACACTGAAAAAAAAAATTTAACTTTAATTTCACCAGTTCAGTCCCCCCACCCCTCCCTTCCCCCGCCCCCCCACCCCCCCCAAAAAAAAATCAACCATCCGCGGTCCTTATATTATGAGTACTATAGATTTTACGGGTTTCTTACATCCTTGCTCATATAATTGAAGTCTCCCGTAGTTTTACTTACGAATTACGATTATGAATACAAGGTCTTTGGCCATTTCTCAGTCTGGGAGTGCACAATTTATTAAACGGCCAATGTCTCTTGAAGAGATCGCGAATTTCGCCTGGTTTCCTGGCCAGTCCAAATTTTACAATACGGTTCGTTATCACATCTCATTTCATATCTCCATAGGTTGTTTATTATGATCAAGTTGGTCATTATCATGCTCATTTCGATTCGGAAACTCACGAGAAGACCGAGATCCCTTGCTGTCATCAACAAGTTGAAGAGAAGATGCTGAGCTTTGAACATCCCTGTAGGCTTTGCAGGTTAGAACACACTTGCCAGGTAAAATACCTAGTACAAAGCCGCTCAAAGTTTTAATTCTGTCAGTTAAGTGTCTTGCCCAAGAGCACAACACAATGTCTCCGGCCAGGACCGCTAGATCCGGAGCTGAAGCGAGCGCACTGAACACGGGGCCACCGCGCCTCAACTAACGCAACCGGCATGAATGTTAATTATTTGTCCTTGTAATCCTTAGGTATGTCACCATTTTGTATTATCTTAATGATGTCGAAGCTGGAGGTGAAACAGCTTTTCCTGTTGCAGACAACGAAACCTTAAACATGGAGGTGAGTTAGTCTTTTTAAATTGCTGCTTCGCTCTCTTCTTGATAGGAAAGGCACAAAGGCAACTGTTTTATTCAAAGGAGATATTTTAAAAGAATCGATTCAAGCTAGCCACTAACACTGACCTGGCATCCCGGGACTGGCATACAGTGTCTTCTCCTACAAACTACGATACAGTTGTAATAATTCTAGCTTGCAATTGTTGTTACTTCAGTTATATACATAAGAGACTATGGGTTGATCTGATGAAGACTTTCTTTTCTCCTCTAAACTTCTCTAAAACTTAGTGTATTATTCACACTTGGCCATAAATCTATGAAGTTTGCCTCACTTATTATTCCTAATTAAAACAAGTCGAACTTCCAATACTACTCTAACTTGGGGTTACCATGGTAACGCATTTTGATTTTATCAAACAGTACTTAAAAGACAGCCGAGGCAAGCTGGACTATTTCAACCTCAGCCACAACTGCCATGTGGGTAATCTATTGATCAAACCTCGCAAGGGAACGGCAGTCATGTGGTATAACCATTTTCTGGATGAGGACAGCGGTTGGCTCGGCAAAATGGATGAGTATAGTTTACACGGAGGATGTGACATACTGAAAGGAGAAAAATGGATTGCGAATAACTGGATCACAGCACCATACAAGGATGGAGCACATGTCCCGAGCTCGTGGCTCAATTTTTATTAGCTAAAGCCTTACAATGTCGTCTCTAGAACTAAACGGAAGTCTTCGCGAGTAAAACAAAAAAAAAATAAATGAATAAGTCTCAGATCAGAATATAAGTTTGTCCCTGGGCGTCCGAGGCTCTGTGCCTACTGGAAAACTATTTTCCTTTATGTTTCTCTGCTTTTTTACTTGTTTAAGAAAATACCTTTTTATGAAAATTTAGATAACTCTAACAATCATAACTTGATCCATGAACACAAGCAATGTGATCGCATGAAACGTACCTTTTAAAGACGGCTCTGCTGACTGGATTTTATTTCCAACCTAGTAGATTATATAAATTGAAATAAAATACGAAGAAAAACACGTTAGCAGTGTTGAGCTTGCATTGTTTTTTTCGCGATTTCTACTGGTCCTGCACTTAGAATACAGCTACCATGCCCAGTGAGGACACTCTAAGTAAACAAACAAGCATTCAAAATGATCGAGCGCCTCATTGCAGCGATAACCCGCGTAGATAACGGTTTGTTTCTCGTTTGAGAACCGTGACGGGCTGCCATTCAAAAAAGGTTAGGCTAAAATGATAACTTGACCTCGAGCCAGTCAGGAAAAAAAACATAAAATAATACATAGTTAGTGAGGAGGAGGGTCCCCGAAACCACGGAATTATATGCATGTCGATGTATCAATAGTTTGAATACTACCGCAAAGCTCAGTCGGTAGTCTCGTCTCCTAGACCAGTCAAACTGAGACCGCCGATTTCAAGCCGTGGCGATCAGCCAGCGGAATGCCACGAGCCTTAATAGAGTGGCTTTAACTTGAGTGTCGTAAAACCAATACTAAATAAATCAACACTATTAATAAAATCAATACTAAAGTAGCCAATCACAAAGGACACATACAAACCAGTGAACCAATCAAAACTCGAAGCAAATACGTGAGGCTGACGCAAAGCGCGGGAAAACGTGCGCGAGTGAGTCAAGATTGGTTTTGGTTTTACTTCTGATTGGTTTGAGAAAGTGGCGTGATTTTTTTTAACAATCACAGAGGGTAGAAATGTAAAATCAACGCAAATGTGATTTGCTTTCGACTCTCAAATGAAAATCGCTTTAGGAACAGATCGCACTAGAACAGCGTGACTAAAGCATTCAACACTCCGGGTATTCTAGGTAGCTCGCGCTATAATCTTTGGACAATTTGAACGAGGTCAAATTGAATTGTTTTTCTGGTGCCATCGAACTATTTTCTGGTACCATTCGCTTTTTTCTTTGTTCCAATAATTTCTTGCAGTGTGGAAAATAAATCCCACCTGTTTTCCATTTTTCAGTGAAATTATTTTATATGTAACTTTATTTAGATTTGCTATAAACTCATACGTGTAATTGTGTACAAGCAAAATGAATTGTTGTAAACTGAAAAGATGAAATATTTTCCAGAGCTCTAAAACCGGATAAACTAATGCAAAAAGTGTATCGTGGAATATGTGTACCATAAAACACGATTAATTAATATTTATTACATAAGTCTGCGGTTGACTGGTGCTATAAAATAACAACGCCAAAATGGAAAATAAAATAGAACCAATTGTTTAGTCTTATAAGCGGTAAATAATGACTGCGTTTAGTCTATGGGTGCTCTACATTTCAGGCCTTCTTTTCGCTTTGTCTGCTGAATGCGAAAAACAGAGTTATAACGTGTGTAGGTTTGTACGGGACGGTGAAAGTTGCGACTACAAGAAGTTCGATTCGCATGGAGACGAACCCTGTGTTATCGGTAGAAAGGCTGGATTGACGAGAATCAATGGTGTCAAGGTAGGAACATAATCATAATATTTTTTACTTTGAACTGAACTGAATCGTAAATACGGATAATTATAACTGACTATTTTGTCGGATCTGTTAATCTATGGTTTGGATCTGCTATATATAATAAACCAGAGAAATCAAAATACAGTTGCCAAATTGCGTGAATTGACCATGAAGATACATGTAGCTACACGTTTATTGAGTCGCCTAGGCCTGAAACTAAATCTTGGTGTTGTGACCAAGACCTCGCGACCGTGAATGTGCAGCGGCGTGAAATAAGCACAGACACTAACTTGTTAATTTGCTCTAATCCTTCGGGGTACAGGTACTTGTGGTTTGTGAGTTTAGGTTAATGTCCGACAACATCACTGTTCACAGTCAGGCAATAACAGTAGCTAGAAAAGCGACTACTGGAATTATTTCCTGAGAGAACAAAGCGTAAACTGGCCGCGGATTGAAATCCACAACGCACGAGAACTACTGAACTGGCAAATCCATAAGTGAGTTAAAAAGGTAGTATACTGGGCGGGGTAGGTTATACAGTTAATATACCCATAATTTATTTTTCGCCGCAGGACATATATCCGATAAAAAATTTGTCTTTAAAACGGCAAAACTTATGCTTCGAACTACGCTATGTTATAGGTTGGCCACGTCGAAGAAGTAGATCTCGGAGATGGAATCAAAAAGCGCATAACAAGAGCAATGCGGCCTCTTTTGTTTGGTAAGTCTGTAGCAAAACATCAGAGTACTCTTGATCTTGATTTGCCTTTCAGCTGCTCAATTCGCTTTCCTGGGAGACAAACATATCAAAAACAACGAATGAATTTTCCAAAAGAAAGTTTTCTCCTAACAAAAATTCTTGGACCCTCGTCCTAAGTCCTCTCAGCTCTCTCTATGACTCTCCCGGAATCTCAAGCTCCCTGTTCTCAAATCCAAGATGGCGGTGTATGTGCGGCCGCCGTTAACGTCGAGGTTGTAGTTTTAAGTATTTTTTATTTATTTGTTTGTTTGTTCGTTTGTTTATTTATTTATTTATTTATTTATTTATCTATTTATTTATTATTGCAGAAATTCCAAATTTTCTGTCAGACCAGGAGTGTGATCACATTATTCGCCTGGCGGAAAGCAAACACTTCATTACCAGTGTGGCTCGTGGAGGACTTCAGTCCACGAGTGACTTTGAAATTCCTGACATTAGAAGTAAGAACCGATTTCTTTGCATTGTTGAACATGGACAGTGAGGTGACCAAGATGACTTTAAATTTATAAACGTCTATAACATGTAGACTTGCTGAGAACTAAGAATGGCAGTATGTTACACTATCCACAGTGATTCATGCAAGGAATGTAGGAGTCTCCAAGGCGATGTAAACTGAACTTAGTAGACCTAAGTGGTGTTTTATTCATTTTTTTTTTTTTTTCGCTTTTTTAGAAAAGCAGTCAAATATTATGGTTGTTTTCAATTGAGGGTCGAAAGAAAAATTCGCTTTGCCTTTGGTTTTGCATGTGACACTAATATATGTGGCGAACAGTGAGGGGAAACTTTAAAATCTTATGTTGACTTTGACATATTAACGTTGATTTACACGATGCTTTAAATTTCAGATGGACCAATGCATGTGGATTATTTTCATGCTTGGGATCTCGACAAGGATGGAAAATTAACTTTGGAAGAGGTATGATCGCTTCTTCAGAACTGGCTCCATTTAGATTTAGTGTGTTTCCACTTTTGCCTTAGGTCAAAAATAGTAATCAACAAAGGCAAACGAAAATTAACACAGAGCGACAAGAGTTCGGGTGTAATAAAAAAGAAAAGCAAAATGAAACTAGCACAATCTTTTAGAATGATTTTAGTTTTGAACTTATGGACTTTACAAAAGAAAGTACCCTGTAGAATAAACTTGTGTAACTGAGATTATTCCAGCTACATGTTAGCGCTCAGACCGACCAAATATAATCAGATGTATTTCGTCGATTCTGTCTTTAAAAAAAATAATAATAACCGATTGGAAGATTCAACTTCATGACTTTCGCGTGTTTAATTAAAGTACACTCATTTTTTTATAAGTTTCTTTTATAGGTGTGTCATCCTTTTCACTGGTTCCCATCATACTGACAATGTTCTACCTATTACCTATTCACCTATTAATTCTGTGATCTCTTCACAGCTTATGGCCTACGCGAAAAAGTACCAATATTTGATTCTAACAAGGGATGACACATTGGAAATGTAAGGTTGCATGCCTAAAAGAATGAGTCCACAATGCTTAATTATAGTACTGAATTTAAATGAATTTCATACTCGACATTGTTTTAAAATTATATTAATCTTAGTTTCCTCTGGCTCTCTTTCTCGCCCTTAAACATTCGCTGATTTTCTACTCTTCCTCATTATTTCAGGCTGCACAGTGTGAACGTGACGGAGCTAGACGATGGTACACGAAGTTTTCCGTAATTAAAGTCGTTTATAATAAAGATTCCTTTTACTGCAAATAGCGTATTTAGTTTCACATCCGCCTGATTCCTTTCCTGACTAATTCTTTGCATACCGGCCTTAAAAACAAAGTTATGTCCCATGCATGTTACGTTTTTCTGGATTTCTAATGCTTGGTGCAGGGTTCCCGTTGTAAGGTAAACGGAGACGAGATCAGTAGCCGGGAAGACAGGTTTTGAATGAGTACCCTTCACTTCTCACTCATTTGGGGTGAGGCACTAGCTGTCGCACAAAATAGGAATAAGTGGAGAAGGATTAATGTTACCTTACGTCCCACAGGGGACAAAGAGAATTTAAAAGTAAGTAAGTAAGTGCCTCTCACTCCACCCTAACGTTCAAGGAGGTGCATGATCATTAGTCTACAGACTCCACAAATGAACATTGTACTATTAGACAGAAAACTGATTCTGAACTCGACAGCAACATACGTAATTCACATGCAGCATCATGTTGTTTGGCTAGGAATTTTAAAGCAAATTGTCAGTTAACAACGACCATTGAGATCCTATTTGTGAAAAAATTACATTTCTTCTCAAGGGTATGCTACACTGGATGAATTCAAGAAGATGAACACGTTGGGATTAATGGACTTGCTCTCGGCGACGGCTTTGTCACATCCACTGCACAGGCCACGATACAGTGATCAGACCTGGATTAACCAGAGAGCTTTGGCTGATCCAGTTTTAGATAAAGTTACAGAGAGGTATAAAGTTTTCAGATTACTGCCAGCCCCGACTCCCAAATGTGCATTTTCGAGCGAGGCCCGAAAAAGTGGCAGAGGCCACGAGATAAATGGCCAATTCGCTCTATGAGACGTGCCTGCAGGGAATCATGGTAGTTGTATTCGTCGAAAACAATATCCAGTTCTAGGTGATAGATACCAATACCACGATTCCCTGCGGGTGCATCTCACAGAGGGAATTGGCCACTGGAGACAAGGCACGCATTTTTAGGAGGGACGAGGAAGTGTGCCATTAATCCTGCTCCCCTGTTTTGCTTCTCGCCAGGAGCCCATGCTGTCCACCGTTCTTGTTTCCAGGGTGACAATCGTTCCTTAGGTTGCCTAGTCGGACTGTCATCTTCTATAACCATTCTCTTTATCTTTGATTTTCTTTAGAATTGTGGAACTTACTAGACTTCCTCGAGAAATTGTATACGGAAGTGAGAGAATTCAGGTAACAGACTAATTCACGGTATTACGAAAACTCGGCCTGCTATTGGACAAAAATACTGCGTATGACGAAATTCCACTTGAAGTCCACTATTTCGACGGAATATGTTTATATTACCTAAGTCACGTTGCTTTCTCACATGCATTTTCAATGTGTTAAATTTTACAGTGATTTTACTGCTATGCAAACTCAGTTTAAATTGATAATTGATATCCTGGGGATTATGAAAATGGCAGTATAAAAGAATTTACATGTGTTTCACCTCATCACTCTACTCGAGGCCGCGAACGCGAAGAGGTTGTCGACTCACCCTCCCACCCAACGAGTAAGTCAGGTTTGAACAAACTGTCCGCTTTTATTTCTCCTGGTCTTGGGCTTGTCCAAGACCAGAGCGATTCCACATAACTTATTACCAATGTCATGAAAACAATACCCAGGGTAGAATATTGCACTATTTATCACTGTAAAACTCGCACTTTAATTTGTTCAGTGGTAACAGGTAATAAAACAACGAAAGCACAATTTGTCTGTCACCAGGTTGTCCGCTATGGGAAATATGGTCATTACCACGCCCACTTTGATTCTGAAACTGAGCAGAGAACGGACAAAAAGTGCTGCCATCTTCATGAAGATGTGGTCGGAGCTTTTCTGAAAGGCGAAAGTTGTAAGCTTTGTAGGTATGAGTCTTTTCAAGCGTCAAAATCTTCTCAAACGATGGCGATATCACATCAAGTGAAATACCGAAAAGAAATTCATTGAAAATACATGTGTTAGGTTCAGTTGATGCAGCTTGACTTTCACTTTGGAACAGTCCTGGTGGAAATCCAACAAGTCAATTAAGCAAATGGACAGTTGTTGACGCTATTTTCTAATTCTCTGACGGACACGTTAATTTATCGAAAGAAAGAATAATTCAATTTGTCGACCAAAAATTTACCTATTGACATTTTTCTTTACGGGTGTTTTTGTTCATGAATGGCCAATTCCCGGCCCTGTATGAGACGGACCTGCAGGGAATCATGGTAGTTGTATTCATCAACTTGGACTGGATGTTTGTCTTGATGAATACAACTACCATGATTCCCTGCAGGCGAGTCTCATAGTGGGAATTAGCCATTAACAAAACTAGCCAAGTAATGCATGAGAGCGAATATAGAAACCCAAACTAAATAGTAATCGATTTACTCAACTTATTTTGTTATCTTTGCATGCTTGTTGTAAATTGTAAATTTTGTAAATTTTTAGTCTTATTTTTTATCCTATTTTTTCTCATCTTTAATCTCTTTTGTATGGCACAGTTCAATATTTTTATAGAAACTGCGCGATATAAATTTTAATTCTTATTAATATTTTTATTGTTCTATCAGATACGTCACTGTCCTTTATTACTTGAATGATGTGGAGGAAGGAGGAGAAACAGCATTCCCAATGGCTGACAATATAACTCGTAACATGGAGGTAAGATGCTAATCAGGTAATTCGGAGATGCATGTGGAAGAGAATTGTTACTGTATCGTTTGCACTCGACGCGATCCCATCTGTGAGAATGTGTGGCTGGTTTTGCCACTATATTAGGACGATGACATCACATCCTGGTCTTGGTGTTACTTAACATCGAACAAGCAGAATCGGAGAAGTTTTGGTCACCTTTACAAGAGAATTTTGAAAAGAAGGATACGTGTTGTTCAGCTAGATTAATTCGTATCGTCTAAATCGACTGCTCTCAACAAGACAGACTCACTCTGAGAAATTCTGTTTAGTAAATTTAGTTGCAAGACAAAAAATTAAATCTGGAATCAAAATCTTCCATGAAAATCTACCTTTTTCGGGAGTGTCGAACTATATTCTGTGCTGATATTATTTTATGAAATGTCACGAAGACGTGAAATCGGGTAAAGCTAACTCGAAACCTATATATACGCGTTCGTACTTATTTAGTTTTTGGCCCGCTTTTTATTCAACATTTATTCAGTTGGGTGAATTTTTTCTCGACGTCCGCAGATTGTTCAATGAGATCCAGTAACACACAGTAACCGTCATGGAGGAAATCTTAAGCTAACGTTCACGCGATAACAAGGAATTCCTTCAAAAAAAGAATATCATTTTTATTTCCCTAGCATACATTCCACCGGTATCACCTCACAAAAGTTATCCTTTGCAACTAACGAATATTTCCGCCTTTTCGTTAATTTCTTAGTTTGTTACATCAAGTCGTGGTGATCTAGATTTCTTTAACCTCAGTCACAACTGCCACCAGGGTCTGGTTGTCAGTCCACGAAAAGGAACGGCAGTCATGTGGTACAATCACTTCATAGATGAAGAAAGTGGCTGGATGGGTGCAAGAGACGAGTATAGTCTGCATGGAGGATGTGATATACTGAAGGGAGAAAAGTGGATAGCTAATCTCTGGATAACCGCTCCTTACAAAGACGGGGCACATCTTCCGAGTTCGTGGCTTGGAAATTTTGATATTATTTAGGAGTTAAAATTATTTGTCTTTGCGTTTAGACTTAGACTTTGGCGCGTTTAGAAAATTCCTGTGAAACACTTTCTGTTCAAAGAAGTTACTTTATCGTCGGCCTGACTACATGAAACATAGCTGTGTATAATGGCCGAGATGACATAAAGGATTTTACAGGACGTTGTCACATAACCATGGCTTTGCGCTACTTGTGAACTGAGATGTCGACTAAAACGTCAGAGCTTGCGTCGAGAAACAGGGAGAGGACTGTCATTTCAAGCTTGCATGGCTGAGCACCTCGATGTTCTGTAGATGGGTGCATGCCTGCACCGCTGTCACCTTCATCATTTGTTATTACAGTAAAATGCAAATAATCGTAACACCTTTATCCTGTATTTGAAGCACACAAGTTAGATAGAAACTTTCAAGTCTATTCCGGTTTCTTGGTTGTGGTGACAAAAAGGCGAAAATTTTCACACGTTAAGGGAAAAGCGCAAGGGTAAGGGAAAAGTATCCATGAAAAGCAAGTAGACTAAAGAAAAGCTTGCTAGCAAAAACTTTGAAAATATTTTGTTGATATCTGACGGGAGAATTCTGCAAACTGCTTGCAATTGAAAACAGTACGGATTGTTGAAATTAAAGTAGACCCAGGTAAACTTCTAGTCGGAGCAGTAGTTGGTGTAGGTTGATCAGTTCCGCCTCTTCATACCTGTAGTTACGGGGGAAGAGTATGGGCTCATTAAGGCTCTTGGTCAGTAGGGACGACGTGAAAATTAAAAGTGGGAGGCCAAAAGAAAAGCGAGCAGAGCAGGACCTCCCTCAGTTTTCTTTCGCTCGCCCGATTTTCCGCTTCGCCACTACTGACTGAAAGCCTGGGGCCGGCTAAAACAGTTGCTGGTAATTGAGGTCATGGATGTTGTTGGTTTATCAGTAACTTTGGAGGAAATTTGATCTGGAATAAAGGTTATTTCGGAAAGCCTCCTTTGGAATTTTGAGTTTGAGTTGCATACCAAGGTTGAGTGGGTCAGTACATTCTTGAACTGATCATGCATTTGTACTTGTTGAATGAATTAACAATGGCTAATTCCCTCTATGATGCGCCTGCAGGGAATCATGGTAGTTGTATTCATTATCTTGGACTGGATATTTGTTTTGATGAATAAAACTACCATGATTCCCTGCTGGTGCGTCTCAAAGAGGGAACTGGCCATTAACGTTACAGTTATAATTATTATAATATTGCATAGTTCTTCAGTCCATTTTAGTTATGTGTCTGTGTATACGTGTTAATTATGACTTAGTCAAAACGTTAAGTTTATTTATTTTATTGTATAGCATAAAATAGTTATCTCGTTGTGCGGGTGAAAGTGATCGTGGCGACTTAAAATGTATCATAAAAATACTGATCAAGTACAAAGTCAATTGGCAGTTATAATGATGGTATAGCTTTAATGCCGTCAGGAAAGTGTTTTCCATGATTCTTATTAGTATTCAACTTCCTTTCGCAGTTGCAACACTAAAGCATTCATTCGTCACTTTTTTATGTTTTAACAGACATCCTAGCAGGCTAAAACCGGCACAATTCTCGCGGTTCAAATTAATTTGCCTTCGCGTTCTGTGACATGCAATTAACTCGCATGCTGTAATCATATCTTAACTTCATGGCATAGGCGAATCAGGAATCTTGTGAAAGATAAGTTGGAACAGTACGAATACGAAAGTTGCAAACTCCAAGGGTAGCTAGAGTAATTTTTTTTTCCTTCTTGTTTTTACCCTGAACAATGCAAACAATTTCTCGACCTAAAGGGAGAGGCCTAACTTAAAATGCACTCAAACCCTCTCCCTGGGTCCGCCTATGCACTGTAGTTTAATTATTTCGAAAACAATCATGCTTTCCTTGACTGTCGTGGATCTTTCGAGTTCGACTCTATATTGACACCAGCAACGCAGAATTGCACTTTGGATGTTGAGGTCTACAACACTTGTCTTTATGTGAGTTATCAGTCTTCAGTGAAGTAGATATCAGGACCGAGTATGTATTGGCTCGGGACATGAGCTCTGCTCTTGTATGGAGCTGTGATCCAGTTATTTGCAATCCATTTAATTCCTTTCCTGACTGCACATCCTCCGTGAATTGAATACTCGTCCATTTTTCCCATCCAGCCACTGTCCGGGTCCATAAAGTGGTTGTACCACATGATGGCGGTTCCTTTCTTGGGCCTCACCACAAGATTTGCCTTGTGACAGAATTCACTCAAGTTGTAAATATCTTCTTTGGATCGTAAGTTCCCGAAACTCTGCACAGAAAACAAAACAAAATATACGTTAAATGGAATACTATAAATACTAAATAGTTTTTGTTGTTGTTTCGTTTTCAATGAGCTAGTAATGCACAAATTGAAATAAAACTGAAAATTCATAAAGTTAAAGTTATGTATCATTATAGAAAATGATCAAGGTAATTTGCAATTGGGATACTTAAAAAGCGGGCATTCTTTAAAACCTGTGCAGCTGACTTCATTGATAAAGAGCTTTCTATTCGTATGTGTCAAGTGTAGGATTTTAGGGGCGGAAATTAATTAGTGTGGTAAGATGCTTTGGAGAAAGATTCTGGAAGTCAGGAAATCACGAATACATGTACAGTAACTAACCTCTTTAACAAAAGTTGCATTGTCCGCCATCGGGAATGCTGTTTCTCCACCCTCGGGGGGTTCATTCAAGAAATAGAGGAATGTAACATATCTGAAATATAGGTTATTCAAGAAGAACTATAACAATCTTACTTGAGTAGAAAAGTTGACCAGCCCTATTCAAGAGTGTGGGTAGCTAGCCATGATTAATGCAGAAAATGGAAACGGTGAACTGACTCCTAGTATGAAACAAAGATGGATGAATTATATTGTCGGTGCAGTGTTGCCGATCCATTGGTCTGACTTATTTGATAGCTTCCCTTTTTTGTTTATTTTTTCGTTGGTGCTCGTGTTTAAAACAGGATTCTGTTCTCATTTTCTTCGATAAATATAGGCCACCCTAGATTACACGCCAAACCATCTGTCGGTGGTCACTTGAATTGAGGGGCGCGGGATTGTACATACAGTGTAAGACCCCGTCCGCACTACACTGAAGAAATTTAAAAACGGCGTTTTAACTATTAAAACGCATCAAATGTTTTTTGTCCACACTACTTCGGAAATATTTGAAATCGCAACATCATTCGGTCATTTTGGCTTTGTATTTAAGAAAAACACGAGCAGGAAATCACATGATTATTGTGACATCATCGTTTTCGAAAAGTTCCGTTTTCAATTTTTGCCTTCCTCGTTTTAAACGTAAAGCTGGCTTTTTTAAATTTCTCGGTCTGAAGAGCGTTTCGGAAAACCTCCGTTTTCGTGATAGACTGGTGTGGACGGTAGGCCTAGCGGCTTAGAAACAAAGTTGCGTTTTATTCGGTCTACTGTCAACGGCGCCTAAGGTGCACTCGAGTTTAACGATCATTTTACATTTTCAATGCAATGTAAAGCGGACGTGTGATGAAATACATACCTGCACAGCTTGCATTTATTCTCATTGTCTGTTCCAGCATTTGGAACCTGGTGGCAGCAAGGGAAGTCGGGATGTTCATGTGTTTCACTATCCAAGTGGGCGTGGTAATGTCCATCGACTCCATAACGGACAACCTGTCGATTACAATCACATAACTGTAAGTTCTTTAAATAACTAAGATAAACAACACTATAACTGAGACTCAAGAGCCACCGGTTGTCAGTGTACCCCTTTTTCCAAACTTTGTGAATGGGATTTACCTGGCAGCTGAGCACTAATTAGTAAAAATTTAATTGTTAGCTCATAAATGACACGTTTTTAACTGATAGCTGACAGAGGTCTACAAAATTTTCTGACTAATAGAAGAGAAATCGCTCAGAATACTTAATAAAAAGTAGTTTATTGTTCTCTGAGAAATTTTAGTTGGTGTTCATAAAAACCCCCCCTCGCCCCTGAAAGTGAACTGGAGTTTTACCAGTGGTACCTTACCTGCAGGTACTCACTGCCATAAATAATCTCATCCGGGAGCTTTGTAATGGCTTGTATTCTACAAAGCAAAATGTCGTTAACTTGTAAGTAAAAAACACAGCAATCATATTATTCATGGGCTTTTGTATGCGTATGTGAAGGCTTAACTGAGATCAGCAAGAAAATGGAACTGAATTGACAGTTGGAGTGCCATCCCTCTTCATCTAATATCAGTCTGAAAACGATAGCCTGTTGCAGGCTCTCTGTCAGTGAAGGACAATTGAAAAGCGGGGCCCGTTCATTTTTCTTCCCCCCACCCCTTTTTTTTTCGATCGCTCCCACTGACCGACAGCCAGGAACAGACTAGACCGACTTAAGGTCCGGAATACAAAATAACCCCTTTATCCCTTATTAAAGCACGGAACTGCCAACCTATGTAACCCACCTGTCCTTCTCTTTAAGCACCTATCGATCTGCAATATGAATACTGATGCAAACATAATGCTGAAGCATTGAACCTAAAACAACAACAGCGGAACAACAACGAAAATTGCCATTTGTATAACCCTAACACAGCCCCATTGTTGTTGTTGTTTTTTTGGTGTGTGTGTGTGTGTGTGTTTTGTTTTCTTTTTTTATGGTTTGGTTGGTTTTTTTGCCATTGTTTGCTTGTTTGTTTGTTTGCTTGTTTGTTTACCATGAGTAAGGCCCTTATAGTTACACACTTTTGCATGATTGTAGATGGATATTACATAGTCAACAAAAAATCGGTAAAAAAAATCATCCTCTGCAAAAAGATTATCAGGAATTTCACCCTTCATTTTCTCAGTCTACCTCAAGCGAATGTCTTGAAGAATTCCATCCTCATGTTCCTGTGTCAGCCATGTTTGTTCACTGAACCTCTCTCTGTGACGCGGATGACTCCGACCCATTTCATACAGGTAACTGTCAATCAGAAGCGTGTTCATGTCCTGAAATTCCTGGTGGGTAATGACTCCTATGTAAAGAACATGTGCTTTATTACGCTGTAGAAGTTGGGAATAAACGTGATATACCCGGATCGTATCAAAATATCTCAGTAGTTAGTTTATTTATTTCAAAGAGAAAACCATCAAGCATCAAGTGCCCCATGACTAAAATTTTGCAAACCAACGAGAGAGGGTTATATATGTGTATGAAAGAAACTGAGTTTGATTTTAATAGTAAAATTCCAGCAGACAAAAATTAAAGACAATTATAGACCTTTGCATAAAATGGCGCCTAAATTTGAATAACAATTCTCATACATCCTACGCCTCACATTCATGTTCAAAATCCTTTGTCTGGAAACATCAGTACGAGGCTAAGGATGTACAAAGTATTGTTATTCAAGTATAGGCGTCACTCGTGCAAAGGGTCTATAGTTATATTTATTTAAAGCTTGCTTCTCGGTATTTGACACAGTAGTCTTATATGTCTTGTTAAATTGCGCTTGAATAACTTCACTTGCATCTAAGCGTGAACACGTGATGCCGAAACATACTCTAGTGGGTGTCAAAAGTGGCATGATTGGTCATTAAACATTAAGGTTAGCAGATCGTGACGCGAACTTTCGCACTGAAAGTCTTGCGCCCGCCAATATTTCATGGTTATACTAGAAGTAAAACCACTTTCCCGAAAGGCGTATGCATATTGACACAGGTCAGGGTCAATTCTCTGAAGAAATGTTCAATGTCCAATCTTTCTGCCATTTCGTATGCTGAAATTTGAGTGCGAAAGTTCGCGTCACGGTCTCCCTAAAACTTCAAATGTTTGATGACCAATCATGCTACGTTTGACACCCAATTAAAGCATGTTTCACGTGTTCACGCTTAGATGCAAGCGACGGTAGTTCCTTTCATCAATCAAAGTCATAAAACTGACGGTCTGTCTTAGTCTTTGTTTTAGATCTGTTTTCTTTAGCAGAAAAATTACGTTTGCAACTGTCCAAAGTACTTACCATCATCTAACTCACGTAATTTTAAATCATCAAATCTGTAAACAACAAAGATATTTTCTTGAATTATCATGATGCATGTTATCTCCTCGCACGAGACTTAAGTACTCCCATACTCGCAGCTGCCGTCACCAGATGGAAGTCTTTACACTAGAGTCGATCGATCCTTAGTAATTAACTTTCTATTTGGCAAATTATTCAACAACTGATTTGAAATGAACATATTGTAAACTTACAGTCGTTTCACTTCTGCATCAGTGAGATAAAGGTAGCGGTATATCTTGGCAAACTGTTTAAACTAGAGAAAAAATGATGAAATGCTTTGATTTGTCAGTTCTGAACATTACAAACTTCCTTTCTACTGCTGTTCTTGTGGAGCCAGCTAAGTCAAACAAACAGCTACAAAATGACCATTTTCTGTTTTAAATTTTAAGTGAACATATTTTCTTTTTATTCTCACCTCGTTAACCGTTATTTTGCCATCTTGATTAAAATCCCAATTCTCGTACATTCCCCTCGGTCCATCTGCTTTTCCATATACTGTAAGGCAGTCATTCAAGTGTAATCGGAAATTTTTCTCAAACTCATAAATAATTCATATCTTAAACACTCAAGACAGTGTTTGACCACTTTTCCAAACACCTCATAGTTCGTCAAAAATATTCCGCTGCGCGTCGTATTTCGGTGTTTGGAAATGTGGTCAAACACGGTGTTTCGTGTTTGATATATTACATAACACCACGGAATCACATCATACCATCAGTGTTTCAGTCAGTATAGATCTGAGCGCCTGCTGTATTTTATTAAGAATACTCAAGGATGAGTTTTTAGCAGAATAAAATGTGCCCGAAAACCACCGCTGACGTAATTACATAGAGCTAGTGAAAATTCTGGAATACTGAGTAGTTGAATAAAACCATTAATGCGGAAAGAGACGAACTTGATAGGGAGAGGTCGAGTAATGGGATAGAAGGGAAAGACGTTCAAACGATAAAACACTCCAACGACAAAATAGTTTTGAGACTGAATATTCAGTATCGAATTCGCGGACACTCAGGTAAACTTTGGGGTTCAATAATGGTGTTTAATGTTAAAAAAGTCTCAATGCGCTGACTTTGAACGGTTAACATTGAACATTTTGATCAACTTGCAATCGAACTCTCGGTGTGAAAGTTCGATGAAACTGTCAGATGAATTCTTTCACTACTCGCTGCAACAGTCATAAGGCCTGGCATGCCAGTTAAATAAAACGCACACACATGTAGCATCTCAATATTTTATGAAAACGTCTGCATGTATCCTGAAAGATCTAATAATTAGCTAAATAACTTCAGGTCCGAGTTTTCCACGAACAAACGGGCAACCCACGACGGGCAAAGCCTAGTTTCAATTCGCAGACTTTACCAAACGATAAAGGAAACAATCACATACGCGCATTTGTATTAAACCAGCTTGCAGTTTCTGTAGATGCCTGTTATTCGACTGGACTTAGCTTGCAGCTGAGGCTAACGCGGGCAGTCGTTTCAAATGCAAATGACATTAATCTCTTTTTAATACAAAATTCGCCAGCATGAGCCTCCATTGCAAGCTAGATCCAGTCCAACACCGAGAATACCAAAAAGGTCTATTCACTTTATTAGCTTTACTTTGCAGAACTCACATTTTGGGTCATACTTCCATGTGTCACTCTCAGTTAGTCCACCTTTAGCCACGCTTTTGAACAATTCGTTTTCGCTTGCCAGTGATATGATATGATCGCATTCCTCTTCCGACAGAAAATTCGGAATTTCTAAAAAAAGGATGAAGAATTTTGATCTCAATCAATAAGTTCTAAAAACGAATACAGGACCAGTTTATGCCAGTAACAATACTGTAGTATTCTGCTCACAGCCAAGCGCGTGTAAGAACGAGCCCCACACCATAGTTATTGCGCTGAGACAATTCCCCCCCCCCCCTCCCCTCCTTCTCCGGCTTGCATTTTGCTCGTACCCTCAATCGACGATATTAGAGAAGATAGAAACTCTCTGAACAGACTAGTACTATAGAATTGGACTGACTCGCTTTGATATTAGTAAATATAAAATAACATAGCCTACTTGCAGCCACTTCCTATTTTCTGGATCTTTCTTTCCAACTCTGTAATCTATTAGACTGTTCACAGCCCTCTATTTCCTCGTATGTTTATTCAATCGTTGAACGCGCGGGTAGAATCGCGAGAGAACTGGACAGGTGGGGACCGATTCTTCTTGCTCGTTGCGCTCGCAAACCCCACCCTCCACCCCCGCGTGCTTCGTGTTCGCCTCGCTCGCTTTTTCTTTCGCGTGCGTGAATAGAGAGGCTGTGAATACAGAGGCTGTGAACAGTGTAGTAATATATCTGTTTCTCGGAAATAATTTTCTTTTTTTCTTCATACATGTGCTTTTAAAAGGAAATATCGTCAGTTAAACAAATTGACGTCAGTTTTTCATGCGACTGATCATGAATTTCGTCATGTAACATTTTCAAAGTAACCGTGAATCCACGAGGCGATAGCCGTGTGGATCCGCAGACTACTTTTAGAATGTTATGACTAAATTCATTGTCAGTAACAGGACAGACGCATTAAAAACTGACGTTAATTTGTTTTTTTTACGATAACAAATTGTCAATTGTCCGCTCTCGCTCGTTGACGCATCGCATAAATTATAAATTCATGTGTCTGTCCGCTTATTGACGGTAAAAATTACCCGATGAGCCCGCGAGAATTTTTGCAGTTATCGTAGAAAAAAAACCTAATAGGGTCAGCTATGTAGATCATTGGAGTGGCGTCAACTTACCGAACAGTAGTGGTTTCAGAGCTCTAGTAATCAAGACTTTTTTCTCAAGTCCTAGATCTACCTCTTGTCGATGCCCAACCTGAAAAATGATAGATAAAAACCTACCAGCCGCGCTTTACATTAGAAATCCATGAAATTGATTGACTTCCCTAACCATTGGAAGTCAACGGAGGTGTGCATTTCTCATTTCTGTCACGTTAATCGTAAAAGCAAAGATCAAATGAATTTTCAGTGTCAGACATTTGTGTGCAAGTAGACCATGATAAATTTGAAATACTAAACAAGTTTTTCAGCGGGGTTTTCAACGTTCTACCAAGGTCAATTCCACTCGGACCAGTTACGTTTTCCTACAAGCTACGTTTTCCAACAAGCATTCCCGACCTTTTCACATGTCATTCCTACCCCCCCCCCCCTCCCTGACCCCACCCGGTTATAATAAGGGGAAATAATCGCACAAGCGAGCTTATTGTTTTCCCGGTGCTACACGGTACCAGAATTCAACTCGGGTAATTCAAATGACTGGCTCTTGGAGGGCAATTTGAACAAAAAAACTTATCTAGCATTTATTTCTTTTTGTTAGTCTTGGAGCTGAATCAGAAATCAAGAATCCTGGCGCATCTAAGTTGTTTATTTCCAGATCGCTTTAAGTGCATTCAATTTGGTTTGTACGACTTAATCATGTTGATTTAATAGTACTGATCATGTGTATTTATCGCCGAGCCTAGGGATGTTAGATTTTAATGTTGTGACTGAAACAGCAAAATCTATCAAAAACAACTAAACATTAAGCTTACCGAATGTAAAGTAAGCCTGGCACATTGGATGCATCACTCGGTAATCGAGTAAGTTAGAGGCCTGAAGACCTCAGTATTACAGAGGTCGCCGTATCATATACAAGCCCATCTGTTTGTTTAAATGTAAGTCGTAAGAACTGGTTCTAGTGTTTTTCTGTTGTCTCAGTGGTTTTCAGCGGGGCGAAGCAAAACTTGCACTGCGTTGACTTATAAAAGGAAAGGCGCGGTAAGGGAAGAACGTATTACAGCTACTTACTTTCACTCCATCAAGACGTGTTAAAATTCCTTTCTCTCGCGGAATGAAACACGGCCGCTCATCGGTTACACACGTGTCGTCTTTACATTGTTGTTTAAAGCCAGGATCAACGTTTGAATCGGTGTAAAAACGACACTGAACACACAGGAAGAAGGCAGCAAGGAATAAAATAGTTTCCACTCTCATTTTGTTAGCTGGTTTTCAACGAAAAGGAACATATTACTGATGGTCTCGAAAGCCTCTTTTTTAGTCATAAATAATTGACCCAACATGGCCGGAAGAGCACCTGTTAACCGGGTTGTGGGTCATTCAGGGTTCCCTGTTATCTTGAAAATGACCAATTTCGCTGCTCGCGTACATTAAAACCTACGATGTACGAGAAAAGCTGTATACTTTTATTCTTGAACTCAAACAATTGCGATCGTAATTTTAACGTGTACACCCGGCCGGGTATTGGCCCTGTTCAGAAACTGAACTTACGTACGTTTCAGTATTTTCTTTGTGTTTAGTTCTTTCCAGTTGTTTGTGTGATACACTTAAATGAAATGTTACGCAGTTTCATAGTGTAAAACAATCTAACTCAATTTGGTTACAGAAAAGTTCGCCAACCAGGTGAAATGCAAAATGTATTACAATTAACAAATAGAACATCACTTCGATTAAAATGCATGATAGAATATATATAGTGATTCCTCCCAAGCCAATGAGCTCCTTCAAAAACTGAAGGAAAGCAGTTAATTGGTTTGTTAGATAAAAAGAAAAAGAAAACCAGGAGATTAACAGAAAAATACTTCCTGCGCCCGATATTGGACTTGAACCCATGGCCCTCAGATTAAAAGTCTGATGCTCTACCGACAGAACTAACCGGGCGCGTACAAATACCGTTATCTGATTTTAGTGTTATTTATCAACCTGTAGATGTGTGAACCAGTGAACCTATTGGCTGGTGAAGCAAAGGATTCTTCTGTTTAGCGTGTTGAACCTTTAAATAACAAAAACGATGTTTGTAAACAAATATCTTCCCTGTTCATTTCATAAAATGTCAGTAATAAAGCATCTCAGGCATCGAAAGAAATCTGAAGAAGAAAAGCTACGGATGTTCTATAACAAAGTCACTTGGCAATATATTTTACATGTACATTTTATTTTTTATGCAGGCGACACTTTTGCAGTAATGCAGGCGGCTCTTTTGGAGGCTCTTTGAGCGCTAGGAATTGTAATGTATATGAAGAAAAGAAAGTACCAAGAGTAATATTGAACCATAACAAATATCAAACAGCAAAAGGCGATTCCTCCACGTCACAATTGTCTTTCACAAACGTACCACGAGTCTCGCAAAGTGTTCGCCGAATTTCACGAGTCTCGCAGTCTCGTTTTTCAGCCGTTGTGCGAGTCTCGCAGTCTCGATTATTTTTTCAGGTCTCGTTTTTGCGAGATTAAGAAAGTATTGAAGTCTCGATTTGTTTGTTTTTATGAATGACGTTTGAACGTCTCTTTGAAGTCTCGGTCTTGCAATGTTTTGGTTTAGTAATGATCGAATGGTTCGAGCGCCTACTTGAGTTCAACTCTTCGACGTTTACGTCTGTGCAGGAGTGCTCAACGGGAAAAATTTTAAAATTGACTTCTTGTTGCTCGAAAGTATTAATTGACATCCAATAAGAGATAAATAGTTAATAATTAACAACCGTGGGAAAATAATATCCGCTCCGCACTGCCAGCTAGTAGAAGATAGCTAAATGAAGTTGCCAGCCAGGAACCGTTTGGGGGATGCTTTTTCCCAGCCAGCACAACTTAAGAAACGCTGGTTTTCCCAGCAATTTTTACATTACTTTTTGCGCCAGCCAGGAAGAGTATAAATAACTTTTTTAATTCAATTTTAATTTAATTAATTGAGTTAATTAAATTAAAATTCCGTTGAATCTTATTAATTAATCAATTAATTAATTATAATTAATTAATCAATTATGACTAAATTAACTAGTGAACATGAAAAAACAAAAATTTTACTTACCTCAAAAAGGAAACACTACAATTATCATTGAATGGCAGTAAGATTAGGACAGTTCTCCATCCATGCAATAATTCATCTAGCGGTAATTTATAGCCCTCCGCAAAACAACTGTCGCTGAATGTATCATAATTGAACTGTGTCCAAGGCCACAAAGACTACAAGAACTCATTGCTCCATTCAGCTGTTAATGAAAAATGCAAAGTAGATTGCATTTTTTCTTCCAAATGTATACAGGCTTCAATGGAGATGTAGCATGCATAAAAAAAGTAAAATCCAATAGAATTAGATGTTTGTTGTAAAAAAATCTATAGAAACCATTTATTTTGCCATAAAATGAGCAATACCTAGAAAATGAAAACTTACGATAAATTAATTGCTTAACTGCCACTGCTGTTTAGGGTTGTCAGCGTTTTTAGGAAACCAATACCTCAACGGACCCAGGTTCAGACTGCCTTAGTTACCTTTTGAAACTGGTAGATAATTTCAAATGTACTATAGTGGATTTTATGCTCGGATCTGTTCAATACTTAGAGTTAGCTCTGCCAATTTACAAATTGTAATTGAATTTTTCCTCTCAGTCCATAATGGGAGGAACAAGGGCTGGAAATGAACCTCGAGCTCACACATTCCAGTTTTTAAACTGCTCTGGTGTACCTGCCCCCTTCAAACTTAACGACATAACTTTTTGACAGCCCCGAGTATATCTTTAAGTATTGGTGGTACTTATGAGAAATCGTACCTGTTCCTCAGAATCTATAATCCAGACTGTATTAATAACCCCTTGCTAGCTACAAATAGAAAAACTCAACATTGAGAAAAACCAGCAGACATTTTGAACTAGTTTTCATTCTCGGGCCAGAGCAATATTAATAGTTCATTCGTTTGCAAATTTTGAAAGAATTGTGAGAAAACAAAACTGCTCTGGTGCACCTGCCCCTTCAACCATAGTCCCAACTACAAGTGAATATATGAAAGACCATATATCTTCTTATAATCCCAACTGCAGCTCCGAGTCAAGTGTTGGCGGCACTTGTGAGAAATCGTACCCAGAATCTATAATCCAAAACATCCTAATCCTCGTTAGCAGATGCACTAAAGAAAGTGCATTCTTGCCCAAACAGCGTCCCTCTAGGAAGCTACAACATCATCTAGCGATCTATTTTTCTAACTGACCATATGCAAAAATGGCTACCAATGCCTTCTGTTGTCTGGTCACGTTTCTTATAACGTGATCACACTAAAAAAGCAAATGGAACAAAATACTAAAAACGCTTTGGCGTTTTTTGGTTTAAAGGTTGCAAAGTAGAGACTTATTTAACGGATTATAAGGGAATAAAACGACTCTGGCCTACATAGCCTCGTTTTCACTTTTTTGATAACGTATATGTAATTGTGATCTCCAATTAGAGAAGAAGATAGCCTTAAAACTCGACACAGTGATTTATTTTGTCCTAATCTTCAAGGTAAATAGTTTTAATTCCTTTAGGGGAGTGTTTCTTCTAGGCGACATACATTTAGGCTGCTATTTTTGTGTTGGATCTTTTCTACTGGAGGCTTTCGAGTTTCTGACAGAAAACTGAATCTTGCTACTGATTAATTATATCTGATTTAAAGGCTACTAATTATTTAATATGCTTTACTAAACAAAACGTTTGCCAGGAAGGCACTATCTTGACCTCGAAGCCTGTAAACTGCATAATTCCAGTTTCCATTTGCATAACACTTCTTCTAACTGCTTATGTCAGATGCTCAACAACCATCACCACGTCCGACGCTAGCATTTCTACCAGAAATTAGTAATATGCAGCTGACCATATGCCTACTTATTTTCGTGAAACTGAGCTGTTAAAAAGAGCTTTCCTTAGAATCTTTTTGCAGTCCTTAACGTTATTATATGGGGTGAATTACCTACCTGAATTACAGTGTTGACGCAAAATGGTCTCACAGTCAACTCTCTCTTTCAACTTGTGTAAAAAGGAAAGGAACAACATTTAGCACGCGCGCGTTGATCTTTATCTTGAAAAATGGTATTGACTTTTTTAACCTTCAAAAGGAAAAATTGACAGTTTTGTACCTTTATCTTTGAAATTGCCTAATAAAACTAAAAAAACACTCTTTCCTTCATAAAAAAACTCGTGTCTAACTGTTAAAAAAACACCTCTATATGGACGCGAGTCCCTTTTTTCCCTTTTCAAATTGCAGGAAAGCCTATATCATACCTGAAATGCAATTTGTTCAGCAAAACACCAACAAAGTACTCCACGTTCCACTCTAGAACCTGCGGAGAAACTTACATCATGTGAACACAATAAAATACAATCGCGAAGAACAGTCGTAAATAATAACACTTCACGTAAATGGGTATAATTGTTTAAAATAACCTATATGTAACTGCACTTCTTCTAAGTAAAACCTTTGTAAACCCTTCAATGATTAGGAAACTTTCATAAATTAAAAAACACTCATACAGTTGAATAACAAACTACGATGTTCAAGGAACCTTCAGGAGAACCAAAGAGAGTTTTGAAGCATTTCTCTTAGTATAGGTAGTGAATTTCTTTTTTTTTCTGCAGTTTTCGAAAACCTTGTTACAGCATTGATCTAGTTAAATAAACTGTCGGAGTTTTAGAATCCCTTGCGAGATCACAAACACTTCTCTAAAATAAGTTAAGATGTTTAGAAGAAGTTTTGGAATCCCTTGCGAGATCACAAACACTTTTCTTAAGTAAGTTAAGATGTTACGAAGTTTTGGAATCCCTCGCGAGATCACAAACACTTCTCTAAAATAAGTTAAGATGTTTAGAAGAAGTTTTGGAATCCCTTGCGAGATCACAAACACTTTTCTAAAATAAGTTAAGGTGTTTAGAAGAAGTTTTGGAATCCCTTGCGAGATCACAAACACTTTTCTAAAGTAAGTTAAGATGTTACGAAGTTTTGGAATCCCTTGCGAGATCACAAACACTTTTCTAAAGTAAGTAAAGATGTTACGAAGTTTTGGAATCCCTTGCGAGATCACAAACACTTCTCTAAAATAAGTTAAGATGTTTAGAAGAAGTTTTGGAATTTCTTGCGAGATCACAAACACTTTTCTAAAGTAAGTAAAGTGTTTCAAGTGTAAGTGAAGTTTCTGCCACATTACCATTATTCTAAAAATTCCGAGCAGAACGAACTGTTCCATTTTCCATAAATATAGCAGTATCATAAATATAACAGTATCAATAGCTTAAAAGCGATATAGCGAAAAACAAAACAACTACAATCCGCGACTTTTGCTTAAATGTCCTGGTCTGTCTGTCTGTCGATGTATGGTAAGCACACACTCAGATGAAATGTTCGCGATATGATGAGAATACTTGTGCCTAGAATTTGATTTAAATTTAAATACTAAGTGTATATAAGCTTACTAGCTATACAAGTAAACATGTTACATCTAAAGTAGACGGCGCGCGTAAGCATTTGTCAAAGACGATACTATTCCCGGTACTATTGCACGAAAGACATACAACAGCTCACAAGACTGACATACCTCAGTAAATGGTCTTTAGCTGCGTTACACGAAACGATTCTGACGATTGCTGAAACAAAATTGTAAACATCTGAATAAGTAAATCAAGAATTTTCGACATGTGTTAAACAACAAAGAAGATCTGGTTGTCTAAACGGAAAGCACACCAAGAAGATAATGCCCGGGGATAATGCACATAAAATTAATTGTTATCCAACTTGGTCAGAACAATAACGGCAAATACAAAATAGTAGAGTAGGTCTGAAACTACACAGCTAACAGACAAGAGAAAGCACAGGAAACTTACCTTGTTGAAATAAAATCAACTCTCTTATTAAGAAACCGTTCCCGACTCTGTAGAGCGCTGTAGCCAAAAGCTTTGGCTGGGACGTGATCGTGCCCGCAATAGCAACGTTTACGCTTTCAAAGTCGACAGCTCAGCTGTCACACAGGGGTCATATAACTGCTGTGTAATATGGCGCAGCGCATGCCTGGATAGACGAATCCTAAGTGATCATATCACTAGGCGGCACCCTGAGTCCATTCTTCGCGCGAAATGCCTTCGGTTGATGAGTGCATGCTAATTTCCCGGGGCTAATTTTCCAGAGTGGCGGCTGTTAATGGAGCTAGTCTACCAGGGAAAACCTCACATTAAAATTTACCAGCTAGATTCATGCCAGAAATGCGCATTTTCCAGCTAGGATAAGCTTCCGAGTATAAACCAGTAAGCAAGCAATTGTTTTGAAGCGGGCTTCCCAGCAAGTTCCATGCCAAAGCTTAAGAATCCCAGCCAGCGCACTAAGCCCTGCGGAGCGGATATTTTGTATATCGGCTCCGGTGAGCACTCCTGTCTGTGAATAGCCAACTGCTCTGCTTCCTGCAAGTTGGGAGTTTTAACCACAGAAATTATGTTCATTCAAATTTAATTCAGTTCCTTTGCTTGTTTCACGCATTGGCCCTGAAAATTCCCATTTCGAGAGAATCAGTGAAGATCTCTGTATCTCTAATTCAGCAGATACATGAACACCGTAACCTAGGCAGCCTTCTGTTTGTCAAAAAAGTTTCTTTTCATACGCAAATTACTTCTCGCCTTGGCTTGGCACTTTGTTTGACCATTTTTTCCTTACTTTTTTCACACTCTATTAATATATAAACATAAACGTACAATTGCGCTCTTTTTATATTTTTCCTCAAATAATACAGTTACGTTTGGAAGCCGAAGGCTATTAATTTGATTTTTTTTTGACCAGAGAACGACGTCTCTGATTAAAAAAAAAAATTAAATTAAAAGCCTTCGGCTTCCAAACGTATCTATATTATTTGAGGAAAAAAAAGGGCGCAATTGTACGTATATGTTTATACGTATATATGTCTATATATTAATAGAGTGTTACGTCTTTAATTTTTCATGATCTTTGCTGTCCAAGCTTGGAGGCTCATTAGTTTGAAGTTCTACACATTAAAGACTGTATTCCGATCAGTATATACCTATATACTCATTTGATATATATATTGCTGATTATTTTCTCAATCAATCAATCTTTATTTTCGTTCCGCGATTAATATTTTTATAGTTAGATTGGCCAGCGAATAGCTAGTGCTATAGTCTAGGCGGGCCAGTCTATCAACGTTTTTTTAAAATAAATACATTACAAGAGCAAATTATGAAAAAGTAAATAAATAAAATAAAAAGGTAAGAAAAGAATCTTTTCGTTTTAATATCTGTGGTCCGAAAGAGTAATATAATGTGAGCTCCTATTTGAATAACATAAAACATAATTTTTAGAGGTGTGAAACGTGAACACGCTGTTTCCCTCCTCGTAAAACGAGACATTCACTGAACCAAATGAATTAAGATTACGGCATTTTATTATTTTGTATGAGGCACGATAATTTTCGACGTTGGCTTCTTATGGCCGTTTTTCTCGACAGCCTCGGGGAATGTTCGAAAATCGCTGATATCATTGTTTCGTGGGCAGTATTCTAACCCCATACAACATTTGGTCTCGGTGAGAACTTCATCAAAATTCTAAAAGCAGAGATTCGAAGAAAACCAGTATTGCCAGGGTACATTTCTTGGTTGTTGTTTTTCATATTTGTGATTATTCTTCTTTGCAATTTTTAGTTTATGTTGATGCCCCCCTGGACACTTCACAGGTCGGCACTTATTTGCCCAACATGACCATCTGATTAAATCGTTTCCAAGCAATTGTAGATATCCAACAGTTATTTATTCTCCTTTTGATTCTGATTAAACTTGGTACTTCTTCAGGTTTTTATACACTTCACGGCATAAAGAACTCTCTCCCCTACTGAAATGACTTTAAGGGTTACCTTTGCATTCACGTTAGCCCTTAGTTTCGTTATAACAGTCGCCATAGTTTTTTTATGCGTCGGAAACCTTTCACGAGTTAAACAGGGTTATCCGTCGGACAGAGGTTACATTTTTTTGCCAACAACAACTTGCAACTTCATGAACACGGTGTAGCACAAAGGCGCACGGAATTGCCAGGTACGAAACCATTTATTTATCTAACAGGAACCGAGCAATGCCTTCCCGCCAACTTGGCAACATCATCTCAAATTGGTGATCCTCAAATTGGTGATGTCATTGTGTTAAGTTTTCGTGCCAGATGTCGGACTCCACAAGACAAGCAATCACAGGTCAGTTATTTGTTTGATCCAAAGACCGGCTGGGCGTCAGGAAGAAATGTGCTCTTTTTTGCCACAATGAATAGGAGACCGGGCTACTATTATTACATATTCTTGAACGACGATACCGTTCTGAAGTATAACACATTTACTCCAGTCAACATGAGAAGTATCTCACCGTTCCGAGCTGTGGAAAAGTGGCTGTTGGATTACGAGCCGGCTGTAGGAGTGTTGGATGATAAGTTCCACAATGGAGCAAGGGTTATCCTAAACCGAAGGCTAACAAGGTGTGGTATAAACGAGACATCTCTAATTCTTCCTACTGTGTTTTTTGATGCAATCTTCAACGCTTTTCATCATAAAGCCATTGAACATCTCCTGCCTCATCCCACGCAATATGAGCACCACAACTGGCAGGGCATTAACATCCAAACTGTTACCCAGGTGGAAATGAAATTCCCCGGCCAAGCACTTTTGTTTGCTCCTGTCACAGCTGGTAATCCTATCCATCGCTCGTATAATAAGAACATGGTACAAATAAATCACAGATATGGCGTGAATATGGAGTCGAAGGGATCATACAAGAAGCCCCACAAAAGTTAAGAAGGCATGCTGTATTCGAAGAATTACGTAAAAACCCACTCAAGAGATACCTTAATCAGCTTTCACGCACATTTTGCTTGAACGTAACGCGCCGCCAGCCTATAATTCCATACGGGCATTTGCTGAATGAAGTTTGATCCCCTCGATCCGTCTTAAGTTTAGCCTTAACTCTGAAATAAGGCGAGAAAAGCTATCGGCGAGCGGAGCTGACGCACGCAGTTCGCTCTCCTAACCCTCTTCTTTTTTCTTTTCGTCCCATCACTAAGCAATCTGCTTTGTTGTCTAATCACTTCGAAGTGAATCGAAAACAAATAATTTCGAATAGGATTGGGGCATCTCGTTTATTGATCAGTGTGACGATAGGTTTTTCCTGCAACACTGTAAATTTCGGACTGAACGGACACTTGAACTGACAACTGGGGGTATCTAACTCTTGGCGAGCACTGCTTGGCTGCGGGAACGGAAATTCGTCACGATTTCCTGGTACACGAGGATCTACTTCAATGGTCTTCACTACGGACGTCAAGGAAGAGACATAACTTGGTCCAACAGTAGTTTATTCTGCACTCTAACGTTGAGGGTGAAATTGACATACTCAGCGGAGTAGCCGCTGTAGAATCGTAACGATGTAGCCGATGTAATCCATGTAATCCATGTAACCGAAAAAGCTTTACAAACGTACTTGCTTATATATCATCCTTTACACGTCAAGTGTTTACAATATGCTAATGTAACTTCAAGTATACAATACGAGCGGAAAGTACATAATTAAGATAGCGAATTCTAATCAACACCACGAGGCTTCCAAAATTAAAAATAGAGTGCTAGGATTAAAATTACACAGGCTGAGATTAAGATAGACCAACTCAGGAAATTAAAAGTGAGATACTTAAATTTGAAATTCTGAATTGGTGTTACCGACAGCATGGAAAAATTAACCTATGAATAGAAAGCACTAAAACACCATTAGTGAAAAGCAGTTCAGCTGGCTATCCTCCGAGAAAACTAATAAAACTTCATTAGTGAAAAGTAGTTCAGCTGGCTAGTTTCTGGGGGAACGGAAGAATAAAAAGAAACTCAAATGACCCGATAACGAACTACTTGTTTTCTAAATGAAAGTTAGTGAAACAGCGTTGCACAAGCTCAGGTATACAAAGAATCGGCAAAGTACAATGAAGAACAAAACTTAAGATCTCTAGCTGTTAACTGAAAAGAGGCTACGGACGGTTTTTTCCTATAATTTTCCAAATAATAAAGAATTGTCTGTGGAACGGCGAATTCTCTCATAACATTCCTCCCACCTTTAAATCGAGACCTCCTGGTCGAGCAAGAAGTATAAAGGAATGTACAACTCAACTTGACTATCTGAACATGGTTTATAAGCGTTAAAATGGTCTCCAGAAAATTCCTAAAAGTCTTTCTTGGTACTTTAATATTCCTTATCAAATTTCTTTCCATTAGCTTGTCTCTTTTGGAAAAACTGTCTACTTGTCTACTTCGACACTGAAATCCCTCCTATAATCTCATTTCTGTGAGGATATATTTCTCATTAACCTGTTTGTCTATATGCGTCAATAATGCGTTACTTCTTCAATGTCATCAACACCTCTTCCTCTCTCAAAATTCCTGGTCAATGGTAAACTGGCTCTCTTGATTCTTTACATTTCGGTAGACATGAATCTCTTGTGGTAACCCGAAACTGTTTTCTTTGCTTGAAGACATGGCCTTTAAGGTTTTCTGAACATCACCGGTTCCAAAGAGCGATACGGCTGACTTCAACGTTTTAACTCTCGGTACGTCTCTTTCATTTTGGGCTTCACTCTGGTCAGATCTCTTGTAATTCGCTAGGCTAAGTGGGGTACAAATTTCGTGACCACCTTGAAGGATATCATTGGGGGTTTCCTGGAAGAAGAACTTGGGTAGTTTCTGAATAACGGGCTTGTCGTTGTTTTCCGTGGGTGGCGTGCATGAAGCAGTCAGTAGGTATAGGACAATGAGCAGCAAAAGTAGGAGTGACTGGTGAGAAAACATCAGTTTGTTCTTTTCATTACGTTGAACAAATTTGGACTTTAAAATCTCTGGTAAAGGCGCTAGATTTGCATCACTGACCACGGTGTTCTTTTCATTCAACTTCTGCTGGGAAAGGAAGGTTCCCATCACTGGCACAGTCTTTGTGCTGGCTTGTTCTCCAACGTATCCTGTTCCTTTGAAGGAAAGAGTACCATCTACTAGATCAATAAGGGCTCCGTTCTTATGTAGAAAACCTCGACCAAGGATAGCATCGTAGGTCAGGTTCTGCATGACATGAAACTCACAGGTATATTCTCTTGCTTGCAACTGTAAAGGTATCGTAATCTTTCCTAACACTGGGACTTTCTCTCCGCTTACTGTCTGGACAGCCGGTAAGGAACCTTCGCTCATATTAGGCGGGAATTGACCATAAATCTTCGTGAAAAACTGTTCGTGTATGGCCGATACGCACGCTCCAGTATCCACGAGTAACTGAACTGCTTGGCCTGCTATTTCACCTTCTGTAGTTAGATCACTGCACTTTAGCTTGAAATCCTTTTTACCAGACGAGAAATCGTTGCTTGGCTGAGCTGCTGACTTCGATTGACGGTGTTTTGTTGCGGGCAAAGATACTTGCTTATGCGAGATTTGTGGTTGTCGCTTATTGGCTCTTGTCAGCTTCACTTCTTGTTGTGACTGTGTTGTACTTGTTGCTTTTTCCTGGCTGTTTGTCTTCTCTTGCTTTGGTAGCGCGGTTAACACACGATCTGACGAGTTTTCTTCTCCTTCAAATGTTAGTTTGCAAGTGCGTACTGGCTGACGGGAGCTTTGTTCAGCTGATCCTGAACTCCTTACTTTGTTGTCATGGTAATTTAGAACTCGCTGGGCATACTGAGCATCTAATACGGACAAATGGGCCGAGGGATGAGTTGCCAGACGCTGATTTTCTTCCTGATTGTAATTCGCATGGTACTCTTGGCTCCCTTCTTGGTTCTGGTACGGGCTTTCTGGCTGGTAATAATAGTAACAGTTATATTGGATATGGCCAGTGCGTCCACACCTATAGCACAGGGTGCGGTTACGTCGGGCGAGGCGGTCCATGCGATTTACTCGTCGGTTCAGATTTTCTAAACCGTTTTCCATTCGGCGAATTTCTTTCAGCAATTCCGGCATCTCTCTATTGTTGGCTTCTGAAAACGCGGCGATGTTACCTGTATTTCCATCTCTGACGTGACTTCCGTCAAATTTTCTTGATACTTTTTCTCCAACTTTGAGTTTCTCCAACTTTGTTTGCAACTCTAGTGGTTGCTGATTGCTTAGGTTACCTGCGAAGCCTGACTTGGGTAGTTCACCTTTATAGATATCTCGTTTAAACTGTTCATCAATTACTGACACGCCTGCTCCGGTATCTACGAGTAACTTAATATCTTGACCATTTAGCTGGGCGGTGACTGTTAGGTCACGTGGCTTAGCTTGATTATTTGTAGTGTGACACTGTTCATCGGTTAAAGGTGAAGTTTCACGTTTTGTCTGGACAGGGTCTGGCTTATGGTTAGGCAAGCTGTCATTGTTGACTTCAGTGGATTCTCTTCCGGCGGAAGTACTATGTTTTGGCTGAGAGGGATCTGGAACCGAGGGATTCCCGATGTTCCCGTCCGTGCACAGGTCAACAATAACATCCGTATCTGCTGTAATTCTGGTTTTGGTACGGCGTACAGCGTTAGGAAATGGGACATGTTTTTTCTGACTCTGTGGTGAGTTACTCCTCTGGTTTCCGCTGAGTTCGTTCGGTTTCAGTGGAATAGCGACCAGGTGCTGACGTATTTCCGGTTCGGGCTTAGTTTCCAGGTTTCCAGGTAACTCGCGCTCGGGACGGGCAGCGGTTGTTACTTCACCAGTCGCTTTGTTTTCATTATTCGGCTCCATTGTTCGTTGACCACTTTCGGAGTTTGGTTTTGATACTTTAATAACCACAGTTGGCGACTGGTTTTCCTTTACTTGACCTTGCTGGAACACTTCTGGGACCAAGTGAGACGTATTTGGCAACTGCTGAGATAGTTCCTTGCCAATTTGCGATCCGACATCGCTCCAGTTTATTCTTGGAAACTCGCCTCCTTCTTTTGGAATTGTCTGGTGAATTGTATTTTGTTCTAGCGGAGCGACGAAACTATCCTCGTAATCTCCATCATCGAGCACGGCCATTCGCGGGCCACTTGCATTGAACTGAGAAGGCAATTCGCTCCGTCGTTGGGATTGATTGTAGCCTGAGCGGGAAGGATAATTTTCACTTGTTTGACGTCGCTGCTGGTTCGGCTGGAATCGGTCGTAGTTACTGGTTTCGCGTGAAGATCTCTGGTTACAATTTTGTTGAATATGTCCAACTCTTCCGCAAGTATAACAGATGGGTCGACCTTCTCGTGTTCGCTGTCTCGGCTGATCAACCTGATTTGGCGGATTTCGTCGAGCCAGCCCTTTAATCCGAGCATCCATTTGGCGAGAAAGTTCTTCTAATTTATCTTCCATTCGTCGAAGTTCGCGCATGAAATCTGGATTTTCTCTTCTGTTTGGTTCTGCATATGCTGCCAGAATCGCTGTATTGTCACCCTTGGATGGCGTTTTCTCTACAAGTTCATTTAATTTTGCTTGTAATTGCGACGGTTGCTGTATACCTGGGTTAGCCGGGAGGCCTGCGATCCATGCATCAAGCTTGGCAAGGAGTTTAGCGTCAGTTAACGTATCCTCTGCCTTAGCGGGTTCCTTATTTCTTTGAAGTTTTTCGCTTATCTCTTCCATTTTTGCTAGGAGCGCACGGCTGGTCGCGCTTGCTTCAGTTATTCCAGTGGGATGACTCGGTTGTCGCGCCACGCCAGTTACAGGAGAACCCATGGTGTTTTTCACTGCACAAGTCAGCCTTGCTATTTCTTCAGCCTCGCGGAATGACTTGGGTTGTCTTAACAGTACTGTCTCCCTGACTTCTGGCCGTAACCCTTGGACAAAATAACGCATCTTTTCCGCGTCAGTAATGCTCAATCGCCTGAACTTATTTGTTAAGTCAGTTAGATATGTGTCCAAAGGTTCTATTGCTCCTTGTTGGCGAGTGGTAACTGCCTGCCAAATTATCCAGCTCTGGTTATCATTTGCAAACCTCTCTCTCAAAGAATCCCTCAGGTCGGCGTACGTGGACTTCTGATCAAGGGGTAAGGAGTAATAGAAATCTTCTGCGGGTCCGGCTAGATTCATTACCAGCTCCGCCTGTGCTGTTCTACTGGTTAGGTCTATGCGGCGAAGAGTTAGGTAATTTTCTATTTTATCCAACCATCGGTTCACATCTTCAGAGTCATAACCATGGAAAGGAGCTGGTCTTCGCGTGCTGACTGTTTCTGGAATTGGTGCTTGCTCCAATGCACTGGCTGTTTGCTGTTGGGCCCTCTGTTGTAACCTCAACTGGGTATGTAGAGTAGCCATTTGTTCTCTTAATTCTCTAAGTGTTTCAGCTTCCATGATGATTGATAGGTCGGGTTGATTTCTCTCGCTTTCTATTCTCTTTTCTTTGTTATTGTTTTGATTTTCTTCGTGTTCGCTATCCTCTGAATCTTCTCGCTCGCTTTCCGTTTCTGTGTATCTGAAGTCGGCGCTAGGGACAGAGTCGCTGCGGGTCTTTGTTTTGTTTTGTTTTGTTTTTTTATAATTTATACTATCTCCTACTTGACTGTGATCAGTCAACTGTGAATTAATTAACAGGTTTGAGTGATGTGCTAAACTCGAGTTCTGTTCTAGATCTGGCTCTTCGTTTTCGGGTTCGCTGATTTCTTCGACTTCTAAAGCAATCTGAGGGCCAATCTGTAACTGCCTGGAGTCAATTGGAGTGAAGTCTTCTAAGGAACTGCTATCGCTTGTTACACGCGGTCCACAGGGAGTGGCTTGTTTTGATGAACTCGGTTGAACAATGGACGACTCTTGGCGTTGATCTATACTGATATTTATGGCTTCTCTGTTCGTATTATCGGCCTGACTTGGACTGGAAAATGCGGTGGACAAACGTGGGCCGTCTCTGGGTCTGCTTGGCTGGATTTCTTCGTTTAAATCTAACGCGTGCGTCGACGACTCGTGGACGACACTTCGATAATATGGTAATTCACACAACAATGTACAATTCTCTTCTTCTGACAACGAAGCTTGTACTTCTTTATTTACCTTAGGCGTACTGGCTTTAACTACGGGAACGGCTGATTTCCTACTTCGTAAATTATACGGCGAAAGTTTCTTCTTAAAAACTCTCTTCACGGACTTCATATATGAGGACAAAGAATTGATTTTGTACTCACGTTACTTGAGCGGCTTTTATCCTTTGCTCGCACTCAAGGGATTACAACAACTAGCGTCTTCGGTGAACTTGAATCTGCTCTGGGGCCTTGATAACGTCCTTGGAAGATCCACGAAGTACCACTCTTCTCCACAACTGTGACGATAGATTTTCTCGGTAACACTGTAAATTTCGGACTGAACGGACACTTGAACTGACAACTGGGGGTATCTAACTCTTGGCGAGCACTGCTTGGCTGCGGGAACGGAAATTCGTCACGATTTCCTGGTACACGAGGATCTACTTCAATGGTCTTCACTACGGACGTCAAGGAAGAGACATAACTTGGTCCAACAGTAGTTTATTCTGCACTCTAACGTTGAGGGTGAAATTGACATACTCAGCGGAGTAGCCGCTGTAGAATCGTAACGATGTAGCCGATGTAATCCATGTAATCCATGTAACCGAAAAAGCTTTACAAACGTACTTGCTTATATATCATCCTTTACACGTCAAGTGTTTACAATATGCTAATGTAACTTCAAGTATACAATACGAGCGGAAAGTACATAATTAAGATAGCGAATTCTAATCAACACCACGAGGCTTCCAAAATTAAAAATAGAGTGCTAGGATTAAAATTACACAGGCTGAGATTAAGATAGACCAACTCAGGAAATTAAAAGTGAGATACTTAAATTTGAAATTCTGAATTGGTGTTACCGACAGCATGGAAAAATTAACCTATGAATAGAAAGCACTAAAACACCATTAGTGAAAAGCAGTTCAGCTGGCTATCCTCCGAGAAAACTAATAAAACTTCATTAGTGAAAAGTAGTTCAGCTGGCTAGTTTCTGGGGGAACGGAAGAATAAAAAGAAACTCAAATGACCCGATAACGAACTACTTGTTTTCTAAATGAAAGTTAGTGAAACAGCGTTGCACAAGCTCAGGTATACAAAGAATCGGCAAAGTACAATGAAGAACAAAACTTAAGATCTCTAGCTGTTAACTGAAAAGAGGCTACGGACGGTTTTTTCCTATAATTTTCCAAATAATAAAGAATTGTCTGTGGAACGGCGAATTCTCTCATAACATCAGGCATAAACAGCCCTAGCGCGGTAGTTTGTTACAGCAAGCATAAATGGCCCTAGGATAGTTATTAATACAACAAATGTACCAAACAAAAACACGGAAATTTTACTATAACAAAATTTCCAGAACGAAGTGATCAAAAGCACAGATGCCTTCGAGTGACAACTCCTAACGGACAAACTCCTTAAATATTCACTTCTTAGCATAATTATACGTAGCCTGCATACCAACGAATCTACATACCGGCACACAACTATCTTACAATAACAACGCGAAAAATTATATATAATTTCGCTTTTATAATTCTTATACATTCTGTGTTCATGTGCGTTCTTCAGTAGAATTAAATTGTAGACAATCCTCAGAGATCGAAATCCTTGATGTCGCTAATTTTTTAGGACTACGAAATATTTACTATTGGTCGGGCAAAAATATCGTTTCTTCAGGTTAACAATATCCATTTCAAAGTCATCTATAATTTAAAAAGCGTACACGATTTAAATCCTTGGCAATGAATAACAATTCTACGGGTATGATATTGCTGTCCAAATGCTAAATTGAAAATTAAAGCTTGTAAAAACCCGCGGGTAAGGACCTGGAAGAAATTTGCCATTTTAGTACCCAAAAATATAAGAAACTGTTTAGCCAAGCAAGATCAAGCAGGTTCCTATATGTGGATTACACTAAATTATGTTAAACATTTTAAGCAAGGAGAGTGACTTAAGTCTGGTTTTCACTAGCGACGCAAGCACAAGCGCAAGCACAAGCGCAAACACAAGCGCAAACACAAGCACAAACACAAGTGCAAGCTAAGCACAAGCGCAGGCACAAGAGCAGACACAAGCGCAAGCACAAGAGCAAACACAAGTGCAAACACAAGCACAAGCACAAGCACAAGCGCCAGCAAAAGTGCAGGCACAAGCGCAGGCGCAAGCTAGCCCAAGCACAAGCGCAAGCATAAGCACAAGCACAAGCAATAGGGATGACCCAAGTGAAAACGAAATTCGACGCAAACACAAGCACAAGCAAAATCATCCGAACCTTAATTCCGCCATTTTGAAAAACTGTTTGGCGCCAAGTAGCCTAGATCCAGTGTTTTCATTGGTCAAAAATAACCACGTGTGGTAAACATCCTTATGCTTGTGTTATGCCTGAGCGGTATTTCGTTTTCACTTGTTGCAGCGCAAACGCAATCATAAGCGCAAGCACAAGAAAAAGGACAAATTTTGATCTTTGTGCTTATGCTTGCGCTCGTGCTTATGCCTGCGTCAGGGCCGTTTTCACGGTGAAATAAGAATTGTTGTGTTTGCACTTGCGCTTGTGCTTGCGCAATCCCTATCCAAGAGAAATTGACCAATAAAACAATTTTATTAATATTATTTCTGTCCTTTTCGCTCGCACAGGGAAGCATACACAATAGTTTAGTTAATCAGCCAATTGTAAGCCGTGGGACGCAAAGAACTAAACAAACATGTCACCGTTTTTGTCAGTTGTAACAGATTAAGATTGAAACTAGAGAAAAAAACTAGTACCTTACGGTTGTTTCTGTCTGCCGTGCGTTTAAGTCTACCGATTCTTGATTAGCTGTATTGCTATTTCTGTGTTTTTCTTCCCTTCATATATATCCACACTCGATGCTTACCAAAGGGACCCTCCAAGAGTTTTTTTTTTAAATTAGCGTGTTCAGTACTATACCTTGAGCCAGGCTGTTCAAAACTCGATTGGGCTAACCCTGGATTAGCGGGAAGTTTGATTTTAGCTTTTTAATTTTTCGGTAAAGTTTTCTGTTTTATTGTTTGTCCTTCAGTTTTGAATTTCAATAAAACTACACGAAACATATAAGAACATGAGCAGTGAAAAACATTTTTAAAACAAACAAATAATACTTCGGGTTAACTTTTAATCCTGGGCTAGCGTAAACAGGCTTTCGAAAAACCTGGCCCAGAATTCGAGATCACCTATCAGAAGGTTTCAAGTTATTTTGTTTTTGGAGTACATATATCTTCCTTTTATAGCCATTTTGTATTGTTGACAGCTACCAGACTCTTTTGTTTCTTGAACAACGGTTTGAAAGTATTAACCGATTTGGAGCCAGTCAGCTCCCTGCCTCGACGGTCAAAATCTTTGTTATAGACGCGAGTCACTGGATCCGCTCTACCGGGAGTGGGATAAGCCAGTTTTATCGAGCGTCACATGCAAAACATCGCTGCTTGGAAAATTTAGAATTTATGCATTTTTACAGCAAAAGGTTCTGATTGTTGTTGGTGTTGAGCCGCTTCTCAATGTCGTCTTTGTTGAAGTTCTTACCTCGATCACTGTAAAATTATCAATGTCGAATAAAGGATTTTTAAATGCCTGTTGAATTGAACAAGGACCGTCAATATTCCAACTCCTCAGGTCTATTTTCCTCTGAAATTGCGAATATTAAACTTCTGGAAATACATTCTGTTATTTTCGTGAGGTTAGGCTCGGTAAGTACCCTCAAAAATAAAAAGGTAAGCAAATAACAGAATGCGATTGTATAGCCTCAAGGAAATTGAATTAAATTTTAAATGCTTGTTAGGGGAGTCCATTCGGATGTTGTCAGTGCAGTGTGATGTATATTGTATTCACGTGGAACTGTGGAATATTTCTGGATCTGACAAATTTCATTCCGACTCATGCTTCAAAAAATAGGATCTTGGACGGGTTTAGTAAATATACACGCCGGAGATGTAGCCAGATGTAAGCTGTGTCAAGAATACCACTGACAGTTTCAACTGGACGTTAATGTTCGTTGACATAATATAACTAGTCATGTTTATGTAAAGTTATCAGTGGTAGGAAAGTATCCAAGACAAAAGCTAAGACAAACACACGAGCAAGAGTAACGAAGTATTTTTTCTACCTCTTGGACGATTTGTTGAACTGCAATTTATACCACAGTACATTCCTAGTTATTCAAGGCCAATTTGATCCCTTATGAGTGCATCTCAGTACTGAGACCATGACTCAAAACTTGCCAAGTTTTGAAAACGCTAGCCACCCCGAAGGAAATTCAAGCACGGAAAGCTACCAGCTGTTGGTTTGTGTTTCAGCACCGTTAGCCATCTTTGGCTTTGTTTTCTATGCTGTTATTTTCTGTTTGGGAGTCTTTGGAAATGTTTTCGTTATTTGCACAGTTTTCAGAGAAACCAAACTTCACACGCCTTTCAACTATTTAGTGATTAACCTCGCCGTTTCTGACTTGTGCGTTTTTTTCGTTTCGATTCCCATTGTGGTGTTTAGCGAGTGTTTTTCATGGCCGCTAGGCGAGTTAGCTTGTCGTTTTTCTCGTCCGCTATTTCTTGTTTTTACTGGTGTGTCTGTTTGTACCATGATAACACTAAGCTATGAAAGATACAGAGCTGTGGTGAGACCATTAGCACCGAAACTAACGCGTAAAATTGCAGTGCAGATCATTGGGCTGATATGGATTTTATCTTACCCAATTTTTGGTCTCCCGAGATTCTTCATGTTTGGATTAACAACCGAAAAAGGAATTCTACAATGTGACCCAGTTGGAAAAAATTTTGTTCATCACATGGCGGCGAACACCTGGCGTATCATCTGCGTTTTAATCGTGCCCAGTGTTGTTGTGTCCTGGGCGTATGTTCGCGTAATGCGCCAACTCAAACAGGATCTTGCTGTCATTGGAGACACTTTCGCTTCACAAGACATGACTAGGTCCCGTGCTCAGAGAAACGTGAAAACAATGCGCCTTCTTATTACAATTATTCTTGTCTTTGTCGCTTGCTTCTTGCCGTTCAACATGGTTACATCCCTTAACGCTCTTTCTTCCTATGAACAATGGCAATACAATGAAACGGTCGAGAGTATGTCCCGGATGTCACAAGTGGCTCACAGCTGCTTCAATCCCATCATCCTCTGCCTGTTGAGCGCCGATTTTCGCAAAGCTTGGAAGAAATTGTGCGCATTTGGTGTGAAAGGAGTAAAAGGAAGGAGTAAAGTTTACGTTTTGCCAGAAATCCAACAAACCGACAGCTCTATCCCGCTAGTTCTGTTGATACAAGTTTGTAAGATAAGTGTTTGACATTATTGACAAAAAAGGAAGGTTTTCAAATTAGCGTCGTGAAGCTAATCAATCTGGCCAAACACAAATTACACAGATGATCTGCTGAATCAATCAAACTTCAAAACAAGTTCATGATTTCCCCCAAGAGTGTGGCAAAAGTGGGGTACCAATCACGCATCACGCTGAATTTTTCTATTAAATCACGCATCACGGAGAATTTTTTTCGCCAACAACGCGTCACGTAAAAAGTAGTAAGTACATCGCCAATTTAACTTTCTCGACCCTAAAAGCGTCGTTAAAATAAGACCTGTACTTTGCCCATTCAACCACAAAAATGCATCGGCAAATATGTGACCTCTCACGCGAAAACGTTTCTTACGGTATCCGTTTGTTCGAACGGCTGAACGCACGGCAAGTGAACTAGACTGCGAACAGGCTCCCAGCGAGGGCGGAAAAAAATCTGGCGGGGGCGGGAAAAAAATCCGGCGAGCGAAGCGACCCGTTAAGCGCGTGTACGGGTAACCTGGCTACAGAGGTCGTGATAAGTACGCTTTCGTGTAGGTGTATGTTTTGTTTTTGTTTTTGTTTTGTGTTTGCAAAATTTCACTTTTCCTGTAGTTTCCAGATTCTGTTTAAGAAGTTTTTGAACCTCGCAACGTTATAATAAAAAGTGGAAAAGTGAAAAAAAAAAAAAGAATTCCGAGAATTGCGCTTCCCCTCGTCACCATTCCGCTCTCGGCTCTCCCCGCTCGCCCTAAACCACACTTTGCTAGTTCGCACTGAACTCATTAACTCGTTATCATCCGGTTTAATTTTTGTATCTTTTAAGTTCCTTTTTGGTTACTAGTATCCTATGAAGTAGTTTGAAAGAGAATTGTCTTAATTTATTGTCTGCCGACATTTTTGAGATGTTCTTAAATAAGTTATTCCATTTGTTGGCGAACGGGGGGCGGGGGGGGGGGTAATGTTTGGACCATGATTGAACTGATGTTGGTTGTGTTTCCCATTTCACTTGGAAGAGTAAGTAATAATCCTTGCACCGCATTTTAGACAAACGGATAGTTTTTCCTTCGGCAAGCTGGTATACATCAGTTTCTTCTGTGATTGTTTCTAGAGGTTTTTTAATAGTCATGGCTTTTAATTTAAGACTTTTGGGAATTACAGAGAGAATTTGGCAATAATAAATGAAATTGACTTCAATGTTGTATTTGGTCTGAATTCTTCATAAGATAGATAATTGCCAGTATTCTTAAGAAGATCTTGCACAAAATATACCCCACGCTCGCTTCAGGTTTTCCAATACAAAGATTTTCCTTCGATGGTGATATCTTTGTTGTTCCATATAATTAAGTCGCCTTTGAAGCAGTCATCCCTATATTTGTCTCGTAATTCACTAAAGGAATCTGGAAGTTCTGAGTAAAAGGGGGAATATTGTTGTCTAAATTTTTTGTGTTATAGTTGCATTTCAAGAGAAACGGTAATCCTCCATATCTATTGAAGTAAGCATTGGGAATTGCTTTCCAAGCATCACTGGATTCACTTAGTAACCTGCCTATCCAGCTTAATCGAAGTGCCTTAACAGTTGTTCTAGCATTTGAAAAGTTTAGACCTCCGACACACGGTCTTTGATACAGTACGGTTCTTTTTTTTTCCTTCCTTTTTGTTTCGCCAAAGACTTCCTCTGGAACACATAGCATTGAGGCTGAGCATACAATTTTAGAACTAATGCTTTTACCAATAAGGTTCGTACCATAAGGGTGAGGTCCCGAGACAGCCTCACATTTAGTTTTGTTTCCATTTTTTGAATTTTGATGAAAAAGTTTTGGTCGTTATCCTTATTACGATTGTACGAAATAAAGATTCCCAGTGTTTTAGTTGGTTCATTAGTTATAATACAGGTAAAGGTATATGTCGGGTATTAATGAGCTGTAGGCTGTAGGTATATGTGGAAGATTATTGAGATGTAGGCTGTGTAGGTATATGTAGGGGATTAATGAGATGTAGACTGTATAGGTATATGATTATTGAGATGTGAGCTGTGTAGGTAAATGCGGAAGATTATTGAGATGTAGAATGTGTAGGTATATATGTGGGGGATTAATAAGATGCAGGCTGTGTAGGTATATGTGGGGAATTAATGAAATGCAGGTTGTGAGGGGATATTGGGGGATAGTTAGGGGAATGGTTGAGGAAGAATACTTGATTATATATCCAGGAGGTATTGTTTTAAGAGAGATTAAGAGAGATGTGTATATTGCGGTGGAGTTAACTGACCGCCCAACCATCCGGGTGGTGTCGCACTTATAAAGCGAAAGAACAAAAGGCTTGGCTGTGAGCCAATGAGAAAGCATTGACGTCATAGCCAAACTGGGCAAACGAGTTTCTGACAACGGCTGGATTTGACTCTTCAAAATGTCGGACATAACTTAATTTAAGGCTATAATATGCTAATTTGCCAAATATTCTTTATATGTACGCTTATGTTCTGTAAAGGCTTTGTAATTTATGCTATACGTACAGTTATATATTAAAACACGCGTTCACCTTGTGTATCTTGAGTTACAGTAGCCAGATTAAGCCTTTATTGATGACGTTCGTTTAAGGTTTTCTCTGCCATCTAATATTACACGTTGCAGCGAAAGGGTAGTTCAAATTCGTCGACAACGTCTACCGTCTACGAATGCCCACGAGCGAAAACAACTTCCGGTGCCTCCCCGCCTAAAGCATCACAATTTTCAATGTAATTCCAACAGATATCATTGTCTCCGCAACATTTAGATTTGAGGTCAATTAAGTAGCGAAATCCTCGAGAACTGGAAGCTATGGAAAGAGAAATACTGTATCAACTCGCCATGTTCAAGGACGTTATCGATGGTGATGGCCTTTGAAGTGTTTAAATCCCTAAGCTATACTGAAGAAGAAGATGCAAACGATTGCCGCGTGGTAATGGGGAAGGTGAAACGGCGAAGTAACGTAAACATCGGCGAAGTAACGTAAACGAAATTGTTTCAGCAGGAGGGAAAAAATTTCCTTGTGAAACGCTCGACAACTTTTAAATCGCTGAATTAAAAAGAACCTTGGCAAAGAGCTGCAATTTATGGTTTTTTACGGTTTTTACACGATACTCTCATCTGCGTTCGACTGGTCTTGGGATAAAACAAGAGCAAACCACAAAGCAGCCACTTAGGATGACAGACCCCAGTCGTTAAACAAAGTGTATCGACCTTGCAGCATCCGAGATGCAAATATAGGGATCTTAACAATGACGACGGCGACGCCGAGGACAACGTCTTGTAAAATCTTTTTTTGTGCGGCAACGTTTTTATGTCTGAAAAGGATATAACGTGGCTTTTGAATTCAGTTAGGTCTTAATGACGACCTTCATTAAGTGGCACACAAACGTTTCCCTTGTGTAGTCTCTCGTTGTTTACACAGCTGTCTTCTCGGGCGGTATAAAATGACACCAAACTCTAACGTGTGTTATCGTTTCAACCTTTTTGGACGAAATTCGTTCAGACCATTTATACGATATGGTGTGTCATATTCTCTCGATCTGAAGCACTGCCAAAAATAACGCTGAAGCTCATAGTCCTTGATCAAAGTTTAACTATTTTCAATTGACTTAATCCTATAATTTGTGTCACAATTGTTTGGACCTATAGTACCATAAGATCCACGAAGAGCAAATACATCAGAGGTCAAGAAAAGGACGAAAAAGACCAGAAAATGGTGTCACGTGTACCACGATTTGATGATCTTTTTTAAAGACTCTATTTACTATTTACTTTGAATGAATCATTCTAGTTCAAAGAACGTTCACTTATCACGGAAATCTAATTGGTAAATCACGCATCACGTGCTTGTAAAATAGCAAATCACGCACACGTTATGATCTCCTGTCCTGCGTCACGCGGCTAATTTGGTCTCAATCACGCATCACGCTGCTAATTTTGAGGCGATCACGCGTCACGCAAAAACCCTTTGCCACCCTCCCCCAATGATTTCAGATTTAGTTGTTTGGCGCAACGGTCCGTGTAACTGTATATAGGTGAAGAACTTTTTCATTCAGCACAGCCAGTTTGGGGGAAGAAAATTATTAAACGTTAAGTCCGTCAGCCCCAAAATGAAACATCGTACGTTACCCAGATTTTTAGTCATATCCTGCACGTAATATTCTGTATTTGTCTTTTTTGCTGTTCATACCTTTGCAGGAACATGATTTGCATTCTATACATAAGCTAGGTATAAAATAAGTTCATTTTAGCTGTATATCTTGTTCAAACTCCCTTGTGAAGTCTGTGTTATCAGAACAAACCGGTCGGATAAAACAAAGCAAGGTGACAAGATCTGTTGCTATGTGCTTCTCACTAGTACTTATTTTAAAAAAAAAATTAATAATTGTTTTTAAAAAATGTACCAAAGGAGGTATTTGCAACGTTGTATAGAATATAAAAAAAAACACTTGTTTGAAAAATCAATTGCTTTATTACGATTCAGTTTAGATATACAGGACTGCAGATTACACTTAGGAGGAACCTTTTTGAATAATTTCTCAACCGTAAAATAAAAATAAGACAATTCTAAAATGTTGTTTGGGTAAATGACTCAGATGCACCTCTGTTTGACCTCGTTTCCATTACAGATACCGATGAGCGATGTTTTCTGCCGCATAGCAGCTTCTTTATGGCCACTTTGAGTTCACGGTTGTACCGCGTCAAAACAATGGGGTTTATAGCTGAATTGGCAAACATCAGGCACAGAAAAAGACGCATGACTGAAGATGGTACTCGTGACTTAAACTTGCTTATCGTTAATACTGTGAAAAAGGGCATCCAGCACAAGATCCAAAAGCCAATCAAGATGGCGACCATTCGTCCCGCCTTCTTCTCTCTCAGTGAGGAAGCTCGCCCTCTGGTCTTGGTGGTAGGCCCTTCAAAGTCTGTGGAAACCTCCAGGGCTGCTATCTGTCTCGCCTGACCTCTAGCGATAAGGTATATGCGATAATACGAAAATGAGATGAGCATTAAAGGGATGAAAAACCAAAAGAGCCACTCAGCGCTCATGTATATGGCTTCGTTTATAATGTGTTCGTCGGACGGTTTCGTCGTTGAGCATACGACGCCCTCCGGGCGCCAGATCAGGGGTGGGAACGCCAGACAAAACGCTGTAAGCCAAACTACCAGTACAATGGCAGCCGAGCGATGGGCAGTGACATAACGATTGAAATGAAGGGGGTAACGAATGGAAATATAACGAACCAACGTCATGGCCGTCAGGTTGAACACGGAAGCGGAACCAAAAAGCACACCGCTCAGCAAGATTATGTAGCAAATCGATGGATGAGGCGGTTGGAAGTTAATAACGACTTTTTCCAATGCTTGGTAAACAATATCTGTACATGCTAACATCAGGTCGGCAACTGCTAGACTAGCGACAAACGCATTGCGTAGACTGTGGAGGTTGTGGTTCAAGTATATGACATAAATAAGGAGGCCATTCCCCGCGACAGCGAAAAATACCAAAGAAAACAATAAAATTGCTTCGAGGATTTTTGCAGAGGACATATGAATGTCGTCGATGTGAGTTTCACTCGAGTTTAGCCTGGACACGTTGTTTTGAATCTGAACCAGACTCATAATTCTTTCCGCCGCAGAGGTACGGTCAAGTCTCAAAGCAAATCTTAGTCTCCTTGAAAAATTAAACGCCATCCATTTCCGCACAAGTCAGACAACGGAAACAAGTGACAAGCAATTCAAATCTCAAGTGAGTTTCTAGATTAACCAAGAAGTAATTTATGATGACTTTAAGAAGTAAGTCGACAAAACGAACCGGATTCGCCAAAGGAAACATCAAATTAGAATTATCTGCATGAGGTCTTCTTCCTCGGTCTTTTTCTTGTCAATTTGACAGGAAGGCTGTGGTTGGCTCTTTAGAAAAGAGCTTTTAACAGCTTTTGTGATACAGATATTCACCTTTTAATCTGTACGCCGGATCAAAGGGTGAAATGGCAATAGCACAGTGTGAAGCTATCATTGACAAGGGAGTCTGCGAATAACTGAAAAGAAATTCCAAACCCATTTAGAAAGACAGGTGTATTTGATTTTCAAGTTCTAATTTTAACTTGGATCAACATAAAACAAGGAAACCAATTTGACTGGAGAACATGCAATTCATAAAATTCAAAAAAAAAAAAATAAGGAGAAGTGCAAGAATTATCAGTGGTTTAGGATCGACTTCGCTATACTTGCTTTTTCAGTGTTGGAAAAGTACTCCCAAAAAACTAATTGAATAGCTACTGTTGACGTTTTTCGTACGTTTATAGCAAAGACTCCACTTGTTCGTCATATAACGCCCGTAGAGCCTGTAGAGAGACTCAACATGAATTTACTTTATGACATGATAATATTTACCATTAATAAGCTGTGTCAATAAAAAAATAAGAATGTTCCATTCCTTTTGAATAATGTAATTTTAGAACACCTTATTTGATTTGTATGAAGATCAGCCAGGCTTCTGATCTAGTGACAAATATAATTCAACTGTAGTTTATTTGGCAAGAAAATTTTAAAACCCTTCAAAAGATCAGTATGTGTTCTTTTTTACTGCTTGTTTCCCAGGTTTCCCCTACCAGCAAGGGTCCTTTTTGGACGAACATCCGAGGTTGCCTAGTAACCCTGCGCGTTGGTACTGCGTTGAAATCTATTAATGGCGTTTTCTGTCATGATATATATTGTCAGTGATCCACAAGGTACCTATTTTAATTGGGTTTAATTTTGGCAACAGCAAATTACAACAATTGCAAAGCCGCAAGGGTCTTGCATTCAATGCGATCTCGTGAGAGTAACCGAACTTTGAAAAGGGGCTCATTCTCTTGATTTCAATTGGTAAATCTCTATTCTCTCTATTTTTGTTCACTGTTTTATTTTACGGTAGCTAAGCTTGCAAACGTTTCGCGTATATTTATGGCGCGCTAGCTCTTTAGCGCAGATTCAGTTATCTTACAATCAATATTAACGTTTCCGAGGACGGGATTTGAAAAAAATAGTTTTTTTGATTACGGCTCGTTAAAGCGGTAGGGTATAAAACTCACAGACGAACGAATAGGAAAACCTAATACTTGATCAACAAGGCAATCAGCATGATAATAGAACTAAATAGGCAAGGGAGTTTACGAAGAGTTTCCGGTCTGTTTTCATCCCGTTTTCCTAGAGTGAGAATTTCTATCTAAATGACACTTTCAAGGGGCTCACTTCTCTTGTCACGCGTAGAGCCCGCGTGATGCAAAAACATATATATATTATGAACTTTTTTCAGGAGAGAACATGTAGAGTTGGCCCCTATTGATAGCATTCCCAGTTTAGAGACACGCAAATCAAATCAAGTCATACTAGCTTTCCTCGTTTAATTAACTTTAAATTTGCTCTATACACAGTTTCATCAAAGAAACTTTCTCCCACCAAACATATGGAACACTCGCTAGTTTCATTAAGAAAAGCGATGCTGAAAATAAATGTTGTGAAACAAATAATCATGCATAAGATGACATCGGTTGCCTCACCAGTGTTGTTAATGAACAATTTCAAATCAGTTCCCTGTAAGACCAGTTGTCAAATCGGCTTGTATGATATGCGAAAGCTTAAAATTAGTTGTAATATTATTTCAACTTGTTTTGAGAACCATGCCTGGACGAAAATATAATTAAACATTTGAATACTACCTTCCTAAGTTATTTTTTGCATAAATATTACATCATGAAGCTAATAAAAAATAAACTACACGCTACGCAGTTTCAAAGTATACCTTTAGGCTCCTTTTCGCATTTCTCTTATCTGACGCTACAAATACATCCCTCTATAAAGGCCCGGCAAGCCGTGCAACTAATTTCAAGAACAGAGCGGCACAAAATGTAAGAACGTCTTGGTACATTAAACGAGGGAACACAACAGCTTATAACCACGTGTTTGCCAGTTCACGCCTTCCTTTACCTCCAGATGTCAGGTGGTGGTTGTGATGATGGCAAAACCAATAGTGATGAAAGCAAAGTGAAGTTTTTAGAAAAACACTAAAGCAGGTTGTTACGGGTAGATGAACGTGGTGACGGTGTATCTGTTGTCAAATCCGAGCAGCGGAAATAGCAAAATTTTGACCGCCAAATGAGTGATCACTTTTACTTAGGAAATAGAGCCAGTTTATTGACAGAAGTAAAGACACGATTTAATTAGTCTGAAAAACCTGTTTATATCAAGTTGCAAACTTGAACTTGAGCCACCTGGCCACGCTTTTGTCCTTTATTGACCAACATCAATTTCCTCCTAATGGCATCGATACACTGTCCAGTAAACAAATAGGGAGAATTAAGACAATTACCAAACTAAAACCGATGTTTGCCTTGATATACTACTTAATTCTCAAAACTAAATTTGAAAGAAAATCTGGAAATGAGTAAAAAGAATTGAGATATTGAACTTGGGTTGAAAGCGTAAAAGCTTTACCAGACATGAAGTTGTGAATAATTAACGAAAGTCTCATAAAGATTATTGAAGAAAAAAAGAATAACAAATAGCTACACGAATATTTAAATTACCGCTTTTATCCGAGTTTGGAGAACGAATAGTTACGATTTTTACAACATGATACTTCGGATTGGTTTGATTTCGGTTTTGTCGGCCTTATTTGGATTTGTAAGCTGTTATGTTGGAAGCCCAATCGACATGTCGTGTGAAAATGGAGTGTGTTTAAGGAAAGATGATCAAGGACCGTGTGTTGTTACCGACGACGAACAGCGCCTTTTCAGATGGGATCCAGTCAAGGTAAAATCCGTTAACTAGTGTTGAAGTGTTAGTTGTAGAAAAAAATATAGTTTTTAAGCTGATGTGATTAAACCGTAAACTTGCCCATAAGTCGAGCTAAGAAGGTAGAGCTCGGAAAGCGAAAAATGTCTGCGGCACTCAATTAAAAAATATCTGAATGCGAAGAGCACGAGGTAGAGAAGGCTAGCTCCGGCCGATCCTATTCAACGAAAAGATAATCACTTTTATTAGATAGTCTTGATTACCGCGGCGATTTGATTCGAATCATCGCAACCGCTTTAAAAGTCAGTTAAATTAAAAATATATATATACAGTATACTAGCGAAAGTGAACCATGGACTGGAATACATTGACAGGCGTGAAAAACAGACCTTAGGAAATGTGAAGAAAATAATCACAAACCATAAACAAAACCAATGAAACTGACCAACAGGATGTGAATTATGACCATCAACATATTTACACAGGCAAAAGAACAGGTAACGACTGAACTTTTAAATTACTGCTTCGATTCTGTTTCTTTGCAGTCGGTGCATGACCAAGAATTGTCTAAAACTGGCGTAACTGGGATCTAGCACACTGACTATGCGAACTAGAAATTGTTCTCAACCGAAATTGCACTATTTTATTTTAAAATTAGTATTGTTGCTGTTTGTTTTTGTTTTTTATCGACAGAAAGGTCACGTGAGAGAGTTAGAACTGGAACCTGGTAAAAAATACAAGATGATAACACTGGCGTCTAAACCGCCAATATTTGGTAAGAAATTGTCAATCTGAGAAAGTTGCTATACTTTTTCCTGTCAAAATGAGAAATAACGTGATTAGTCAAACCAAGTAACTAAAATAAATCCAACTGGGAGATGAGGTGGGCAATCTCGCAATTGACAGTTTGTGGTGACTGCCGAATCTGTTAGGTGTGGTCCCCCCTCCCTCCCCTAACCATAGCATGCACAATCAATATATTTATCCGGTTTAAGGGAAGATTACGGTTGGGTTTTGAAGAAAAATGGAAACAGTCGTCTCTGTCTTTCTAATTCTATCTCCCCTTTTAACAATGCCGATCGAATCAATCCAGTTTCTATACTATGCCAAATCAATTTCGTTCCGCTATAATACAGACGTTTTTGAAAGCTAGTCGATTATCTGTTTTTGGTTGCCATGGCAACCACAGAAAAGCAGTTGTTTTGGTGGATTTTATTTCGCGAAAATTATCTCAAGGCCCTAAACTCGGTTGAAACGTACTCAGCCTTGTCAACTCGTCATGCCTTGAAATATGAAACTTTCTTTAACTTAACAGGTTATGGTGCATATTTTCCGGCTTAACTGTAACGGTAACTCCCCTCTAATGTTTATCTGCAACTAAATGTGCAAAAATTGATGTCTTTCCTCGCCCTCTGATGACTTATACCCATTGAGTGTCTGTGTTTTTCAGAGCTTCCCGATTTTTTGAACGACGATGAATCTACGCGGATTATCGACCTAGCTGAAATGTTTGGTCTGGAGAACAGCTACATGCACTCAGATGAGTTTCAGGAGCAGCACAAGAAAGACGTGAAAGGTAACCAATCGATCTTCATATGTTCTTAAACAATTAATTCTAGTACTCCTTATATCGATATTATAACAGATCACATTGCTTCGGCTCTATGTTTTTACTGATATTGTTCCAGTTTTTTGGGGTTTTTTTTGTTTTTGTTTTAAATAATCGCCATAAAGACAACATTATTGATGAGTCTTGAAGAGCCAGTAAACCGTCGAAAACAGAGATGACTAACCGTTGCATCTATCATACAGTTTGAAACTTCTGTGTGCTTCTAATATCATATTAGAATAGTCTTCCCCAAAGGGACTTCTAGCTCCAGATCCTAAGCCAAAAGGCCCCGCCCACAGTTCCTCATCGGCCAGTGACTTGGTGAAAAATCCCCAGTTGCGACTGACAGTGTTTCGATTTGACCAATGATAAGGTTAATACTGAATTTGTTCTTGTCGTTAGGACATGCAATTGGAGCTGCCGGGATATATCTAAGCTGGGACAAAAATCAAGACAAGGAGATTACAAAAGATGAGGTGTCCAACTTTTTTCTTGTTAATTGTTAGCTTTATGTAATGTTATGAAGTATTCCAGATACTAGTCGGGCATCTCGGCTTTACTGCGCATGTTCCACCGAATTCAGTTGGGGGAGGGGAAGGGAATGGCGTTTCTATGACTGTCATCCTTAATGGCAAAGATGAGCCTAAGTTTGATCTACTCTGTCCCATTCAGCATGAAACTTCTTGAGCCTGAATCATACCGAACGTGGGAGCAATTTGGGAAAGGTGAATAGATAAGGGAAAGATATGAAAATCATCTAATCATGGAAATTATCTCACGCTCCTTTTCAGGTTATTCACTTCTCAAAGAAGTATAAATTCCTTTACATGAGTCTACAAGAAGTCGATGAAATGTAAGTGGAAAATTGTTAATGGAAATTAAGCAAATTACTATGACACTTAAACCACTTCCAATCCACGTGTGCCTTGCCGAAATAGGATTTTCTACAATCGATGCGACCACTAGTTTTAGGACGAAACCTAATTGTGCGTCACGTTTGAGATTGCAACTTTATGTTTAATCTGTCAGCATGTATAGACAATTGTATCGTACTCTCTTGATACCTTTTTATTTTTGGGCAACTTGTTTCTCAAGAAAATGACGCGATAAGTTTGCGCAAAACTTTGACTTCCCTCAGGTGTGGTTATAGTGTACTGTGTGCGTTGTAATTGTCATATATGATAAGCCGAAAATTCAAATAACTTCACTGATAGATAAACTCTGCCATTCGTAAAATCTGACCTCAATTACACTTTGCAGGATAAATAAAATGAAGATCAAAGCATTTGATGATGGTATGTTTATAAATATGATTTAAATATTGGCACCTTGAGACAAAGCTTGATTACAAACACTCTGCAAATGAGGCTCTACTGAGGAGAGAGCCTCAGAATTTTAAGTTTAAAGTGCTGTATAACGACCAAGAATATTACACCAAAATTGATAAATTGTGCTCACCCCCCTTCACAAAAGAAATTACCTTTCTTCGCCTCATAACGTACTGAGCCAAAGTTCCAAATTCATCGATATCGACACAATCAGGTCATCTTTGTTGTGTGTTTTAACCCTCTACAGATGATTTCCAGTTATCTTATATTTGCAGGCAAGGTGACCTTCCAGGAGTTTCGTAAACTCCCAACAGCCGCCATGGATGATTACATGAACAAGCTGAAAGAATCCTCACCAATTCACAGAGAAAGGAACAGCAACCAAACCTGGCTACATCAGGGAAAGTTTGCTGATAAAGTCATGCAAACGTTGCGAGCGAGGTAAGCATCACCGTAAATCTTCGACCGGGTTCAAACGAGCTTTACAATGCCACCGGTTTGTTTTTTTCCTTTTTTTTTTTTTTTTTTGGGCCTTAAAATCAAACCGATCTTAAGTGTCCTCGGCGATTCTCTTTGACTCCAATGCGCGAATCTCATCGATTAAGGGTATTTCTCTCCTTTTCATGTTAGTGCGCACTCGTTCTCTCGTACTGCGGATGATGCGTACGAGAAACCTACGCTACTTTTCAGTGATTTTATACAAACATAAGTACCATGATGCTCTCTCTCGTGGTATTTAACCGTAGATCGATGGGATGCTTTTTGCATTTTGAGTCTGTAAATTCATAGACTAAATTGAAGAACATTATCAGTAGAAAGCCTAAGAATCAAGTTTCTCGCCGGATCATCCTGTAATGTGCAGAAGTGTGCGCAGTTCGAAATGGAGCACCGTCTTTAAACATGCGAATACGTTTTCGAGGGTCGTCGAAAAAGTGTTGAGTGTAGAGGTGGATGTAAGGCCACTTTTTAAGTACCTTAGCAAGATATATTAGCAGTTCCTCTCCAGTATAAAAAGGGTACATGCTCTCTAATTTTTTAAAGCTTCTTCAAAAACTTTGTAAAGAATGATACCTTAGCTTTAATTTAGATCGCTCTAAGGAAATTAAGATTAGAACTCACTAGCATTTAACCTGTTTTCACAGAATAAAGAAATTAACCAAGTTATCTGATCGCATTATTCGTGGCAGCGAACCTCTACAAGTAAGTGATTTTAATCTATTAGTTATTTTTCTTTTTCTCTGCCTCTTAAATTTTAAATCGATCGGTCATTTATTTCAAGCCAAACCAAAGCGAAAACAAAAAAGAATATCTCAGTTCAAACTGAGTTTGATGCTGACATGTCCTATTTCGGGTAATAACAAACCTTCTGGGCCGCTAATGAGTTGAAATATGATATTATTTACCCTTAGGTTGTCAAGTACGATCCGACTGGACATTACAATGTGCACCATGACGCACAACCAATCGCCAGCCATTCACACCTAAAATGCTGCCATCAAAACGTCACCAAGTTGCCTGCCTGCAGGTTGTGCAGGTCAGCAGACATTCACATGCATAAGCCACATGCGGTTCTCAGTTCATCATTGCTTCCTGAGAGTTATTGTATTTTAACGTCAAATGCTCAAATTCACTATCGGAGCATTGTTTACGCGAAATTTTTTCAGACCGCGTTGTGTACTCATGGATATTCTTTTCATTTTTGCTACTTTGGGGATTTGTTCCTGACAAAATTTGCAATTTGTATTTTAAAGCGAGGTTTGGTGGTGAATTTGCTACAGACGTCAACATACAAGAGACCTATTAAATCTCCAGTTTGTGTTAGAACGGGCTGCTGTAATTGTAAGTTCATGTCGAATTTTCAATAGTACTTCCAGTCCGAATTGGTCAAAGAAGAACGAAAAGCTCTGGAACACTTGTCTCTTACTCTTTTTACAGGTACATCACCATATTATATTACTTGAATGACGTTGAAGAAGGAGGGGAAACTGCTTTTCCAGTCGCTGACAATGAAACATTCGATCAAAAGGTAGTTAAATCTGTAACACGTTACCTGATCTGACAAGGTTCTAAGATTACTGAAGCTAAAAGCTGAATAGTCAAACACATGATAATCACTTGCAGCCATTCATGATCAACCTTTGGTAGCCATATTGTAAAGAATTAAAACCCGGCTGGTGACAAAAGCACACAGTGCGTTACAGCTACCAGATCATGTACACAAGGCACCTGATGTATACTTTGAAATTGTCTGTTGTCCATTGACTGTCACAACCTCCCGCACAAATGAACGAAAAACAGCAATTCTCTATCTTCTCTTTTATAGTTATACATCAATTACAATATTTCTTTATCATTTCTCTTTCAAAGTTGTATATAAAAACCATGAACGAAGACAAATTCAACCTAATGGAATTCTGTCATGATGGCAAACTAGTCGTCACACCCAAGCGAGGCAAGGCGATCATGTGGTACAATCACTTTGTAGACGAAGAGACGGGCTGGCTGGGGGAGAGGGACGACTACACTCTGCACGGGGGGTGTGGGGTGAAGAGAGGTTTCAAATGGATTGCCAATAATTGGATTACAGCCCCGGATGCATCTCTTGCGCATATCAGAAGTAATTTTGAAATCAAAGAAGAAGAAGGCGTAGTTTCATAAAAAATTAGCTGACATAAATAGATGAATAAAATAAGGGTTTAAGCTATAGAGCTAGCAGAACTCATTTCTGATCATTGCTAGCGTTATTTGACTACCAGACGAAGTCATTTGTAGCTAGCTCATGTAACTTTATAGCGTACTGACCAATAGATCAACTTAATACATTTTTCTATTTTTCTAATATTTTTAAATTCAAAAAATAATTGTTGATGAAATGCGAAATGTCACAATCGTTGTGATCTGCATTAATCTTTTTCCACGTTTTTGAACAGAATTGTGTGTGTTGACCATAACCAAGTTCTGAAACAAGGAATAGCTTGCAATAAAGTAATGACAGTTTAGAAATATACATATTTAAATTAGATAAACTTGTTTCTTTAAGCATGTGTACTTCTGTTTGCTTGTGTATTTCTTCCTCTTATTGATTCTCCGCTGACAGTAATGAGAGATACATTTTCACCAAAAGCGATTACAGAACTATGCAATAACCCTAACAAAGCTAAAAGGAGAATTATCAGAAACCATCGAAAATCTCGAAAACGCTCTTTAATTCAACTGGTCTTACGAGATTTTGATTTTTCAAGCCTTTGATTGGTACAGCTAGCTTGTGGACCCAACCTTTCCTCTGATTGGTTATCGCAACAATAAAGTCAGACTGGGTATAGCGGGCATGAATTCTACACTGAATGCGGCTTTATTTAAAAAGTCAGAAGACCATCCAGACGAAAGTAAAAACTACAACTCTCTCGTAACTGGTGCTGCCCATATGATCAAAAGATAGAAGCCCGGGAATCAAAGGACACTAGGTGTTCTGGTAAACAATTTGAAAGGCATAAATAATTAATAAAACTAAAGCAACCTTCCAGCTACATGTGCGACTCCCATCGAACAACACGGATCGATTAAACTTTTGAGAGGACTTTGAAGTGGTCTTAGTTTACAAATATGATCAGAGTAATATTACCATTGCGATTTTCTGTGGAGGAAAGAAAGTTGCTGTTTTTCTTCGCTATTATTACGATCACTTTGTCGCAGCCTGCGCGAGGCAACGCACCGAAAAGACTCGACAAATCTTGTGAAAATGGTGTTTGTTTCAGAGAAGAAGATCAAGGACCATGTACTCCAAATGACGATGAGCCGAGGCTCTATAGGTGGGAACCTATTAAGGTACATTTTCTGAGAGAATTTATAAGTGATTTTCTTTGGTTAAAACGACAAAAGTGTCAGGATTGAAGGAAGTAACTGGCATAGTAAGCTGATATATTTTAGTTTCTAGAGATCGCACTCTAAACTGTAAAGCTTACACTTGAGTTATTTTAGCGTTTTTTCCTCCCTAAGAGCTTCATTTCATTATTTACATCTTATATCTTCAGTCTTAAACCAACTTACTCTTGAAGCTTGCTGCCATGCAACATTAAACAGCGACACCATTTTGACTTACCAAACGGAATCGAAATCAAAATGTAAAGCACGTGGTTACCTGTTGAAATAACAAAAGAAACTTTCAACAAATGATAAGTGAAACCCGTAACTTACGCAATATCAAAGGCTGTACTCCACTGATGGTTGAGTCTGGTTAATTACTTGCTAAAACATATATTGCTGACTTTGGATTGGTTTGGATTCAGCTATAGCAAGCTTACTTAATTTCCTGTGAGAGTTTTTTTTGTTATGCATGCTTGCAGTAACGATGTAATCCTAAACACAACGCAGTCCTGATTCTTTGAAAAATTTAGACAACCAAAGAAAGTTATGTTTCCATAGCATCAACAAGACAGGTTAGAGAAGTAACCAGCTCGTTCCCAGGTCATTCGTCTTAGTCTTTTTCTGATACAAAAAAAGGCCCTAAGAACGAGATTAGCGTCGTACTTTTATAAAGTCACTAATGAAAAGTTCTGCTTTGCATCTCAGTCTATAATAAATTATTTTAAACACCCTGGAAAGTGTCCTTCATGTGTCAGCACGTGGGTTTTGGTTTATATTTTTCCGGCACCGATGTAGAAAGGTCACGTGAGAGAGCTTGAGCTCGAGCCAGGAAGAATTTTCAGGATGATAACACTCGCCTCGAAGCCTCCGTTATTTGGTAAGTCAGGCATATAACAGCTTGTTTACTTGGAGAAAAAGTCAAGTTGCTTCTCTGTTGGTATTATGCGAAAGAATTTAGTTCTGTTGAATTATTTCATGATGAAGGAAAGGCTGGCGGTTTTTTTTTTTCTCGAGGATTCCACGCGCTGTAATTTGGACCCAGTGTATATGAAGCTGGTAGGCAGGTAAAGTCTGCGCACGAACTAAGTGGCCCATTAGGCCGCAGCTTATCTCGGTTTCTACTACCCCTTGGAAAGAATGCATATCCATCACAAGGTTACCCCCGCGAATTAAATTCACCATAACCATTTATGAACCTGGGTGGAGAGACACTGCGAGAGTTAAGTGTCTTGTTCAAGAACACAACCGACAATATCCCCAGCCAGGACTCGAACCCGGACCGCTCGATCCGGAGTCGAGCGCATTAACCATGGGGTCAACGCGCCTCGATCACACAATATGGAACTGGAAAGACTATAAAGAGATGTCTCTCTAAGTTGATTTCTAATCTTTTCAATGCGATATACATATATTAATAACACTACTTTTAACAAACAGAAAAATAAAATCTTGATTTGAGGTAGGAATTAAATCGAGATGATTTCATCATTCGATGGACATCAAAATGACGACTGAAAGTATATAAAAAAATTTAAGAAATTTAAACTAGGCCGTGTTCCTAAGTAATTCACCGCCAAAAGGTGTTGGAAGACGTCCTTGTGAGGGTTGATATGAAGAGTATCTAACCTGGGAACACCCCAAAATGTGTTCAGGCAATGCGAAGCAAACCTTTCTTAATTTTTACCTTTATAAAGAACTGGGTTGGTCGGGCGCTGGGAAATTAAAGATTTCATGGGAATTGCCAAATCACTTTCATTTTCAATCAACTTTCAAGATTTTGCGCGAGCAAGAGCCTACTTGGGGATGGCCGAAGTTACTGGCCACATATAAAAAATGAATAATTTTCTTTATCTGTAGAAATACCAGATTTTCTGGACGAAAGTGAAAGCAATCACATCATTAGTTTGGCCGAAAAGGTTGGTCTGCGAGGGAGTGATCTCCACCTTGATGAAGAACTCGAGAAAAGCAAAGAAGTGGTTCGAGGTAATCTAAATTATGTATCTATTATCAAGTCTCAAAGTGCTTAAAAGAAACTGAATTCAGTGGATGTTTTCTCCATAAAAGTCAATCATAAAGATCCTTAAATATCTGTGCGAAGAGCTGAATCTGTTCAATTCGTACGTTACAGTTCCCGTCTACAGAACTTAAGGAGGATGAGCTTATTATTTTCGTGTAGTCAGGTAGTTAGAACTCAAAATGTACAAGAAACGATTGTGACAACCTAGCTCCCTGGGGATTCAATATATAAAATACAGGGCAGTCCTTGAAGAAGGCATTTTAAAATTTCACGTTTATTTTGAACACAATATCTTTTTAGGAAATGCAAGTGGTTCTGCTGGGAATTTCTTTAATTGGGACAGAAATGAAGATGGAGTCATTTCAAGAGACGAGGTGAATCCACAGAAGATTCTTTCTTGATTGATTTTGTTTCCATTTTAAATCTTACCAGTTTCTATTTTCACGAACCCTTCTTTTTTCTCGTTTAGATCATTAACTTTGCGGAAGATTTTAAATATCTTTACCTCAGTCCAGAGGAAGTAGATAATATGTAAGTATGGTCAGGACTTGTTTCTACTCCATAAGATTCTTGCTTCAGTTAAGTTAAGCTCTGAGCTACTCAGCACCATTCTTTCTTTTATGTTTTAGGATAAGCAAGCTGAACATTGAGGAATTTGATGATGGTAAGGCTCTGACTCGCACCTAGTCGCTATGTGAAAGAAGATTGGATAGGAGAGAGTGCTCAGGGAGTCATTGGAAGGATTTCATTGCGTCCCTTCCTAGGGTGCTCCTCGACCTGTCCTCTCTCGTATCCAGTCTTCCCTCACCCCAGGGCAAGGTTCTAATACGGCTTTTCCGTGATTCTCGTGTATATGACTTGTGCGATAGGCTTTCGACGTTGTTTCAAACACTTTTCTGTAAACTTGTCTCCGACAGAGCAAGTAACACAAAAGGAGTTTGCCACACTGCCGACCGCTGCCATGGACGAATACATGAACGATATCAAAGAAAAGCACTCAGCACACCGCGAGCGGTTTAGTAACCAGGCCTGGCTACTTCAAGGAAAGCGGGCTGATCACGTGCTAAAAAGATTGCGAAAGAGGTAAAGTAGGCAGGAAGTGCTACGCTAATGGCATAAAACAAAACGTTAACCAAGTTGGGAAAATAAGCATTGAAGGGAAGGCTTAAAATAAGTCACTTTTTAGTTCAGTTGCAAAGATTAACGTGTATTGAATGTTCTAACACTCAACAGGCTTGCTAAACTTTTGAGGCTTTCAGATCGAACCATAAGAGGAGGCGAACCTCTACAGGTATGTAGTCAAACCCACGCTGTAAAGACTTGCTTGTTCGCTGGCCGTAAGGTGGGCGGTATTTTCGATCTTTCTACGAATTAACTGTTGAAAATTTCAATCTGACGTGCTATAATACGAGGAAACCTGAGTATAGACCTTACATTCTTATTAAGAAAAAGCTAATCCGGGACCTCTTGTTCCACCCTAGATAGGCCAGAGCTTTTCTATGTTTGTAACTGTAATTAATTTGAAGGATTTGTAAAACCTGGTCGTTTGACGGTTTTTTAAATTATACTGATTCACATACTGTTGAAATAAACGTATAGAAAATAGACAAAAGCTACAGTACAGCCCAAAAATAACGCACGCGCAAGAACTCCTGAAGCGTAACTTGTCCGCGAAACTCCTCGACTCTCGGTGTTTCCGGTACTTTTAGGGCGCATCCTATCAACGAAAAAAGTATATACCTGATTATTCTATGTTTTTAAAAATGCAATATGTATTTTTATTCATTAGGTGGTCAAGTATGATGTAGATGGTCATTATAATGCTCACTATGATAGTCAGAATGTGGCCAATCAATCACACGTTAAATGCTGCCACTTGGAGCTGGCTTTGCTGCCGAACTGTAGAGTCTGCAGGTAACATTGACAACTTTATCTGTAGTCCCTGTCAAGAAAGAAATTCTTTACTCCGGGTCATGGGACACTTTTTTTTTTTCTAAAACAAGTTTTTTCAGCTGAGGCGTAAAAGGTGAAGACATGACCCCATCTCTTCCCACAACTTTTGAGAGGGCTTGTCCATTCGTTACAAATCAAGGGAAAAGTATTGGGAACTAACTAAAAATGTTGAAAACTTTTAGAGATGAATCAGGTGTCTAAAACTGCAGTACGACTAGCAAATGTTTACCTTCCTAGAAATGGACCTTATATTGACAAAAGATGTTCGCCATCAATCTCTAACACTATGTGTCGATACCTGAGACAAATGAATTTTATTTTCTATTACAGGTACGCTACAGTGTTGTACTATCTAAATGATGTGAAGTACGGAGGAGAAACTGCGTTTCCTGTTGTCGACGAGAACACTTTTGATAAACAGGTTGGCTTACAATCTCAGTGCAATCCCGATTTTTCGAACCTCCCGTCGATAATGCATTCGAACCAAACGTCGCACGGTTTCTCTCCCCTCAGTACAACATCGAATTTCAACCCATATTTCATGAACTACCCGATTATTCAAAACAATTTTCGTTCCCCTTGGAGGTTCGACAAAGCGAGAAACATGCATAGTATATTGAGTTAAAGGCGCCTTTTACTTCTCGAGGTATAGTTATGAAATAAGTTATCCCAAACTAACGCCTTATCCTAATTCGCACTGCACCGTCTTCTTTTCCCAGACATGGATCAATACCATGCAACACGACAAGTTTAACTTAATGCAGTACTGTCACGATGGTAACCTAGTGGTATCATCAAAACGAGGCAAGGCGGTCATGTGGTACAATCACTTCGTAGATGAAGAAACAGGTTGGTTGGGAGAGATGGATGAATATTCCCTGCACGGCGGCTGTGGTGTGTGGTCTGGAGTCAAGTGGATTGCCAACAACTGGATTACATCCACTGACGCACCGTGGGCTCATTTTAAAAGCGATCACGATACCGAAGACAGATAAGCGGCTGGTATCAACAAAATAGATCCTTATTAGAATGTTCAGAGCCTTTCTATTTTTCAACGCACTCGATGGAAAAAGCGAGGGCGAAAGCACAAAGGGGTGGGGGCGGGATAGGCAAGACGTATTACAAACGAGATCACAAATGTCTTTGCGTCGGACTCGATCGCAATAAATTGTTATTAAATGGCTCGTTATTGACAACAAAGTACATCGGCTCCGTTTAGTCAGGAAGTCACGTGTGCCCACGGACGATTTTTCATAATCCTTCATAGAATCAACGGAACGTCAACTGCTTGGAATTCTTTGGACTGTTGCATATGCTAACTTTCCTTACTCTTCTGAATGGCATTAGAGTGCTATCCTTCTTCAAATGTTTATCCGTAGAATTTCTATAAGCTTGTTTCTCTCTCACTTTGTAATAAAATAAAGTGAAAACAAAACAAGGTAGTTTGGGACTGGAGTTTATTTCGATTTATTTGCTTGTAAAATCATGTTTTCCCAGCACAATAAGATCACTGTTTTTCTTTTCATGTCATGAAGAACGTTTGAAATTTTCAACAAGAATCAGCAGTCACTTCTTTCTACCTGTCTGTCTTCCCCTGAACTCAAACATAACTCAACTGTTAAATCTTGGCACAAACTCATGTGCACCACAATTTTTTTTATTTGACAATATTTGCCAACGCCGATTTAATTTCTGGGAACTGAAACTTGTAACCCAGTTCTAATGTCCGTTTAGGGATAACTTTCTGTCCTTCCAAAAGCAGTTTCCCGCGTTCTTGACTAAATATAAAATTGACAACAAATGCGGGTGTTGGAAGAATGGCAGGTCTCCACAGTGCGCCTGCGTATTCCTTTGTAAAGCGCTCGTTCGTCACAATTTCCGGTGCTACTCCGTTCAAAACACCAGTCACGTGATGGTTTTCGAGGGCGTGAACAATCATTCCAGTCATGTCATCGATGTGGATCCAAGGAAAATACTGTTTGCCGCTTCCTATTATGCCTAGGAAAAAAAACCCGATAATTTACTTATTGACTGAGTGGAAAAGCCGGAGGGGAAACTATTTGGCTAGAGATCAGGACGTACGGACCGAAAGCAGCGAGATCCGTGCGTCCAGACCGAGAGGTTAGTTCACTTGACTTTCGACCATTTGTCAGTTCGAGTTTCCATTCCTAGCAGTATGGTCGTATAGCCGTTTGCCTTTACCGAACTCTCACTTTCTGAAATTTCTACTTCGAGTTAAGCATTCGATTTTTATTAAGATCAGTTTTCTGTTTTCTAAGTTCTGTACCTTTCGGCAGGTCAGTGTTTTTTTGTTTCCTTTTTAACTTGAAGTTGATAGTGTTATCCCTGCATTACAAATGATAGCTGATCCTTACCCCTATCCTAATGAGGCTAACTGGAGTATCATTGAGGCTTAAATTTTATACCTCAGTCGAATTTTTTACCCGAACTTGAACACATGAAAAGGACAATTCCAACTTTTAGTTTGAATAACAGTCTATTAATGGTAAACGAGTTGCTTCTTTTATGTAATCGGCTTGCAATTCAATCAGTTGCGATAGACATTTGAGCAAAGTTGAAAATAAAAGATAAATGCCGTCATTAGAGGAGGAGCGACAACAAATTACAGGTACTTACCACCAAGACCGAGCCAGAAAGGCCAAATTGACTGCTGTATGATGCCTCCAGTGCGGCCCATTACCACCCCGATCCTTAGCTTGACCAATCTTGTCTTGCAGCCCTCGGGAAGTTCAGCACTGTTCTCCCAATCATTACACAGACGTGTCAGTTCGTTGGCAGAACTTGGAGGTGAATCCTCTGTATACTCTACTGTGTCACTTGGTGGATAGTAACCTAAAGAAGAAATTTATAATGTATGAAGAGATGCAGCGAAAAAGTTAGCTCCTTCAAGGCCGGCTAGTTGTCCTGTCACACAACATTCATCAATCAATTTTGCGTGACACCATACCACGCCCTTCACTAGCTGGGATTCAATCTCAGGGGATTGACCCAGCCTGTGGATTTTGCCTACTTTTACGGAGACGATGGTACTGTACAGGAGATACTGTATGAGAGCACAGCAGCCTGTTCCAAGGGTTGGTTAGTTCATTGTGTTACGAGTATCGTTGTGGAGCAGGGTTGTTTCCAGACAGAACTCAGGATTGCTGGTAACAGCAGCAGGTAACTTCGCGAATTTACAGCACTAAGTTTCTTCAAATTTGAATCAATCTCTCTTATTGCAGAAACTCTCGCTCTAACATACATGAGGCTTAAAGTTCTAGAAACTTCTATTAGGAGCTAAATTAAGTAGTTTGACACAGTTTCTAATCTGAGTAATTACGTAAGGATTAGAATGTTCTGGAATGTTCTTGTACAAATTGGTCACGGCTGAATGACTTCCGGTTCTAGATTGTTCTAGAACTTGACTTAGACAATTTTTCGTAACACATCGCAAGGTTACTCCTAGCATAAAATTCGTCAGTACCCATTTATACACCTTAGTAGAAAGAGGCACTGTGAGAGTTACATGTAAGTGCCTTGTGCAAGAACACAACACAATGTCCTCGGCCAGGGCTCGAACCAGACCACTACACTGTAGATCTGAAGGCACTAACCATGATGCCACCGCACCTCTGGAACAAGGTGCAGTACAAGGTGGATTCCATTTTTAGTTTTCTAGGACTATTCTGACTAATATTCCTTATATAACATCACTTCCAAGAGGCTTACCAACAGCAGAGGAGGAGACAAACACTTTTGGAGGATTTGTGGCATCTGCAATTTTTCTTGCCAAGGTACTGGTGGTTTCCAAGCGACTGTTTCTTAATTCCTTTATGAACTCTTCATTCCACCTTTTCAGAATACAAACAGTTACAAAGGATCAAAATATATTAATTTGTCAAAAAGGATCAAGCACACATTATGTAAAACAACTGTCGTTACTGTTCTTTTAAGGCTGTAAGCAATTTATTCCAAAAGCTTACAGTCCACTGTACGCCTAGCATTTAATTTTGAGTGTGACAAAATAATCATATATGAAATTCTTCTGTCATTAAACAATAAGAAAAAGTGTCACAGTTTGCTCCTGCTTTATGAGGGGAGCAAAACTTATATAGTAAATTTTTATTCCATATTTATTGCATCACAGTAATTGTTACCTTTTTAGTGGATTTAGAATATTTTCTCCAGCAAGATTGACAACAGCTTCACACTCTGGCAAAGGAGCCTTTGAAATCTCATTCTGTTTGGAGAGGAATTAGATTAGGTTAATAAATGCAACATTCATTGTAATTTTATTGCTGTTACACGTGCCTGTAAACTTTTACATAACCAATGAATAATTTGTCGCTTCTAGTCAATTTATAGCCTGCGAACGGCGTATTTCTGGCTGTCGCTTTTCCCCGCCCAAAATAACATCTGCGAATCCTGGCAACTCACTTATATTATTACACCTCCCAATCTGAGCTGGTGATTCATTTTTTCCCCTCTAATCAATCATTTCTTCTACAATGCTAACTATAAATGCTATTAGAAATAACTACATTTAAACACAGGCTATACTGACTAGTTAATATTTATATATCTTTAAATTAATTAAACACTGACCCAGGTTATTCTTCCAGGGGCTTGAGTCCTTGATATGATGGTAACCTCATGACCTTTGCGTTTTAAGGTGTCCACCAAGGCTTTGCCAATAAATCCCGTTCCTCCTCCTGAAAATACAAGGACCTTAATTACACAGACCACTCACTGGACTCTTAGTATTACGAACTCTCATACGGTTGACTGCACAAACATGTTACCTTGTAATCAGGCAAATGTTTCTGTGACCAGTCGCTTTGAAAAGTAGTTATCATACTACTCAATAAAGAAATATATAAGAAAGTGAAAAAAAAAAATTGGCCTGATTGCAGATTACAAACATGTGTAAATGATGTTAACATGAAAAAATAGCCAGAACTGGTTGGATTAGATAGCCCAGAGGTGGGGATTCCCATATGAAAAGGATCGGGGTGCTCATCATACTTAGAAGAGTTAAAAACACAGTTTTGGTACCGCTTAGGGTGTTCAGCCTCAAAAGGTCTACAGCGGGAGCTTTGCAATACCATTTAGGGTATTGATTCAGAAAAACAAATATGACAGGAGATGTATTGTTTTAGAATTGGCACCTCTTTGGGGCTGACCTCTTAGAATATTACATGTGACAAAATTGTTATGCATTTCCACCCTCTAATTACAGGTTACGAGCACGTGTACTCCCATTGTTTAATTTTTTTAATTGTTGCATGCACTGTTGGGCAGAACGCTAATTTCGTGGAAAAGCACGAGGCGCAACCCTAACGGGGTGTGCTGAGAGGCCAAGGGGGCCTCCATTTCACAATGACAAAGGTTCACAAAAGTATGCAACATCCCTAACTTGTATTATAGCCCTTTTATATCTAGGTCGAAACTGATAAAGAAGAAACTGTAACTTAACACCTTCTAGTAAATTGAAGGGTGGTTCTTAAAGGCAATGCAACTCTTGGAAGTATTAAAGCTTGAAGCTACCATGTTACGTAACTGCCAGAACCCACCTACAAGAACTCTCATGTTTTGTTTCCTCGAGAAGACTGCTTCAAAGGGTCGTCTTTACAATATCCTGGGTCAGGCTCCGGGCAGTGGAAATAAAAAAGTTATTGACGGACACTCCACGCTCGATTTCCACACATTTCTCCCTACAGGTACAGCTTCGTCTGTTATCCTCTCTTGACCGAGAAAACCTGGGGAAGAGAACCACCAAGCATGCTATTTGATATGAAAACCGCATCCACAAATACTTACATATTCAGAGAAAAACGTGGGGCTCTGGGTCGAGATAATTTCTTTCAAAATGGCCGCCGTTAGCAGATTTGTTTATAACTGAAGTTTAGGGCTTTGCTGTTTTATTCCTGGATGATTTAACAAAGAAAAGATACGTCTTGAAATTTTGATCTCATCTCTAAGTTATGATGCGTACAAACGATCAAAGAAGATGGAACAAACGCAAGTATAACCGGCTTCGTGTGTCTTCCCACAGCTGATAATAATTTTTCACCTTGGTATGCCAGTTTCCTCAGCTATGGACGGACCTCCCTCGTTCGCTGAGGACGGAGGTATTTATTTAACTTAATAACTTTCCTCCATTGCTCATATGTGACTGCAATCGTTGTTGTAGAATTATGTATGACAGACGAGTTTACACATCAAACGAAAATTTAATCATATGGCCAAACATATTTTTGTATACACGTACTGTTAGACTTTATATGTAAGCTTACATGTATGAAACAACTTCGGATAACTACGTGCACGTATAATTGTTTACCAGAGATAACTGCAGGTTTCTTACAACCTCGATCATACAGTTAAATGATTTTCCTAAGGTCTGCATGGGTGTTGATACAAGACTGAAACGTAACCCATACAGGTAGCAAAAATTGGTCAATTCAAATTACATTATTTTATAGCTGCTGCAGTTATCTCAAACTATGAAGTGCAGTTTAACTTAGCTTTGATTAGCAACTGTATATTTTAGTCATGACTACAGACAAGTCCCAAACTGTACATTCGTACATTGTGTATGTATCTCCTATAGATGGAAGGCCATTTAGTGAGATTTATGCACGTCAGTTGATCTCCAAGATAAGTAGAGAGGAACTTGAAGATAAATATCTGAGACTCCAGGAAGATAACCAGGTACCTTTGATGAAATTGCACTTTGTTTTTTTTTTTTGTTGTTTGTTTGTTTTTTTGTTGTTGTTTTTGTTTCTTTTTTTTGTCAAAGATCTTTAAAAATCTTTTGATGAGGGTCTTTCAGGATCTTTCTTTATCGTAGTTGAGGGCAATTGAGGATCTACGAAGATCCTCAAGGCAAAGACCCTTAAAAGTGCTAGAACCTTGAAACTGGTGCCAAGATCTTAGAGGATCTTGTCAAGATCTTGAAGATCTTTAAGGACTCTTAAAGACTCTTAAAGTTGCTATAAGGTTTTTTCCTCCAAGGTGTTTAGAACCTGTAATATGACTTGTCTTTGATCAAAGCACTGAGATACATAATTATTAAAATTTAGCATTTCTTTATTTGATAGGAGTTGAAGAAATATGCAAGGAAGCAGGAGGAAAAAATCAAAAAGTATCTTGCAATGTGTATTTGAATTTACTTTTTACTCTTATTAAGTTAATGAAATTTTCAAGGTGATCAACAACTGATTTCTCCTTGTACAGTACATTCTCAAACCTTGAGCCTCTAAACCTGTTTCTAGATTCTTTTCCCCTCCTTCAAAAAATTTTGACTTTTAAAAACTCCATACCTCCTCTCTTGCAGAAGATATGGTATTAGAAGTAAATTCTTTCTTCATGTACTGACAATGTGAATAACTTACTTATAATTTGTCTTCACTTATCATAAGGATGGCAACCAAACTGCTTCGATTGGTCCATGACAAGAAAAAAGAAGCTGCAGAAGGAGGTACATATACATGTAGATCTTTGATTAAAAACAAACTGTAATGCAGTACAATCTACAATGTATTTTCTGTGATCTTTTTTAATTCACATGTTATCATAAAATATAAAAAGAGGGACTTGAAAATTTAATTTAAAGTAATATTTTATCAGAATTTTTGTTTACATGCAAGTACAGTGCAGCTCAGATATATCCGAACCAAAATATACGTGTAATTCGCGTCAGCCCAATACGCGTATACGCGTATGTATATACGCACATACGCGTATGCATATACGCACATACGCGTATACAGTATATACGCGTATGCCTGATTAGTGTGTATGAGCTAACCTATTGTTTTTTCTTTTCTTAGCAGGTCATTGTTGTTTTCAATGGCTTGACAGCTTGCCACAGAGCGAGAGAGAGTTTCCTTTATTTTGAATACGCGTATACAGTATACGCGCGTATGCCTTCAGACTAGACTGACTTATTAGCAAAATGTTAGTTGAAACTAACATTTTGCAATTGGGCACTTGACAGAAAATTAACTGACTGAATATAATTAAAAGAGAGAGTATTTTGCCGTTAAATCAAAACTTTACCCTTTTTTTGTCCAATAGAACCGGGGATACACGCTTCAACAATCCCATCTTCATGGAACAAACACAACTGAAAGATAACTTTTTCGACACAAAGTAAACACGGTCCAAGCAAGCGCGCGACTTGGAAACGTGTGCAGAAACACACAACTTTTCCTTGAAGAAAATTAAAAATAACAAAATGTGAGCGGCGCACCGTAGAAACTTCAATAAATAATTCTTTCGTCGGGGAAAGAGTATTTTACCATTTGAATGAACGGTTTGTGTCAGGTATAACCGGAGATATCATTTACTCGACAAGGTTTTCAGAACGCTTCAAACAATAAACATTCTCGCAAGCGACTTGCCGACGCATGCCGAAACACAGAACTTTACCTCCAAGAAAAAATAACCAAACATGAGCGACGCGCCAGTGAAACTTTGATAAACAATTATTTGGCTAAAGAAAGAGCATTTTATCGTTTGAATGAACGGTTTGTGTCAAATATAACCGGAGATATCATTTTTTCGACAAGGTCTTCGGAACGCTTCACGCGGTAAACATCTCGCAAGCGACTTGCCGACGCGTGCGTAAACACAGAAATTTTACTTGAAGAAAAAAATAATTAAACGTGAGCAGCGCGCCATAGAAGCTTTGACAAACAATTATTTGGCTAAAGAAAGAGCATTTTACCGTTTGAATGAACGATTTGTGTCAAATAAAACCGGAGATATCATTTTTTCAACGAAGTTCTTCAGAACGGTTCAGACAATAAACACGTCCCAAACAACTTGCCGACGCGTGCCGCAACACAGAACTTTTCCTTGTAGAAAAAATAACTAAACGTGAGCGGCGCGCCATAGAAACTTTGATAAACAAGGAAAGAGCATTTTACCGTTTGAATCAACGATTTGTGTCAAATAAAACCGGAGATATCATTTTTTCAACGAAGATCTTCAGAACGGTTCAGACAATAAACACTTCCCAAACGATGTCCTTTGTTTGACCAACAATGCTTCACATAAAGAAACTTATGGGAATGCATAACAAAGAGGCATATACGCGCGTATATACGCGCATATGTGCGCGTATATACGCGTATATGTGCGCGTATTAACATACGTGTATACGCAAAATACGCGCGTATAATACGCGTATGTGTAGTTCGCATATATCTGAGCTGCACTGTACCAGAACCAATCTCTTAGCCTCCTCCATATGTTTACTTTAGCAACATAAAAACACCAAGAGAAAAACTAGGGGAGGGGTGTGTTGTGGGGAAAGTGAGAGACCCCTCCTCTGCTTTTTGTCTCGCCACTAATTTCTCTCCACTAATCACATATCAAAGTTACATGTACACATTACTACTGTATAAACTGTGTCGTGTCCTTTCTAAACTTCATCTGGCTGTCAGTATGTTCACTTGGTTTTTGACACTATGCATAGGGTAACTGGTCAAATTTGAGTAATGTACAATGTAGACCATTGTAAATTTTCTGGTTCAGTAAATGTAAAAAGTCAGGCTAGGACAAAACCTGGAATTTACAGCTTGCATTTAGGATGACTGATGGTTAACTTGGTGTGGAAACTATTCCACACAGTCTGGACAGATGTCATCACACCCTTACAAATCAAAACTTGTTTTTCTCAATTTTTTTCAGTTTTTGCTGTGAAAGATGTGGATACAAAGGAGAAGATAGCTGATCTAGAAAGTAAAATTGTAGAACTAGAAAAACAGAATGCTGGATTAAAAAACAAGGTGAGTAAATGACTGTATCAATTAATAAAATATAGTAATATTGTGAACATGCTGTTATTGATTGCTGTTATTAAGTAACTTAATTGTGACAACCAAAGGAACTAGAACAATTAACATATTTGTTTTAATTTATTAATTTGTGCTGTATGTGTGCACATACATTATAAATTTATATAGTAAGAGAATTGGTGTGATTGGTCAGAATCATTGTAGTTTAGGTAACATTCCAAGAATTTGACTGGTAACATTTTAACATCTCAATCTCAGCTCACAGTTGCTAAGCAACAGCTTCAAACTCAAGGGAAGCGTGCAACACCGTATGACCATGTTAAACCTCGAGTTCACACAGTAAGTAAAAATCAAGGCTCCATGTGATTTCTAGAATGTAGCTTTAATTAATTAATGAAAAACTGTATGATTGCTGCTTTTATTAGTTTTTTTTTTTCTTTCTTAGTTTTCCCCTGTCATGATCTTATTTTTTAGGGTATCCATGCCAGAACCCCGTCTGGAAACCGCCTCAAAAAGGATTTGAGAGTTCAGGGCCATGACATCAAGTTAGTGAATCCTGCAGTCAAAATTAATATGTCAAGAAATTCTGAAATCTGTTTCATACAGTGCAGCTCAGATATATCCGAACCAAAATATACGCGTAATGCGCGTCAGCCCAATACGCGTATACGCGTATGTATATAGGCACATACGCATATACAGCATATACGCGTATGCCTGATTAGTATGTATGAGCTAACCTATTGTTTCTTCTTTTCTTATCAGTGATCGAAAGTGATCGAAATATGATAGCTTTTACTGATCGGCATGACGTTTTAACAATATGCAAATTTCGCTTGGAAGCCATTTTCATTCTCAAGAAATATAATGTCCTTTGTTTGACTAACAATGCTTCACATAAAGAAACTTGTGGGAATGCATAACAAAGAGACATATACGCGCATATATACGCGTATATGTGCGCGTATTGACATACACGTATACGCAAAATACGCTCGTATGATACGCGTATGCGTAGTTTGCTTATATCTGAGCTGCACTGTATATATTATGTGATCAGCAATATATTATTATTTTAAATATAATAACAAGATATTGAGAAACATTTTTTAATTAATAGTCTTACCTTTATAACATAATTTGTAGTGTGCGAATTTTATAAAATTTTTAAAGTTCAAATGCGCATGGCGCATGGCAGCAATTGGATGACAATAAAAGAGAAAAGATTAACAATGTTTGGGTTTCAAACATTCACTAAGTTCAGTAGAGTGAATTTTAAAAAAAATTGACTTACTGTAGAATGTTCCTTGATTATCACTGATAATGGATTCTCTGGAAAAAAAAAAGCACTACATGTACATTGGAAAGGTTATATGGAAACAGAGGTATTGTCTTTTCTTTTTCTCTTGCTTACTTTGATTACCTCTGTAGACAGAAACAGCCTTTTTGCAAAAAGTAGAAAGAAATAAAACCTGTATCCCCTGAGTGTTTGATTAAATAACTGTAATCTATCTGATTTTGTGTTATTAAAAAATTATAATATTATATAAGCACAGCGTTAATGTTAACTTTTTTATGTTCAGACCTGGATCATCAAGAGTTCCACCTCCCATGTTACCTCAACCAAGGTGAAGAATTTGAATCTGAGTTTGTCTGCCTTAGCTCAAAAACATCTAGTATGAGATTTTTTAAATATATCCCATGCATAGTGTACTGTTACATGCACATGTAAATTATCATCAGTTGTTTACAAGTTTTAATTAATAGCTGTTCCATAAATTCCTGTCATGTGATGTTTATTTGCTATCAATGTAAATTACAGTACTAGATTTTCAGTTTGTGTGCGGTTATCCCTTTAAAATAATTATTATTAGTACCGGTAATATCCTTTTTGCAGTTTAAGATACCACACTCAGGATGTACGTACTTTTTTTACCACTTCCTGAATGTGTTACTCCTTAGGCTGTGATATGAGCTTCAAAGGGTTAATACTCTGAAATAATGTTATTTAGTAGTAACTAAGTTGAGTTCATTACTACTTGCATATACATATTACTGTACACCAGTTATTTGTCTGAAGATCTAGTGTGAGGTGCAATATGCTGATTATTATTTATACAAAGTCATATAAATTTAATGGATAATTTTCATTTTGCAGTGTTTGCTTTCAATTGCTACAAGATAGCAGAAATATTATCAAAATGATAGCTCTAAATTTCTATTTTAACTTACATGTAAGGTGATTGATCCACTGTGTTTTGATTTCAAGATATGGACATAGTCTTCTTGAGGAGGCCAGGCTTGAAAAGAGGGAGCTGTAAGTCAGATTAATTTCATTCTACTGTTAGTAGTTATTTTCCTCCATCACTAGACAAGTATTAATAATAATATTAAGAACAGTACAAGGTGTATCTTGGTTTTGTTTTTTGTTTTGCTTTGTTTTGTTTTGTTTTTTTCGTTGCATTGTCAGTAATGTTAAGTATTAGTGCTTGTTAATTTCAAGGGAAGAGCTTATTTCTCAACTTCAAGATCAAATTCAGTTGCTGGATGAGGATGGAGCTCAACTAAGGGAACAGGTACAGTAAAAAGCATTTAGGATCTCAACAAAATTATCCTTAGTTCCCTCTTTTGCTTTTTTTACTTAACAGACCAATGCAATTTAAAAAGAATCTCTAATAACCTTGTATGGGGTGCATGTAACTTTTAGACTAACACAAGTTATCTTTTGAAGTAGGCTTGACTACATACCTGTACATTACTGAATGGGTTTGTACAATCTCCATGTTGTTAAGGGTCCTGTCTTTTGTGCAAGGGCAGTGTTCATCTTTTTGGTTATTTATTGTTAGCTACAATGTTTTGTAGTTGAGGCAAAACCAACTTCACTATGAGGATGAGATCATGAGGTTGAAAGAACAGTTATCAGATGCAAAAAGGTTTGTTTGTACAATACTGAGTGCATGTGGTTAAAACACAAATGGTGAAATGATGAAATAAATAGTAATAAATAGTAAATAGCCCTCAGGTTAACCTACATTTATATCACTGACTCAACAATGGTAAGCTCACAATAATTTTAAGGGTTTTAAACCCTTACAGACACACATATCCCACATTGACTTCTACCCATAGTGCTATTTTGTCATTTCACCATTCCATGTGTTAAACATGCCCAACACTACTCACTAATAACAGTCTGTAAGATTTGTCTTGGGGGAGGAGTTTATTGAAATAGATGTATTTTTATGTTGTTTAACTGTATCTCAAAGAGACTGGGAGTAAATTGCCCCCCCTTTTCCTTCATACATGAGATGATAGTTTGTTTTTTGTTTTTTTTTTGTTTTGTTTTTTTTTCTCAGTGCATGAGCACGCAGGATTCTCTGAATCCTGTGCACAGTCTTCATGGTTCTGGGAGCCACTGAAAATTTCTAACCTTTCCCACTCACACAGCAATTCTGCCAGGGTTGATCTTTCAAAGATGGCTTTGGTGACACTTTAAAGTTTCACCTAAAAGTACATGTAAATAACTTGCAATATCACAGGTACAGCTGTAGTCCCCAAAATTTTCATTGGTAAAGTAGCATAGCCAGCATTTTCTTTGCAGCCTTTGGAAGAGTAACCTGTCTATATTTGAAAACCTGAAACCTGGACCTCAAGAGTTTTTTTTTTTTTTTTGGTTGCTTGTCTGTGTTTGTTTGTTTGTTTGTCTGTTCAAATGTTTGCTGGTATTGAACACTGTCCTTTTGTTTAGATCAAATATTCAGGAAAATGTGGACTTGATTAAACTTCAGAGAGAAATGAAAGAAAAAGCAACAAAGTTTGAAGCTCTGCAAGTCAAATATCTAAATCTAGAAGAGGTAAGGTATGATATTTTGATCTCAGAGCCAGGCAAGGTCATTTACATGCATATGTGTGAGGGCTGCTCCACAAACAAGTAAAAGCAGAAGCTACATGCACCTGTAGATTTTTGTGGGAATAACCTTGCTCTTATTTTCAAAATGTCACAGACTATGCTCAAGGTTGGGAAGAAGGCGCTTGTTCTAAATGACTGTTTTCATTTCTGAATTAGCATTGTGCTTTTATTCCTGTTTTTAGAATCTTGCCAAAGTCAAAGCAAGCCACACCCAAGTTCTTGAGGATATGGAGAAACTTAATGAGGAACTAAAACAGGTAATTTAAGTCAGAACTAAGTCATTGCTTACTGTAATGTACAGTGTACAGTGCAGTAACTCTTCCCAGCTGTGCATAAGGGTACAAGAACAAGATTGAGGACAAGGGTGATTTTTCAAGCCTGGTGTTAATGGTTCTGATTGTCATGATGTAGACCTGTCTCGTAGTGATAGTAACAACAACAACAACAACAACTTTATTTATACTTATTCAGCTAGAAATTAAATGGTCAGTAACAGGGTATGGTAAGAACTCTGGAGGGGTTTTTTCAAGTGCTTGGCATGAGGCAAATTGATGAGCTGTAAGGATGATTTTGCCCACCTGGTTTGACCATATACACAAAGAGAAGAGTTTTTCTTATTAAGAAGTTCAGTTCAAAAAATTTTGCTCGCCTGTGAAAACCAGTTGCTCTCCTGCTGAAAACATTAATGAATCCCTTGACTCGAACCAGAACTTAATATATGTGACTATTGTACTTATACCCTGTCTCATCAGACTCGTACCCCAGTCTGAAAGTTGCTAGTGTCAAATAGGGTGGCAATAAGATTGGTGCTGTTGGATAAACACATACTTCTACGGGTAGCACTATGCAATGGATAAATTACTATCCAGTGTTAACAAAACAAACCTCACTATCCAGTGAATGTTGATTTACCTTGTGAATAGCACTATCTTGAATTATCCATCCGGTAACTAACTTAGCCCAGAGTTCATTTCCAAGCCAGCATCATGTGCAGGCTTGTTTTCTTGTTGGTTCTCTCCTTCATTGATCTTTGAGCTTCTTTCTGGATATCTATAGTTTTTCCCCCGTCGCAAATTCAAACACCAGTTCCGAACAATTACTGTACATGTGCATTGAAATGTTTTTTATTGATATGCAGGTATTTTTTGATCCACACAGGAACAGACAAAGAATTTTGTGTTGAAAAATGATCTGAAGAGTGGAGGAATAGCATCAAAATCTTTATCAGAGGTACGCACATTGTCAGATTGCTCTTTTTCCACAATCTAAGGTTTCTAAAATCTTTCATTACTAAGATGTATTTAACTACATTCACAAGGCTTTTGGCGAATGCCCGCAAAATATGCCGGTAAATCCTGAAAGTGAGTTAGACATCTATACAGTACATGTACAAGACTTCTCTCTGAATGTTGTTTAAAAATATTTACGCCAGATGATACTTACAGGTACAGCAAAATAGTTAATACAAGTAATTTTTAAACAGTTCGAAAACTACATTCAAATGATAAAGCTCACCTTATTTTCTCCGTGTAAAATGCCTCTGCAGCAACTTCAAATGATAGGAGATCTGAAAGCTGAGAATGCAATCTTGAAGGAAGCAAATGAAAACTTAGTGAACAGGTGAGAGAAATACTCCAGTGTGTAAAATTCGCGATCATGTCCTGAATTATGAATTTTGAAGTTGCGCATTACGATTTATGCTTATTTTTTTTCGTTGTTACTTCCAGCGCGTTTGACGCAGAAAGAGAGAGGCAGCATAGAGCAAAGTACAGGCAAATGGAGGTAACTACACGTGAATAACGACACGCCTTTTTGCCGTCTTAGTTTTCGTCAAACAAAATTAATTTTAATAATCTAACCTCCAGTGTTGGAAAATCATTTTCACCCAGATTTTAATAGAGATTTAGCATGTTTGGCTATGAGCCGTTTACACCTGTACATGTACTTCAGCTGTCATGGTGTTACGGGCTCAAGTGAGTGTCAGTGAATTGCTGTAGAAGGTGTTAATCCGTAAGGAAAAAGTTTATTTGTCTAGTACCTTTAGTTACAAATTTTTTAAACTTAACTTAGATTTAAACGTCAGTGTCCTCGAATTTTGTGGCGTACCTATTTTCACCATCCTCGCTTTATGTTTGCCATTCTTCGAGTTAGTTCGAGGTCGGATGACCCGTGGCTACAAAAGCCCCATTTAGTACTTGCAAGTGTGATCGTTAATACTCTTGAATTGTTTTAGGTGGAGATGGAACAGTTAAGAGCCACTTTACATTCAGACTTACAAGAGAAAAATGACATTCTTGACAAATTAACTAGCGAAAGAGGTAAATCGAGCATTTTTCTATAAGGACCAACGTTTATCGCCTACCATCACACATGCCAAACAAACAGTCGCACGCGAATACAACTACACTTGCCCAGCCCTCCCCTCCCACCCCACCTAGAATGTTAAAACTAGTAACTGCAATTTCCCCAGAGTTTCAACATTGTGTTGGGTGGGGGAGAGGGGGACAGCAACGCAGTCTTAAAAGGATAGCAGTGCTTTTTCAAACTTCAGTTGTAAAACAAATTCTAATTCGTGGCATTACGTCAATGTCCCAAGGAATTTTGTCCACCATTATAGATCGTGTTATTTCTTCTTATCTGTGTCTTCTACATTGTTGACAGAGTCCGCTGAAAAGCTTCAGACAGAGCTTCGTGAACTGAGGGTGCAACATTATACCTTGAAAGAACAACACGATGACTTGAAAGAGAAGATGAAATTTTTCACTAAGGTAATTTGTAGGCCACTATAATCTGCCAGAATAATTAATCTCAGAATGCATCATAAAATAGCTAGCACAGGAAACATTGTCGTCAGTGTGTAATTTCTGTCTTAAGTTTGTCATTACGCCGAAGCAAAGATCCCTTTATTGTGACTGTTCTTATTATGTGTGCCAGTTTGTATTTTTACAATTTCGTTTTTCCAAAGAAGGGGGAAATACTGTTTGCTTTACTTACTTGAAGCAGTGACTGTCTCGCTCATTTTGTGAACTTTCCAGGAGAGCGCGGTAGATTTTCAGGAAATCGAAGAGGCCCTCGTCTTGATCAAAGTAAGTCATCAGTGAAATCTTTATTACCAGTACATTCTTCATTTTCTATCCGATTTTATCTGCTACAAATGCAGGGTGACTCTATCGTAATAGTAACTGACTAATCAAAAGTTCGGGTTTTGTTTAATTGTTCTGTTTTCTCCTCTACAGCATAGAAAAGAAAAAGGCAGTCAGGACCTTGATTTCTTAGAAAAGGTTGATGACGAAATGAACAAAGGTGAGTCTTGTATTAAGCAGCCGTATGCATGCACATGTTTAATGCGAATGTTACTTTTTCTACTTTTTGCCGAAAGCCGTATTGTATGACGGCAGCCAAAAGTCCAATCTCTATATATTAAAATTCTAACTTAGCTGCGAGGCTTGGGGGATAAAAGCAAAAGAGATCGCATCGAGGTTGAGGGATGAAGAAGTACTTGTAATTGTTTACGTTTTTACTTTTCGTTTCGTTTCGTTTTGTTTGGCCAATTCTCGAAACCAAGTTAGAATTTAAGTATATTGAAACTGGCCTTTTCACAGAACACTCCATACTTGAATCACACTAATGAAGTCAGGTTTGAGTCAAGTTTCATTTTCGTCATTTCCTTTTACACTTACAAGGTGGCTAACAAGTTGTTTTGTTGTAGATCTAAAGCGACAAGTGCAAGAACTGCAGGCGTCACATGCCGATACCATCAACGAACTGGAGAAAACGAGAAACATGTTAATAATTCAACACAAAATTAACAAAGATTACCAGACAGAGGTAAACCGAGAACAGTATTGGTAATATTACGAATGATTTGTTGCTAGGCAGTGTACCTCACTTCCAAGATTTAGTTGGCCTGCAAAAACAGCGACAGAAAAATAAACAGGTGCTCAAGTTTATTGAGAGGTGATACAGCACATGCAGGGTTGGAAAAAAATGGGGCCGGTTTGCGATTCCCCGCTAGTGCGTTTACCAAACGGAAATTCCCTCGACTACAAAGTGGGGAAATTCACCCGACTACAAAGTGGGGAATTCACTCGACTACAAAGTGGGGAAATTCACTCGACTACAAAGTGGGGATCGTTTTGTACGCGTAATTCAATGACGAGGAAAAACAGAGCGAAGATTACTGTGTTTACCTTAATTTGTATAGGACCACATCCAACTACGAACTGAAAGCACTGAAAAGTGTTCGTATTCTGGTAGTATTCTGTTCACAAGAATGACAGAAAGTTTGCAGCTTTAATCCGAATGCTCAAACTTCTCTCTTGATTGAAGGTTGAACGAGTAACCAAGAAGATGAGTGAAGATAAAAAGGAGTATGATCTGAAGATGCAAGAGTATGCACAGCTGCTGGATATCAGAGCTGATAGAATACGAGTTAGTATTACAATCAATCATTCCTTGACCAATTTAGTTGTTGTTGTTTGTTTGTTTTCTGTTCATTTCATTGACGTAACAATTTACGATCACGGCGGTTCGGTGGGTACGAATTTTTTACCATTTTTATTTGTTTTCTCAATGCCTCTGAAGCGTTGCAACTTATATCTGTATACTGTCACCACATTTCTTTTCAAAAATTGTGATATTTACCAGATTTTTTCCCTACTAATTCAGTAAAGATTTTCATTTTTTGACAGTGGGTATTCATTACATTGAATGTAAGAGAGGACTAGAGAAGACTTAGAGAACTCCGACCTTCTCAATTCATTCACAATTTTCTGTGGTTTTATATGTTATGCATTGTGGCAACTATTTTACCTAATTGTTAAAAGCTGCTTTTCTTAATTTAGGCATCGTTCTCTTTTCCTTTGTACAGAAACTTGAAAGTCAAATGCGTGACGTAGCTTACGGAACCAAACAATACAAAACTGCTCCATCAGAGGTGATACAGTTAAGAATCCTTGCAGCTCACGAAATTCACTTCTGATGTTTGTTGTTTTTATGGTGTTATGTGGCCTTAGACCTTTTAAAACTTAACTCTGTCAATCTTATTTTATCACCAGGAGTCTGAGTTTGAAGAAATGGATAGTACGGTTGAGTTGGAACGAGGACAAAATATATTTGAAATTCACATCGATAAGGTATGATTTTTTTTATGTAAAGACGTACATGTATACATGTTGTACATGCAAAGTAGAGCGCTTTTCGACGGAGTAACGTAACACAAAAATCAAAGTGATCACTTTAGTCAATCACAAAGGACACAGACAATCCAATGAACCAATCAAAGCTCAGAGTATATTACATGTAGCTGACGCGAAACCCGGGAAAACGTGTGCGGGCACGTCACGATTGGTTTTGGGTTTACTTCTTCAGGATTGGATTAAAAAGTGGCGCAAGTTTTTTAAGCCAGTCGTATGGCGTAGTAATGCAAAACCAATCCGCCGTAGGAAAAAAGATGGCGATTGGTACATTTACCCATAATTCTTAGCGCAAGGAAGCTTAAACAACGCTCATGAAAACGTACAGGAACGTTGTAAAACCTTCAAACCCAGCGTGCACAATGTCGATAGCACATGGACATGTACTGCAAAAATATGGCTTTCCTTTCACTTTACGGGCTGTATTAGGCTCGCATGGTATTGTGGTAAAATGTACAGCCGCCACCTTTTTTCCTACGGAGGATTACTTTTCGACACTCAAGTGAAAACCGCTCTAAGGTAGAGTTACTTTAACACGTCATTGTTCAGTTTTGCTTATCATCCAGTTAGCCTGATATTATTTTGCGTAACAAATAGTCCTACTTTCGTCAGGTCATCTTTTCTCAGGAGTCCGTAAAAGAGTTTGAGGATGATGAGCCAGTTACCTTCGTAACGTACGAGTTCTTTGAACACGAGCTTCAAACCACGCCTGTTGTCAAGGGAACCAGGTAGAACTGCCCTCGTTAACGCCTTCTCTAAGGGCTACCATTTTATAAATCAAAAATGTTTCCAGGTAGGATCATTTGGTTGTTGATTTGTTTAACATACAACTAAGCTTTACTTCATCTTCTTTTTTAGGCCGGAGTTCAATTTTACTTCGCAGTATCTTGTCAGAGTGGACGATTTCTTCCTGCATTACTTGCAAAAGGTGAGAAACTTATTTTATACGCTACTTTGCTTTTGTGTTTGCTTGCCGCATTAATTTTGCAAAATTTGTTCACCGCCGGTTCTCTAACCAAACACAGCGAAGAGATTTTCTTCTCTAACGCGGTTTCCCACGCTTTTGTCCGGGTACTTGTTTTTCCCCCGCTCGCCTTCATTTACTTGCCTTCCCGCGTTTGCCACTGGTCACGTGTTGCATGCGCTCTCCATGACCGCTCACGTGTTTTGAGTTCAGATTGCTTTATGGCCGCGTAGATGGGTTTTGATGATTATCAGTGAAGTATTGTTTTTGTAACAGGAATCCACGTTGATAGAGATCCATCGCGCATTTGGTACTGACTACAGGACTGTAGCAGCTTGTCAACTGAAGTTCAGAGATCTTCTTGAGAAACCTCATGGTAGAGTTCACAGCACTGCTAAGTTTATAGGTGAGAGTTTTTGTTCTTAGTACAATTTCTTCACTTTGTAGGACCTGTATCACGGTCGGCGCTTGTTGATACATTCAACCTTTGCTTGAACTCTTCCAAAATCTTAGCCATCTTTGAAGTTTTATGGACTGATTGCGCCTGAGCGAGCGTGTTTATTTTTTTTTCATGGCGGTGGCAAACATGTTTGACAACAGAGGGCTCTGTGTTCTGTGTTTTATCCATGTCTTTTCTGCACTATGTATTAATAGGCTCTAGGCCACCGTGTCAAGGCGTCAAATTTGCCACCATGGAGTACTGGGTCAGACTGAGAGTTCCCATGGACCAAGCAATCAGATTATACAGGGTCAGTATGTTTGTAGTGAGTAATGGTCTTGTAGTTTTATGCCTATCACGGTTTTGCGGAGGTTTTGCGGAGGCAGCCAGACTTGAAATCCAGAGGTCGCAGGTTCAAGTCCCGTTCTGAAGTTGTATATGCTTCTCGGTAGACCAAAGTTCAGCTCCTCGGTCATGCTTGTAAATAGCCAACTGGTGTGCCTCCCGTCAGTTGAGATTTTTAAGCGTATTATGTTTTCCTAACGTATTTGTTTCTTTCAGTTTAAGTGGCATGCCTGTGAACTAGCTTGTAGCCTCTTGCAGGTGTTCAGTTTGTTGGTCGCAGCGCAGAACAACAAACTGAGCGCCTGGAGAAGGCTAACTAGCTCGGAGTATCTGAGCGCATTGACCACTATAAACAATAACATTTGAACTTTGATTTTTGCAAGCTGACAGTACTTTCTGTTCTGTTTCAGGAGCGTACCAAGGCGCTTGGCTACATGAACTCCGGAGCGTACAAAGCGCTTGAAGACGCTGGTCACGTTCCAGAAAAACCACCATCTGACGTGAACGAACTTGACGTCCATATCATTAGATGTAGTGGGGTTAAACCAAGGAGACAAGGTAATAGTAGCGTGAAGGAATGAAATTACTTTCAATCACTTTCGTCTGCGGAAAATCAGTTTTGCGTTAGACAGGGCTGCCACAGGTCGGGAAATGGTCAGGGAAAAGTCAGGGAATTTTATTTTGAGTCAGGAAAAATTTATATTTTGGGGGAAAAGTCAGCGAAAATTGAAATAATTTATTACGGCTGATTTAATGAACGAGTGGAAGAAGAATCCGCTTCTTGACCCGCTTCTTGCATTTCTTTGGTCAGGGAAATTTTATTTTTCTCAGGGAAAAGTCAGGGAATTTTGAAAAGAGATGTTTGTGGCAACCGTGTTAGCCGAGTGATCGAGCAACGACAAAGAGAAAATGCTCGAAACTTCAGATTCTCAAATTCACTACGGCTCTTATTAACTTGAACTTGGTAACCGACAGGTTTTGCAGTGCACTGGCGAGAGAAGTGTCTCCATTGCTCTGGTCAAGCATGTGAAATTATCAAAGAACAAAGCTAATCACCGGGGGCGTAGCTAGGCGGGGAGGTCCTGGGGTGCTTGTGACCCCCCCCCCCCCCCCTGTTGTAAGCGATAGGGGCGATCGGGTTAGGGTTACAGCGGAAAGTCCGGAAACAGGGGCGTAGCTAGGGGGTTTCTGGGGTGCCCGTGACCCCCCTTTTGTAAGCAACAGGTGGCGAAAACGACATGACAATCTGGTGAGTACACTCACTTTGACACAGTGTGACCCCCTTTTGAAAAATCCTGGTTACGCCCCTGGTCACTGCTGAAAAAAGTCACTCAGAAAGGCGAGCACTCGAACATATAGTCTCGCAAAGAGTTGACTTCTTGAGTGACGCCATTGATTTGTGCTGTGGTTATTTTGCAGGTATTCAGCCCAGTCCATACGCGGTATACCGTTTCTTTGACTTCGCTGATCATGACACAGACATCTTGCAGAGTACAAACACCCCAGAGTTTAATGACATCAAGACATTTCCTGTGCCCATGACACCTGAACTGGATACATACCTCAGGGCCGCGGTAATACGGCTTTAGTAGAACGGTTTCATTGTTGTATTTTCTTTGCTTTTGCTCAGGTTAATCACCTACCTGCAAAACGAGTCACAAACATAACTTGGCTGTAGGCGAATTTTCCCGCGCTTTTGTGACTGTTTTGTTAGTGCGCACGCTGAGGTGATTGGTTCAGGAAACTCGTGCAGCATGCTCTGACAAAACACGTGAGAAACCAAACACAAACCTGGCTTTCATGTAGGTGCGTTTTCGCGCGCTTCTGTGTCTGTTTTATTCGCTAGGTGATTGGTTTAGGAAACTGTACTCGTTTAGTTTGCTCTGACCAATCAAGTGAGAAACCCGAACGACGACAACCGTTTGATAGACAGATACAGTTTGACACAGGCTCCATCTACTGTCAGCGCGCTGTGGCTAAATTCACCATCCTTTGCATTGAGGCGTTACGTGATAATTACTCTTGCAGGATCCAAGGAGCTTAAAACTCCTCTGCACCTCAATGGTGACTCAGATTGCCTTTGAAATTTCCTCGATTTTAGTCTTAAGTTTTAGCCCGTAGTCTATATAACACTTATTACAGGTACCTAAAAATTTACAGGTATACATTGTCAGGCAGACTGGCGATGAGAACAAAGATACACTATCGTGATGTACTGCCAAGTTCTCACACTAACTTTGAAAGAAATGTATGGCTACCGTAAGGAGAGTTCATACTTCAATCTGAAAAGGCTTAGGCGTCATTATTTACAATTTCAGGCGCTGGAGATCTATGTGTTTGACGATGCTGATCCAGAGCCTGCAGTTTACCTGGGACTCGCTAAAGTGCCTTTGATAACGCTTGCTAATGACAAGACTATCAAGGGGACCTTCGAACTTAGGCGGGTAGGCGAGAAAATTTCATTGTAGAAGCAAGCATTTAGGGCTGAGACTGTAGAGAACAAAGTTTACAATTCGTTTCTTGCTGTCTCTGTACCTCCAATCAACTTTATAGATTTCGAGCGAGCTCTTTACTTATAGAATAATAACCTTGAATTGAAAAACTTTCCACGCCATTTTTTTTCCTGTCATAAAACAAATTTTTATTGCAATCGCAATGCCGGTGGAAACCGCTAGTTGACAACATCCCGCTAGTATAGTAAGAGAAGCAAATTCCACCATAAATTAAGTCATTTTTGTATTATGCAAATTATTTTTAAATATAAGCAAAACTCAGATTAATTGATTGCTTATGGAACTGGAAAAACGCCAAAGAAGCAAGGAACAGCAACAGTCAAGAAGTTACTCATTCAATCCTTTTCGTGCCCTTGGGCACTGAAGGACATATAGTCAAGAACCAAGGAAGATTAATGTGGATAACATGAACGAACGAACTTGAAAAGGAAACCTGAAATTAATTCAAATTTTGTATTCTTCTTTGTTAAATTTTCAGGCCTCGGGAGGCGTCAATGGAACAATTGATGTTTATTTGAAATGGAGATACACCTATCTTCCGGCTAGTGCCAAGCCTCGCGCGGCACCTCAGGTATGCACTTCTTCTTCTACTGTAGATTGCCCTCGTCGCTACCTCCAGCCATTCTACAAACTCTGTCGAAAGAGAAAGAAAAATAACATCATCCCTCAAAACGGCTTGACTGGTAAAGCCAGCCGTGAACAACTCGTTGCTCAAAAGCTGGGGAAGCACTTGCGTGATGGCATATCTCCATCACTACATCACCAGATAAGGTGGTTGGTACATATATGGGTATATATGGGATTGTGACCAAGCCTGTGATCAAGACAGCTCAATATTTTGCGAGTTTATAGACGAAGAACCAGTGTAGCTCCATAAGCAGGCAAACAGAGGATATGGCCGCACAGCCTTGACCAGTAAAGGATTTATCACGTGGCATAAATAATACAGTTTTTCTTGCGAGACACAGCGAGCAATCCAGAGTGCCCAAAATAATCTCATCTCATCCCTTGGATAACCTATCACTGTGCGGGATTTGGTTCATTCGTCCATAGGTTAAGATCGTTTTTGCGTATCTTTCAGCGAGTAATGCAAGTACCTGACGAGAGAGAGTCATTTAACTCCGACAGTGAACCTGAAGTCAAATCTGCCGTCAAATCATCAAACAAGAGAGATAAGCCCCCATCACCTGTTGACTCCTCGACTCCGAAACAGGAACAGCGAGAAGAAAAAATTGCCAGGCGTGAGTCTGCTCATCTGGCGCAGATTAAACGCAAACCATCAGACCTTTTAGAAAAGGTTGAACCAGATGAGCGGAAAAAGTAAGTTACATGCTCCCCAACAAAATGGGAATGAGACAATTGCAAATCGCAGAAAGTGAATCGACAAGTTTTAAAACGCTCTGTGTGTCGGCACCATGGAAAAAATTAATAAAAAGTATCACCGGCATAACAAGACATGCAATGCCTGCTCAGCCAATGAGAGTTCATTTTCACCGATAGCATTTATGTTAAGTGTAAAAGTTATCTTAAAATATTTTACGGGTTTATTTCACCTTCACTTGCTTTGAAAATTGATTGAAATCGTTTTATTCGCCGTCTGAAAAAAATAGAGAAAAGCCTCTGGAGTCCATGTCAGTGGACGAGTTGGTAAAGGCAACAGCAAAGAAACCCCAGCCTGCCCCGCGCACCCGGAAACTTGAACCCGAGAAGCCTGTGGAGGAGATGTCCATTGACGAGATGTTCAAGGCCGCCGAGGAGCCAGCGGAGGAGCCTGGGGGCGAGGTGAAGTCCACTAGAGAAATCGTTGAGACAGAGACATCTGAAGATGAACAGGTAGGCTGGATGTAGGGGTTCAACGCGTTTATTGTTGAATTCTGGGGAGATTGTCCGTAAGCTACGTCGGAGTAGCTTGTTCTACTAGTTATAGCTGCCCTGGATAGCTTAGTTCGTAGGGGGTGGGGGTAGGAGTCAGATTGTGAAGCAGGTGGTAGCGTCTTCAAATAATCGAGGACAAAGGCATTGCCCGTAAGATGACATCTTCAATTTAGTTACAGGGTTGCCACAGGTCAGGAGATGGTCAAGGCAAAACACTTCAATGTCAGGGAAAAGTCGGGGAATTTTATTTTGAGTCAGGGAAAATTGATATTTTGAAGAAGAGTCAGGGAAAATTGAAATAATTTAATACGGCTGATTTAATACCATTGAATGTTGGAAGAAACATTTAGGGTCACTGTGATCTCAACGATATTTTTCCTTAATTGATAAGGAAAAATTTCTTGAAAATTATCACTCTTAATGAACGAGTGGAAGAAGAAGCCGCTACTAGACCTGATATTTTGTATTTCTTTGATCAGGGAAATTTTATTTTTCTCAGGGAAAAGTCAGGGAGTTTTTAAAAGGGATGTCTGTGGCAGCCATGTAGTAAAGAACTGATGGCAGCCTTCAAGTAGAAATGGCGTTTTAAAAGATCCACTGCGCTTGGTGATTCGGCACCCTGAGGGAGGTGCAAGGTTCTTCACTTACAATTTGTTTTCTTTTTAAGGATGACGAGGCCCTTGTGGCTGAAGAAATGAGGCGGACAACTGAAGCAGAAGGCAGCGAGGACACCATGTTTGAGGAGCCAGCGTCAGGTACTGATCAGCAGACTTCGTTAATTCGTGAATTACCTCGTGTAAACTTCCTGAATTGTAACGTATGATTTTGCTCACTAGACCTCGACTCGACGCTCGGCGAGGAGGTGGACATACCCCTCCCCTCAGCGGAGTCCAAGGAAGAAGTGGACGACGAAGAAGAACCGGCAGAGGAAGTGGAAGAGGAGATAGATGAAGAGGAAGAGGAAGAAGAGGAGGAGAATAAAAGAGAAGAAGAAAAAGGCGACGGTGCTGGTGAAAGCGGAGCTGAGACAAGCGAGAGTGAAGCTGTGATGGTTTCCCCGAGACATTCTCGTGCCAAATCTGCCGTTCAGGTAAAACTGGAATTCTCAACGAAAATGGCTATATAATTTCATGACTGTAAACAATTACTTTAGGGTGGTTTTTTTATGAAATAGCACTTAATCAGCTAAGTTAACCGCTGTCCATTATTGGAATTCAATTACAGTTGTCCATTATTTTACCAGTAGACGACTACCAGCGAACCTTGAAAAAGGAAACAAACAAAATGGGTCAAAATCACAACCAGCAGACGTGATCTTTTGAACCCGATGAATTAAGCTTCTGTTTTCTAAGAGGTCCGCTATGGTGATTGCCGCCAGCCGGCGAAACACGGAACCGTTTTTTTAGCAGGGTTTTTCGCGTTTGGTTGGACCCCGTTAATTCGAACTCGGTTATTTCTAATTGCCGGTTATTTCGATCTCAAAGCCATTCCCCTTGGATTTACCCTTCAGTCATATACTATTGGCTATTTCGAACTATTTTTCGTTTCCCCCGAGTGTTCGAAACAGCGGGGCTCAACAGTAATTCAACTGAAGCTTGGTAATATAACATTTCGATTTTTTTCATTTTAGATAGCCTGTGAGAGTTATTGTTATCGTTATTGCTGTTAAGGTTGTTGCTGTTTTCATTATACAAAACGTTTGTCCGATTTTGGTTTTGCAGGTTGCTTCGACAGTGGTTATTCAAGTCACAAGTCTCACTCTCCATCCAGAAGCGTCAATATTAGATGATCCAAACGTGAAACAAGTGTTTGTTGCTTACAAGTTTCTGGACTGTGATCCAGCTGATTTGGAAACACCTATCTCTTTACCAAAACCTGCCCCTTACAGGCCTATATCATTTAACTTTAAGAAAGGTAAGGTTAAGCTGCAAAATACCTTGTCCCGCACCCTTGTAGTCATACAAAAACAATGTGCAAGAATTTGTTTACTTTCGTCGTCAGCCATTGTATAGGAAGCACATCGAACTATTGCATCAATTTGTAAGACTTAAATTGGCTTTTGTAAGCAACAGTCACCCTTAAGGTAGATGTCTGTAAGATTGTCTTAAAAGGGGGGGGGGGGTAACAGCAGCCTGTCTGTCATTCTAATGTTTTGCCCTTTTTTTCAGTTTTTCATGTGGATGCAGAGAACAACCAAGTAAAAAGAAATTACTTGATTTACATGTTGTCCAACGATCCTAAGTAAGATATTCTGATTTACCTGCTTTTGATTAATTTATATCTCTCTGGCTGCCCACCCGCCTGCCTGCCTCCCAGCCTGCATATCTGTCTGTCTGCCTGTCTGTCTGTCTGTCTGTCTGTCTGTCTACCTGCCTGCCTGCCTGCCTGCCTGCCTGCCCACCTACCTTCCACTCTATCTGCTTGTTTTGTTTGTTTGTTTTGCTTTTTGTTTGTTCGTTTGTCTGTTTGACACATCTGCTTGGTTTGTTGGCTACTTACTTGGCCTTGAAGTGCATGTCACATGGCACCAACGCTTTGTTTCAAACTTGCTAATCGAACTTTTATCATTGAATTACTGTATTCATGTGATGCACGTATTTAGCCGACTATGATCGTCCAAACTAACTACTGTATTCGTTTGTAGACTCGTGTTCACTGTTGTCAGTGATCCACCCGAGGATGAAGGCGACTGTGTTGATGTGGCTTATGCCTCAGTGGATTTCGTACAGGTTGGTACCTTACTTATGCCCGCCCGGCTTAACGAAAACGAGTTGCTTGGCCAGAAACTCTCATGACTCGATCGACAGCCGTTGTTCGGGAAAGGAGCATGCTCTTCCGACCCGAAAGAGTTTCGGAAATCGAGCCTACGTCAGTTTTCGTGTACTTCGTTTACTCTCGCCAATTCTCTTCGCTCTCGGCGTTTCTCAATTTCCCTGCGCTCTCAGAGACTGGGCAGTTCTCGTGCTCTTTCGGCGACTCTCATCAATTTTCGTGCGCTCTCGGAGACTGTCGTCAATTGTCATGCGCTTTGGCAATTCTCGTGTGTTGTCGTCGACTCGTGGATTCTCGTACGCTCTCGGTGACTCTCGTGCGCTCTTGGTGGCTCTCATCAATTCTCGTGTGTTTTCGTTGCCTTCGTCGTCTTGGTTTGGGTAAACGTCCTGGTACTCTCTTGAGACAACAGTTCTGTGCTTACCTGCTCCTCGCGGTCACTTAATCCGTCCTCTCACAGATTCCCTTTTCTCTTTTGTCATCTCCAGGGTCGTGCCAGTATGAGGCAAACGGAGGCACTTGCCTTTTCGTTTTTGTTGTTGTTGTTGTTTGTTGTTTGTTGTTGTTGTTGTTGCTGTTGTTGTTGTTGTTGTTGTTGTTGTTGTTGTTGTTGTTGTTGTTGTTGTTGTTGTTGTTGAAGGGGAAAAGTAAAACACAGCTAAATACCAAGGAAAAGTAATTCAACCATGTACATTGCCACAGTCATAATATTTTTCTGGTTATGGCCCTGATCTCTGTTTCTGTTATGGAACGTGTCTAGCAAGACTTTGAAGTTTTTTACCGGACCGTTTTGAAATCTTTTACTTGTCGGTAGATATTGAATGAAAGGGAGGACTTCATCGACAAAGACATTGAACGTAAGTATTAGAGATCAATGACTTGAATCACTGTCATCTATTGTTGGTCTCAATCCTGCACGGGTATATTTGCAAATTTTCCTCTCGAAACTCGATGAGCACCGTAAAAAAACTAGATGCAAATATTAATACGGAAACCCAGCTCCGCCCCTCGCGACTATTTAACAATTATTAAAAACTGGATCATTGGATAAAGCAATTCAAGAGATTTCACTGGCTTACCCATCATAGGTTATGAGCCATTATACCATGCTCTGCCAAAATGGGTGTTTTTATCCAACGCTCGCTCCTGGAATAATAAAATAATTAGATTATGAGCTCGAGGTTTCTATCGCGTGAAAGTTCAAGAGGACCCATAATCCGCTTGTTTTAGTATGAATCTACCAGTCGTACATTCTCTTCACAGACTACAGCAGAATAGATAGTGAGTATATCGCAGCCAATAAGAGGACGGCATTCGTGATAGAACGCTAGCAGATAAATTTACACTCAATGTCTTTCGTAGCATATCTATTACGTGGGCAAGATATGAATTTTGAACGCAGTATTTTATTAAACAAACCGAGACAAAAAAGGCCAGTTCACAAATGGACAATAGCATCCTAATTTTGTGTCTTCACCGCAGTGTACGACATCGAGAGTAACTCTGAGATTGGAACACTGACGGTCACTGTGGAAGCGTTACAGGCACTTTTGGGCTTGTATAACGACGAATAGCACCACTGAACTGTCTCCAAGTAAAGTAAACCCACGCTTAGAGGTAACGAAAACTTGAATTGAGCTTTCCCCACTGAGCCGCGAAAGATCAAGTGTTGTGCATGTATGAAGACGTCACAAGACGGGACATTTCAGAGTAGTTCAGCCCTCTGTGAAATAGGATTTTGTTGTTGTTGTTGTTATTGTTGACAAAAACGCGTCGTAAGCAAACATTTTATAAAGTACTGTAAAAATTGTAAAGTTTGTAAATAAATTAAGAGCTCTAGGCTCTTAGTTACCGAATGTAAATGTTTATTGCAATAAACGTCATAAAAGGTAATTAACTTTCTGACAAAATTTCTATTCCTTTCCAATAAACGTAATGCGCAAAACTGAAAAATATTCGGGTTCGAATTCGCCCAAACACTTATCTGTTCACACCTCAAATACAGAAATGTAGAAACAGTAGCCCCGAGAACATGCTCGGATATTTTTCCGCGAACGTTATCGGTTCTGAAAAGGGAAAAGTTTTCCGAGAGCGAAGCTCGGGGTAAACTATGGGCTAAAGGAACAGATAATCTACAAGGACAAATATCTGAGCATATTTTTGCGCCAAATGAAAAACCAACAATTGTGTTTATTAACCGTCAAATAATTTTCGCAACACGCGCAGCTTTGAAAATTAGGGAATACCCATTTTTAGCTGGCGTGAGGCATGTTCAGTCATGTAACGCGCGTGTTTCGACCAGTCGCGTGCGAGCGAAAATGCTTGATGGATTATAACCAAGGTTTTTCTTTATATTCAAGGACGCACGACTCGAAGGACACCTGGAATATCGTATTTTAAACCGGCCTGTTTTTCTCAATTCAACTTGAATACGTCATGTGTTCATCCTTGAACACTCTTGAATACTGCACTGCCTGGTGTACATCACCTTTTGCGCGCGCCTTTCTTTGAGTACTTCAAGTGTAGATCACATGTGGTGTGTACCTGTTGAATGGCCGGTTCGTTTGCTACAAACGTTCCTGGGAAATAATTCCTTGAAAATTTGTGGTTATCTTTAGTATGTTTATATTTGCTTCTATAGCAGAACAGACTGAAGATTATTTCAAATTTTCAGGGAATTGTTACTCAATTTAATTCGCTTCCGCATGGTCAACGACTTCTCGTTTTCAATGGAAGTTTTGATTCGGTTTAACCAGATGAATCAGGCCCGTTTGACACGAAAGGACTTAATTTCCTGGGATTCTTGAGGAGTTTCAGTCTTAACCCTAATCCTAACGAAAACCTAAAGCTACGGAGTAGCTAATACTTCGCTCCTTATTGATACCAAAACTTCGCTGAAAAGCTCAAGAAAGCAGTTATTAGAGGATAGTTTCCTCAACCGTCGGAAGAGACTGCGATGGTCGATACAGCCCAGTCATGATGGGCTTTAGTTTTGAAACTGAGTGGAGAGACAAATACAGAAAAGGTAGCAATAGCGCGAAATGTCCGCGAATTGCTGATGTTGACTTCTTGTGAGAACAGGAATGTTCATTTTGCCGTGGTCGAACTCAGTCCCCAGGGGGGATAGGAAGCTTAAGTCCAGGCAACTCTCTTGGCGTGGTGGACTATTTCTGGGCACATCAGACAACTTAATTAAAGTCGGCCAGCCTAAGAACTGTTAAACAAGACTTCTCTCTAACGTAGTTTATTGTTGTCCCAAAATTAAGCCAAGTACATGTTAACTGGAGTATAAATCCGAGAATAAATCGGAACTGCTGTTACAATATCGCCCATAAAAACATCAAGTTAGCATTGTGTGAACGCTAAATAAACATGAAAACTTACAGTACTTGTTCCTACAGAGTGGTTTCACATGACGTTATGGCAGCCTTATTGCTGTCCCAAAACAAGGAAACGGCGGCCATGTTGGTGTCTTCAATAAATCCTGTGGGAGTTGAACTCTTTTTCTTATGTGAACACTTTCTTTTGTTCCGAAGAATTGGCACGTGAGTGAAAACGCTCCATAGGCTCAGTGCATGTCATTACATTGCAATGCATTTAATGTTTCTAATAAAGTTCGGCATTGTTACGTCCGTCTAATTTTTGCCATTTACGTACATCACGTAGAGAATTCTCAAACTTTCTCAGCATGGATGTAACTAATAGACAGACCGTATTCAGTACAATAAGAGTACATCAGCCTCCAGGCGATATTCTATTTAACACAGCAAGTACGGAATTAATAAATATGGCGAGCGAAATAAAACAAGATAACTATATGATATATAATCCTACCAAACCACATGAAATAAATGTGTTCAGTCATACCGCGTACACGTAGACACAATGAATCACTAGCTTCAATTCCTGTCTGTACTTTTACTTAGGCCCTTTTTAAAAGCGGCATCGACAACAAAATATATTATTGCCTAACGAACTACACTGACAGGGGCGGATCAAGTATTTTTCAAGTGGGGGTGGATTGTACCTTCAGGTTGCAGAATCAATTGAGCATGCCCCAAAAATGTGTCAATTTGAGAATTGGAACCTAATTTAAAACTGTTACACCACAAATGATAGCAATGCCACAAAGAAGATATAACATTGAGGTGACTGTCCAGAGTATTTCCTTTCACTTCTGCAACTTCACAACATATTTCAGTTTTCTATTTTTGCTTCTTCTAAAAGGGGAAGTGGCTAGCCACCCAATTCACCCCCCTCCATAGATCCGCCCCCGACTGATACGAAAGGATCAAGGTTGATTACAGGTTCCTGGATCTATTTCTTTTTACGTAAAATCAACGGATTATGATGATTAAAACTGAACGAAATGATCTCTAGCCCTTAAAAATGTCCAGGCATCTGAACACCCCTATAGGTCATCCTTTCTAGCTCGCTGCAAATCAGGTTTGGCATACCAAATGCTCTAACTCTTTGCCATACTTTTTCTGGTTACGGTACTTTCTCACGATCATGATGGTCACTACCAGCAAGGCGATAGCACCCAGTACACCTGCTACGATCGCGATAGAGATGACGCCTGGATCCGAGTGGCCAGAGTCGTCAGATTCATCTTCGCTAGAGCTGTACATGCTGTCGTCCTATTAAAGAAAAAAGAATCTTCAGACTAAGAACAAAGAAGTCAACTAGTACCTTAATCAGCGGACGGATTACCCAATAGTGCAAGAAAATAACTTGTCCAGGTTTTTTTTGTTTTTTTTTGTTTTTTTTTGTTTTTTTTGTTTTTTTTTCACGAGAACAAAGTTTCTTGAGAATTTTTTTATTTTTGTACTCTTGTTTTCCTTTCCATAAATATCCCATAATTGTAGGCGACCTTAAACTGGCATATGTTTTCAGTTCTTTTCGTGAAAAGGAATATGAGAAGAGAAAAAGCTGTTTCAGTTTTTTCATAGTCTCTTGTTGGTAATACATGTAAGGAGCGTGCTAACTAACGGATTTGTCCTCAAGATAACGTTTTCAGGGAGAACAGTTTTTTGTATCTTTGTGTGTCGTTAATCAGTCCTCACCTTGCCGACTTGTTTTTCATCCAAGCTGCTCAGAAATTGTGGGTGTGCCTTCTCACCCCAAACCTGTTTATCCCGAGTCATTAGATCGTCGGAGTCATTACACGACGCCACGAGAAGCCCCTCTTTTCCGACAGAATATCGATCGTATTCATCAACTGAAAGATCGTACACAGGCACGAGTCCGCCTTGGGATGACGAGTAGAGTTGCGAGCCCGTTAGGTGTTGCTTAAGTTTCGGCGCTTTTCCTTTTAATGCGTGAAGCGAATGTGACGTCGTCACGTCTTTAGCATTCAACCACGAGCGTGATCCCACCTCGAAGAAGGGATGATCCGGTGTGACCCAGATGTCTTCGTTGTGCATTCGGAACACGACCAGATCTTTCGCAGGTACGAGGCGTTTCCGAACTTGGTCGACGCGACGGAGGTACGAAACCGACGGATCGTCGCCCTCGTGGCGAGTCACCACCATATCCCCTTCTTTGATACTCTCGATCGGCACCAGACCTTTTGCAGTGTGAACCAAGGTATCCCCTCGGAAACAGGATTTTAGCAGACAGCAGTCGTGATGCCACCTAGGTAAGCACTGAACGTTGTTTGGGTCAGAGCAGTCGCACGTCTGCGGTGGACAACACTTGGGACACTGGATCATGTCGCATTCTGTTCCCACATAAGGCGGGGTGCATTCGCACTTGAATGGGTCATGTGGACATGAGCCATGCTTGCAGGGTTCCACGCAGTACCTGATTATGTTGCAGGGGCCATGTTGAGGATCAAAGCCAGAGACATGGACTTGGCTCACCCAACCATAGTCGCAGGTGCACCTCTTTCCCAAAGGAGTGACGTCACAAGCTCCATGTTCACATCCGTCACACATCTTGACAGAGCACTGTGGGCCCATGTATCCTATGAAGCATTAGATATAAACATAATGTAAAGTCCAAAGGAATAAATAAGCAAAAAACTTAATAAATTAATTAAATACCAGTAAGGCAATGAGCTGATTGAAAAATAACACACGCCGTCACATTTAAATGGGTTAAAAGATCAGTGTAGTAACCGTGTTTGAGTCTGGATGAAACTTCCCATCACTCCTCGTGCTCGCGCGTGATCGCTATTAATATTAACGAGAGAGACGACTGGGGACGACTGTGTTGTATTACATTATCGTTTGCATGCTATGCGGACCTAGCTTCAACCACGATTCCTCACATTGAAGTTGGCCGAGAAAAACGGTGCAGGCGTGGGCTGACTACCCTGATCTCATCGCGGAACCTAACACTTGCGTGACTCTCCTTTAATACGGTCACGCACGATTCTTGGAAATTAATTAAACCATAAAAACACAAACTCCAACCTGGTTTGCAATTGCATGTATTAGGCCCGTCCTCGCATGTCCCTCCAGTGGAGCTGCAGTTAAGGCACGGTCCAGTATACTCGGTACAGTTTTCTCCCTTCCAGTTTGCCTCACATTCGCATACGTCAGGTTTGTGGCTACACCGTCCGTGTGCACACGGTACGCTGCATTCACTGATGGTCTCGCAGTGAAGACCTAGTAGTATATATGTAGATGGTCAAAATACAAGTAAGTAAAATACTAGCAGCATTTTTTAGTTGAGTTAGTCGAGATCGCAAACAAAATATTGACCGAAAGGGGATGGAGCTGGAGTGAGATTTTTGTTCTCTCTCTTCGTTGTTCTTCTTCTCTCTCTTCTCCACGTGCGCTAGCACAAACAAAATCGTCTATAGACAGACTGGTTCTGCTGATCTCGTGGTCAGTAATGGTGGTTTAGGCAGTGAACTGGAGACTCTAGATCTGTTGTTTTGGGATAATAATCTCACCTGAATAGTGTGGCGGACAAACACAATGGGTGAGGTCGATACAGTATCCTCCGTTCAAACATTCAAATCCTCTATGACAGTAAGACCTGACAATGAAACAGACAAGCACATTACGAGATGAGCAATCGGAATGAAAGTGTGAGTTCATCACTCATTCTTGCCCAAAACCGACCGCGTAGGAAGCTACCATTCACCACAGGGCGATTGAGCTCAGTGATGCCAATGCTCCGTAGGAAAAGGGTGGCGGCTGTACATTTTTTCTTTTGTAGCGAAGCTTGTCCACTTTTGCGAGGCCGTTTGTTGCGCAAATACAAAGTTGGCTCCTAACCTTATTTTGTGTTTTATTTAAAGTTAATGTCTTCCGTTACCTTGAGATTTTTGGAGACTTAGCTGTTACGACCATTTCATTGAGCCGCGACCGAAAAAAAAATACAAAACGGCGACCCCGTACGCCTTTGCCGCAAATATTACAAATAACACCTCGATCGTAGAAACGTGCGAACTTCGTTCTTCTGTTACAGTTAATAATAAGCCATGGGTATATTTAATCTGCCGAGCCGAGTTTACTTACATTTTTTCTCGGGTAAAGTTTGCAGTTGGTCCAGCTTACCTGGCACATCCATTTTCAGGGCTGTAGTAATTTTCGTAGCATACGCATTTCATTGGGTCGTTTGGGCATGCTCCATAGACGCAGTTTACTTTGCATAGTGATCGGTCACACATGTCTCCCACCCAGCCAGGATCACAGTCACATTTCATCGGAGACTTGACGCATGCGCCATGTTTGCAGGGAAACCACGGATAGCATGACGACACGTTCTCGCAGTTAGGCCCAGTCCACCCCGTCAGGCAACGTTCGCATGTTAAGCCATCCTGGCCGCAGTAGCCATGTTTGCAGGTCGCATTCGGCTTGCAGTCGATGCTTTCACAGCATTCTCCCGTGTAGAGCCCGGTCCGCTGTCGAGCGTAGCACTGGCAAGTCTGCGTTGTAGGTTCGTAGTTGCCATTTCCAAAGCACTGTGTTTCGGGAGGGCAAGAGCCTTCCACTTCCAAAAGACATATCAGCAAGAAAGAAATCACAAATCTTGCAGACATGATTACGTAACTTCGTACAGATCCTGCGAAAGAAAAAAACCATAGCAATGTATTGCGAGTAGAGATAAGTTAGTTTACCAATATGTATTAAAGAAAATTTAACGTGAATTAAAAACAATAAGGAAAATTAATTAGCCGCGTAGCGAAAGCGGCAACACGTGGGCGCCGCGCTCCAACTCGCGCGCTTTTATCATTACTGGCTAGGTGTCACAGTTCTCCTCCAGTATCACTCGTCTTTAGAGTCAACAATTTTGAACTGAGCTTCCAGGCAAAAAAAGTACATTCAAAAGGACTAGATATTCACCGAGAAAATGTATAAGCCTTTGGTTCTCTGACCTCGAGAAAAAATCTCGGTTTTTCCGGTTTTTCCGGGAATTTTTCTGTCTAGTGCGCAGACCGAATAACTGGTAAATACCGTACTTACTGATCCAACGAACGAATAACTAAACTACAGAGTAGGCTATGGCTGCAGTACTTTTCAAAATACCTTAAAGTTTGATACCTCTACGAAAGGAAAGGAAATTTTATTAAGTTTGACGGGTCACATAAATAGCTTTACGTTTGGGGAAGCCCCATTCGAATTCCACGAAAACCGTAATTGGCAGACAATCACATTAGGCAATTCTGACAAGCTTCCGGTATCGCAAAAATTGGCTGACAGAAGCAAATTTCTGATTTCGAAAGTCAGTCGTGCTAATGCAAGGCAAGTAACTCACAATCGCTTAGTCAAGCAATTCGTTATTTATAACAACTGAATTGAAGCTTTGCCTCTGCATACGTCGTCAATTTATTTATAAATTTAGGCCCAGTTCTGACGTCGTGCTTCTGCCGTGCCGAACTAAATTGCAGTTTGGTTCGACTGTAGCACGGCAGGAAATCAACCCTGATTCAGACGTCGTGCCAGAGTCGAATCAAATCCAGGGTTCACTGAAGCCTCGTAATAATTCTCCTCCTAACTCCCCGAGGGAACGAAATCTCGCCAAAACACATTGACATAATTTATGAATTTAGTTTGGCGCGACAGAAGCACGACGTTTGAATCGCTGCCGTGCCAGAGTCGTGTAGCACGCCAGAGCTTGTCGAACTCAATTGCTTACCGAACTTAATTCAAAAGTTTGATTCAGACGCCGTGATTCTGCCGTGCTTTTGTCGAGAATTTAGTTCGGCACGGCAGAAGCACGACGTCTGAACTGGGCCTCAGCTCTTTCAGATTTAACCCGTGGCAATTTTCCTTTTGAATTCTCCAAGCGGATTAACGTTTTTACTGCACCACTTATTTCCTCGTGTTCTAGGTAATTAATGATACTAGCTGGACTATTTGGTCGTCCTGGCGGAAAATCATGCAGGTAAATCGAAGAAATCGTTTCATGTTCATAATTTCCAGTTTTTGCAGGATCCACTGATTGAAATCGAAAGCGGCGACTATAAAGAAAACAAGTTGGACTTACCTCAGTTTACGGAGTATACAGTAGCCTGTGCAGCTGACTCCAAAATGGTTCAGTTACAAGAGTCAGATTATATATTACGTATATACTGATGCCACTCAAGACCACATGAGACTCACGTGAGTTTACCGTCAACCAATCACAGGGCGCGATTACGGCAAAACGACGATATAATTGGGTGGGGAAAAAACCCTATTCAACCAGAAACAGTTTCGGTTTTGGGTAGTACAGATTGTCATTAACTAATTACATTTTTCGCAAGGAACACGAAATTTTCAGCGTAGGAGCTAAATAACAGTTTCAGTTAGACACTTTTCTGAATACAACTCAAACCTAATGAGAATAGAGTTCTAGCTATTACATTGTGTTAGAAATCAATTTTTAGAACAACACCTGATTTCTGAGAATTGGCGACAATGCGCGGAGTAGGTAAATATTTATATCCGGGGAAATCCCCTTGCGTGCATCACCCAATCTCTTTTATTTGCTCTTAGCTCGTGACCCTCACGTGAAAAATAGCTAATCGTGCATTTTTAAAGCTATTGTTTAATCCAAACAATGACAATGGAGTCACAATAAACCAGGAGTTGTTTTATCAGGTCAAGAAGGATTGTTCAGATGTGAAGAGAGAATTCAACATGTAAAGGTAGGTTTCACTTTGAGTAGGGGATCCCTGACGGGTCATCACATGACATGTCGCAGAAAGCTGCATGAAGTACATTGGAATTCCGATTTTTCGAGCCGCGTAGAGGGACGAAACTTGGTTCGAACTTTTATGCCAAGGAAGCAAAAATGCGGTGCCTCGAATATTTAATTTTTGAGGGTCCAAAACCCGAGATTTGACTGTTAGGAGTTTGTCGTTTGAGGATCAAGGCTTTCTCAGTGTTTCTGGACGGAAAATACCGCACAACCCTAAAGTAATATTTATTGACTGTAGGTCTTATTTCTAGAAACTCAAAATACTTCGAAAAGATTCGAACTAATTAGTACTTCGTTTGAATGATACAATTGTCTCCAGAACTTCTAATTGTGATGAGTATGTCGTCCAGGGGACAGATTTTACGGCGGTTTGAAGGTCGACTAGCTCGCGTACAGTTAAAAATGTATGGAAAAGTCTGTTTACTACGAAAATACTTTATTCATAATGGGAAAACTGCATCCAGTATAAATTTGCAAAATTTTCGACCGGAGGAAAAATAGTTTTGACATTGAACATAGTTGGCGTTTGCATATTTAAATAAGGAACTTGACGAAAGAGCATGGGTGACAGGGTGTATGGGGCGCCGTTTGTAAAAAAAATGATTTAGCCTAATTTTGTCATTTTTTTCGTTATTTACTAAATAAAGTTTTGTGATATGATGTCATACGTTAATGATTTGATATAATAAATCCTGATTTCAAATCATGCGCTTATAAATTATTATTTCAAATCATACTTTTATGATTTGATATAGTAAATTCTGATTTCAAATCCTTAGCGCATGATTTGATAAATTATTATTTCAAATCATGCGGTTAGATTTGATATAAAAAATTCTTATTTCAAATCATGTGTGTATGATTTGATAATAAGTCCTGATTTCAAATCAGACGGTTATGTTTTGATATAATAAATCCTGATTTCAAATCATAAGTTTATGATTTGATATAATAAACCCTGATTTCAAATCTTGCGGTTATTATTTCAAATCACGACTTACTGATTTGAAATCATAGCTCAGTCATTGACTATTTGATGTCCGGCGGATGATGGCTAATTCAATCGCTTATTTGAAACCACGAAAAGCCTTATTTCAAATAATAAATCATAATTTGATATCAGTAAAACCATGATTTAATTTAATAAGTAATAAGTAACCGCAGCGCGTCCATGTGACTCGGCCCTTGGAGTACTAGCGCGGGAGTAATCGCAAAGATGGCGACACAACCAGACCATCTATCGAGGTCAATCGCTTCTGTGGTCTGTAGAGCCGTAGAAAGGGCGGTTGACCAAGCTTTGTCATCTCTTCCTAGCCTTCCAGGTTTTGCTCCTGCGACACAAGAGGTATGTACCATTGATGTATCACTGCATTTGCATCGCTGGGTGATGACCTGTGTGCCCGCCCGCGCCCGACGTCTAACTGAGAAAATACGTTACAGCTATTCCTGCACTGAAATATAATAACCATTAAAAGATCGAAAACCTAGAGCTGTCGATAACTGGCTCATTATCTCTCACTTGGAAACCGTCCCGACACGTTCCTTGATCGTTTAGCAAAAGAGATTAAGATCACTAGAAATGAGTAAAGGCCTGGCAAAACTAGGAAACATTATTGTGAAAACATTGTTTCTTGTTATGCTTCCAGGATGTTTTGAGGCCCCGGTGGCTAAACGAGGACACATTGTTTTCGAAAACAAAGCGTCACGCATGCGCATAATAATAAAATGACTTCCGAAGAAGTCTGGGGAAGACTTTTTTACATATTTTCGTCCCCAGGCCACACACAACACATTTAGATGACATCTGTTCGTCGATTTGTCAGTAAGCCACTTCCTTTTTGAGTTATTTTTTTTGTAAAAAAAAAAATACCTCTTAGTCGGCGCGTCGGGTATGTTATGGACGGGTCAATGGATGAGTGAATGAGTGAGTGAGTGAGTGAGTGAGTGAGTGAGTGAGTGAGTGAGTGAGTGAGAGATGTATGTATGTCACACCAATCAGATTGGATCTACTATAAACAGCCAATCAAATTTCTTGTTGTAAAGGTAAACGGTATGTGAGAAGATTTGATCCCGATACAGTTTAGCACGGCCATATTTATTCTTCTATAAAAGAAGAGGAAGTATTCATATATTGGGTTTACTTCGACATTTTCTGTGGGTTAGGCTGAGGATTTTAGTTAAATGAACGAGATGAGCCTTCGGTTCGTGAGTTAGCAGTATGCAAATGCAACGAGATATTTTTATTTTTAGTTACAAAGGTAACTTGATACTTTTGTTTTTCACAAGGAGTAAATTCAATTAGAGGTCACGAATCGTCGCTTTTAGTTCTTAGGACATTTTAGAGGAGACGAGACTATTTAGATTTGAAACAGTTCTAACGTTTACAATAGTAAGTGCAGGTGACGATTGTTTTGTTCTTGTTGCATGCAAATACAACGAGATATTTTTATTTTTATTTACAAAGTGTAATTTGACACTCTTGTTTTTCACAAGAGAGTAAATTCAATTAGAGCTGACGAATCGTCACCGCTCTTTCCCACGAGATGTTTGCTATCTTTAGTAACAAATGGTAACTTAACACTTTTGTTTTTTATATGGGAGTAAATTCAATTAGAGCTGACAAGTTATCGGCTATTATTCCCAGGATATTAAACAAAAAAAAGCTTTCATTTCTGGACGGTTTTTACGTCTCTGCAGTAGCAGTTTATTTTTATTTGATGGGCATTTTATGACATTCTTTTCAGTCCGATATTTTTAAAGGTAAAAAGTATCAAAACTCTCAAATGTTCTTTGAAGACTGCGTGGCACCAAGTTAATGTGCAATTTAATTAAATCAGACTTTCAATGTGTCAGAGAGGTTTTTTTTCTCTTTCTTTCTATTTTCGGTGAAGTAGTGTTGTGTTGTGTAAAAAGGGTAAGCCTACGCCTCGTATAAAATGCGAAAAGGTCTCTTAACTTGAGTATTTTTGAGCAAAAATTCCTCTTGGGGGTTGGAAGGGCTATGTGATGGGTGAGTGAGGGAGTTATGCATGTGCCCGTGTCACACCAATCACAGTGTGGGTTTTATCAAAGAACGAATCAAAGAAGAGAGAAAGATGGTATCTACATTAATCTGGAGACGTGTCAGATTACTGTAGTTTGTTCAAACATTTTATGGCTTACTATTTAGCTATCTTACCATTACCGATGTAACATCGTATGTACATCATAAATTCCCAGTTTCATTCTTGCTGTACATCGCAACCAAAAAAAACTTGTCAGATTTACCAAATCATTACTGTAAACAGCTCCATGAATGCTCCTATCTCCGGCAATTCACAAAAAAATAACTCTTGCACGCCTTGCGTGCCTATGTTTGTCCTTAGTCTTCATCGAGCTACATCCCACAAACAGGTTCTGTCCTCATACAAGGTATGACTAACTTTGTCTCCTCGTCTTTCCAATTCCTTTTTTTTTTCTTTCCCTTCCCTTTTCTATGACCTGCTTGTGGCTCGTCTGTTTCGACCTCGCCGTCAATCTTTGTTGTACGCTCTGTGTTGCTGGGAAACATTGTTAATCAGCAGCACTGGAAACAAGTTAACGTCGCTTTCATGTTGGCAATACTGGAAAACGTATCAAGGTTTCCAAGCAAATTTGTGTCCGAGAAGCAAAAATGTTTTTGACCTGAGACAAAAAAATTGTTTCTGCAACATATGTTTCCCGTGCGGCTTAACTTAAAACATTTACCACAGCAACGAATGTTTCCGCGACACTTTTTCCTAGTTTAGTCAGGCCTTAAGCGTTTGTTTTAAATATCGCAAGATTCTTGGCTATGGGACCGATGTTTGTCCTTCTGTTCATTCGTTCGTTGGTCCATCCATTAATTCCTTTTCGCCTTCAGTATTCATTCATTCATTCCTCCCTCTGGTTCACTTACGCATCCACATACATTCCCTCGATTTGTAGGCAGCTCAGTGGAAAAAAGAGAAATACAATAATCGTACATTATAACGTATTCGGCAAATCTTTAAAAATGAGCGATTCTTAAAAATAGAACATAGAGCTTTAATTTAGTTTGAAATAGAATGAAAATTCCAGCCAAGATTAAAATAATCTCATTGCTGACAAAACCATTAACTAAACTGATTAATTAGGCTTACTACGAGTTGGTAGAGTCTTAAGAATGGCTGACTGTTAGGATCGAGAAACGCCGGTCAACGTCCCATTTGACAAATCGCTCATATTTTGCCAAAAGATATCCTTAGGTGACCTAATTCTAAAAATCATATTTAGAGGTTCCAGCGAATTTTTATTTTTCAGAAATTCGCAAAAATTTGAATGCGCGGTCAAAGTGCGTTTTTCGTGTAATAAAATGACCGAAATAAGGTGCGAGGACGAAGCGCTGCTTAAGTCTTAAAATAAACTCAATTGACTTCAAACTTCACACAAATGTGGAACAACCACTCTAATTTATTCCTCGCTTTAAACTAATCTCAGATATGTTGATATAGTGGTTTTCCGAACCATTTTAAAAACAGCTATGAAGTGTGTGAAAAATAACGGCAAAATATAGGTCGTGTTTAACAGCATAAAAATGTATCTGGTACCTCACTTTCCGATTATTTTACATTACAGCCTTAAAATATCATTATTAAAGATATACCATGCCAAGTTTCATGCTCGAACTCGCAGTATTTCCCTTGTGAAAAACGAAAATCTATGTCAATGTGTTGGGCGCAAATAACACAATAATTATGCACGAACCAGAGACAAATCAATTTCAATGGCGAAAGTAAAAGGCTATCATTAATTAGAATCCCGTCAATTCACTGCTTTCAGTAGAAACATAATGTCCACTGCATAAAAACTATTTTCAGACGTTTTCCAACCATTGCGCGTTAACTTTGTTTAATTTCATGTCCGCCGTCATGTCTAGTTTGTCATCGCGTGTATTTCCTTAATGTCAACAACACGTGAATGGTTGTCATAACAAACGCAAGAGATTTCCTGGAACCTTTATGTTTTCGATTCACCAAAACGCTTTAAGTTCGTTAAGACACAATAATGGGTCAACTTGGAATGCTTTTTAGCATCAAGGACGTTAAAGGACTGTAAATTAATCGAGTTGAAATATCTTGAAGCAAATCAAAATCGCGCCCTTATTCTAATTTGGTAAACAGCCGATCTCCGTTCAAGTTCAAGAAGTCCAGAGGTTAATCCGGCAATGTATTACCGGTTCAACAACAAAATCACACCGAGGTCATCAAAAGTGTAAGTTTAAAAGTGTAGTGGCAAGTTCCAAATAAATTTCGCCTATATAAATTGGAAACAAGATGTGAAACGGTCTGACCCGAAACAAATAAACAAAATATTAATACGACTAATTTAACCCGAAAATGTTTCAGAAAACATACCTAAAAGCCGTCGATTCCCCTCGATACCACTCCGCATTGCCCTAAAGAGCCCAAGCTTTCTGCTGTAAGAATCAGAGGCCTCGTGAATCTGTATTTATTATATCGGCAACCATGCTGCGTGGCTGATATTCGAGACTCAGTAAAAGTTGTCACACAACCGTACGAGCGGCCCAGTCACGCTTTCACTGCTCTTGCGCAAATGTTCAACATTTCGCAATTTACATAAACCGACTACAAGTTTAAAGTGAAATGCGCTTGTGAAAGCTGTCCTATCGAGGAACAATTATTTCTTGTTTTTGAATGGCTCTTAGTTGTAGCTACAGTCGGGGAGGGGGGAGAGGGTATTCCCGGAAATTTCGGATATCTGTATGCCGTGGAAGATTAAGTGGTCTCCAGCTCTTAACGCCAGCACTGAAACACTAGATGATTCTCGAAGTATCACAGGGGTCACTAAGCCAAATAATTTTGAGTGTAGCTCCGCTGAGTCAATTAACCGTTGGCGCGCATATTGCATTGACCGTGGACAGGTGGAAAAACAGTTAAACCGGAAAAGCCTGTTGCACATTGCAATTTAGCGTTGTCCAACATGCAGTCGGTCTGGTTGTAATGTTAATCGTATTGGAGAGAATCTCAAGTTTTCTTTCGACACATACTGGGGTGACATACTACTAGATGGGCGTGGCCGGGAGCCACGAGTCAAGTCAGTCAACTCGCCATGCTTAACCGAGAAGAGTGACTGCGACCTTAACATCAGTGCCATTATCAACGGGTGTGACCGAGGAAGCGTCTGCTGAGGTTTCCATAGATAGTAACCATGCACGGTAGGGGTGTATTGATGTCTTCAAGGCCGCTGCATTCGTGTCTCTTATAGGCTGTCTACTTTAGAGAGGCACTTGTCGCTGGAGAAATGTACTCAGTCCCTTGAAAGCTTTTCCCTTATGGACTTAGCCAAAATGTGCTACAAACCTTGCTTGGAGCAGGCGTTGGCGCTTAACTCAAAGCCACAATAGCTCACCAGGAAGCCCTCGTTGTTTTAAAAAAGGTTTGGGCTCTCAGGGCAGTCAGTGACAAGCAGCAATCGTATCTTATGGCAAAATTCCGCGTTGGTCAAACGACAGGCCGAAAGGTTGACGCCGAACTGGTGGCGCGGGAATGCGCAGTGCCCGGGATCCTTATAATATTCGTCTTTTTCAGGTGCTAGTTTTTCTCTCACCTAAGTGCCGCAATGCGCCAAAGTGATCCTGATGAGATGCATGTTCAGGCATCTGAAGAGGAGAGAAATTTTAGTCAGGCAAAGGAAGTTGTAGAAATACTCCAGCTCCAACATCCTTTGGTACACGACCAGCAAGACTCCTGTGCCTTGGCGATGGAGGGTGACCTAAAGAACCTGAAACTGTGTATCCTACCGTGCGGGTGCGAAGACATGGGACTAGATATACCTCTCCCACTCGTGCGCGGAAAAGCTCCAAACTCGGCGCTTCTGAAGTATTTTACTAACAACTGCACTTGGCGGAAGTGTTCTTAGGAACTGCCGGTGTTTGGCTTCTTCGGTATTTAGCAAACACCTCTTACGGGGGGGGGGGGGGAGGGGGAGGATCGTTTAATTTTTGTAGAGAAGGGGAGGGAGTAGAGGAGGAAGACACACAGTCATTCCACTAGTGGCTCACTATCACTCTTCGCGGTTAAGCATGGAAAATTGACTGACTTGACTCGTGGCTCCCGGCCACGCCCATCTAGTAGCATGTCACCCCAGTATGTGTCGAAAGAAAACTTGAGATTCTCTCCAATACGATTAACATTACAACCAGACCGACTGCATGTTGGACAACGCTAAATTGCAATGTGCAACAGGCTTTTCCGGTTTAACTGTTTTTCCACCTGTCCACGGTCAATGCAATATGCGCGCCAACGGTTAATTGACTCAGCGGAGCTACACTCAAAATTATTTGGCTTAGTGACCCCTGTGATACTTCGAGAATCATCTAGTGTTTCAGTGCTGGCGTTAAGAGCTGGAGACCACTTAATCTTCCACGGCATACAGATATCCGAAATTTCCGGGAATACCCTCTCCCCCCTCCCCGACTGTAGCTACAACTAAGAGCCATTCAAAAACAAGAAATAATTGTTCCTCGATAGGACAGCTTTCACAAGCGCATTTCACTTTAAACTTGTAGTCGGTTTATGTAAATTGCGAAATGTTGAACATTTGCGCAAGAGCAGTGAAAGCGTGACTGGGCCGCTCGTACGGTTGTGTGACAACTTTTACTGAGTCTCGAATATCAGCCACGCAGCATGGTTGCCGATATAATAAATACAGATTCACGAGGCCTCTGATTCTTACAGCAGAAAGCTTGGGCTCTTTAGGGCAATGCGGAGTGGTATCGAGGGGAATCGACGGCTTTTAGGTATGTTTTCTGAAACATTTTCGGGTTAAATTAGTCGTATTAATATTTTGTTTATTTGTTTCGGGTCAGACCGTTTCACATCTTGTTTCCAATTTATATAGGCGAAATTTATTTGGAACTTGCCACTACACTTTTAAACTTACACTTTTGATGACCTCGGTGTGATTTTGTTGTTGAACCGGTAATACATTGCCGGATTAACCTCTGGACTTCTTGAACTTGAACGGAGATCGGCTGTTTACCAAATTAGAATAAGGGCGCGATTTTGATTTGCTTCAAGATATTTCAACTCGATTAATTTACAGTCCTTTAACGTCCTTGATGCTAAAAAGCATTCCAAGTTGACCCATTATTGTGTCTTAACGAACTTAAAGCGTTTTGGTGAATCGAAAACATAAAGGTTCCAGGAAATCTCTTGCGTTTGTTATGACAACCATTCACGTGTTGTTGACATTAAGGAAATACACGCGATGACAAACTAGACATGACGGCGGACATGAAATTAAACAAAGTTAACGCGCAATGGTTGGAAAACGTCTGAAAATAGTTTTTATGCAGTGGACATTATGTTTCTACTGAAAGCAGTGAATTGACGGGATTCTAATTAATGATAGCCTTTTACTTTCGCCATTGAAATTGATTTGTCTCTGGTTCGTGCATAATTATTGTGTTATTTGCGCCCAACACATTGACATAGATTTTCGTTTTTCACAAGGGAAATACTGCGAGTTCGAGCATGAAACTTGGCATGGTATATCTTTAGTAATGATATTTTAAGGCTGTAATGTAAAATAATCGGAAAGTGAGGTACCAGATACATTTTTATGCTGTTAAACACGACCTATATTTTGCCGTTATTTTTCACACACTTCATAGCTGTTTTTAAAATGGTTCGGAAAACCACTATATCAACATATCTGAGATTAGTTTAAAGCGAGGAATAAATTAGAGTGGTTGTTCCACATTTGTGTGAAGTTTGAAGTCAATTGAGTTTATTTTAAGACTTAAGCAGCGCTTCGTCCTCGCACCTTATTTCGGTCATTTTATTACACGAAAAACGCACTTTGACCGCGCATTCAAATTTTTGCGAATTTCTGAAAAATAAAAATTCGCTGGAACCTCTAAATATGATTTTTAGAATTAGGCCACCTAAGGGTATCTTTTGGCAAAATATGAGCGATTTGTCAAATGGGACGTTGACCGGCGTTTCTCGATCCTAACAGTCAGCTATGGAACGCCAGAACTGTCTTATGATACTTTTTTTTATTATATTGGGTGGTTATGTCATT